>NC_138875.1:35989447-36589447 GCF_965194805.1 Balaenoptera borealis
GTCTCAGTTATAATGTTAGGAGTATTTTTTAATCTATCCTGGAGTTTTTGGATCTTCAACTTCTTCACTCCATGTATGGGACAGTTGATGTGTAGTGACTCAGTTCTCAAGTACCAAAAGCAGATGCCAGTGGAATTTCTGGAGAGAGGCACAGAAATTTTCTTGAACCTGGGAAATATCAAAATCAACACACTTGCTATATAAATAGGTCAGGCCTCTTTATCATGCATACCTTCTCTCTCATAATTGACGTAAACAACAAGGATTCAATCATTCATTCAATCATCCAACAGGTATTTATTGAATGCTTACTCAAATTTAGACACTATTTCAGATGTTGGGGATTCAGTAAACCAGAAAGACCAGAAAAGGCTCCTGTCTTCTCTTATAAAACTTACACTTAAAAGGAAAAATAGGTATTATATAGGTCAACAAATAGAGAGATAAAATTTTAATTTTAGGTCATAAAAATTCCTGGAGAGTTGATAGTGTTAGTTATAAGGAATAGAGAGACCCAGTATTCTTGACCTGAGTTACTTTGAGGGCCTGTGAATATATACTTAATAGGTTTCATGAACACCTTGAAATTGAATGAAATATCGTGTGGCTATAAATATGTACATTTTGGGGAGAAAGAGTTTATAGCATATATCAGTGTCTCAAAAGCAGATGTAACTTTCTGAGGCTCAGAACCCTTAGATTGACATGATGAGTCTTTCAGAAAAGATGATGTCAGAGCTGAGACTTTACTGAAGAACGAAGCTATAAGAATTTGTGCATCAAAAGTTCCAAGAAGAATAAAAAGCAAGTTCCTAAGGCAGATACGAGCTTTGTTAGTTTGCACGTGAGTAGAATAGTAGAAGACCTAGAAGATTGAGTTGGAGAGAAACATTCAAATACTCAAAGAAGTAGTCAAGAGACGGCTCCAAGAAGTTTTTTAGACCAAAGTAAAGAATTTATGTATTTAAAATGTATAGGGAAACCATTACAGAAACTTAAGGGAGGGCTATGTGATATGATTTTGGAAGATCACTGATGATTTTGGAAGAGATTGTAAGGAGGCAGAGCACACTTAGGATTTTCCTCCAACTGCCCAGGGTAAAGGTAGTGATGACTTTAGCCAGAGTAATAGTACTGCACATAAGCAGACTTGTACATATTTCAGAATATATTTGGGAAGCAGAGATTAAATGGTTTTCTTTGGAAAGTATTAGTTCTCTTTAGATAATAATATGTTTGAGATATCTATTTTTCAATGTTCAGTCAATACACATTTTAGTTAAAAGCCAAATGATAGAATTTTGAGTATTAAAATCAAAATTTTATTAAAGTCAAACATCATTATCATTCTAGGATATAAAAATAAATCTAAAATTGCATAAAATTATATTATTACCACAATTTTCATATTACATTATAATTGTTAAATTGTTAAAGTTTGAATTTTTGTCACAGGAAATAAAAAGTTTTCAGCATTCACAGCTTTATAAGTGCCTGCTCACTTTCAGCTGAGGTCACTGAAGAATTAAGATTTTTTGATGAATATATATTTTACCTATTTCTTTTTTAATATCATTATATTTTTTATATTCTATATGATACCTGGACTGGAAATAATTTATTTTTTAGCTTTTTTCTTTGTTGATATTTTTTTGGAATTGAGATTGAAATTCTAGCTTTCATTCAATCTCCACAGTATGTAAAACATTCTTAAGTAAGACATTTTTTTAAGACTCATGACCTATGTGTAATAAAGTAACTCTAAATTTTTATACTTTTTAACATTTATATTGTTAAATGTTTTCATTATGTCTACTAAATAATTTTATAAACATCAGAATTGTTATAAAATCAGATTTTAATTTTTCTGTTTTATATTATTATTTCTTATGACCACTTCTTGGCTCAAAAGATGTCATGTTCTTTCTAAAATTATCTAGGCAAATCACTCTCATAATATCCATATTAATATTAATTTATTTACTTATTTAATTATTCAAGTTTCTTAATAGTTATTTACATAAAATTGATAATTTTTAAAGTCAAAATTTATTATTAAGGCTTTACAGTTGCATTAATAAATATAAATATATAATTCAATTAATATATTGAACACATGGGAAACTTCACTAGAATATTTTAGTACATTTTAAAATAGATACTCAGAAATTGGCAATACATTCAAATTACATTTATCTTCATTTATTAACATATAGGTACAGATAGACATAGATTTTTATTAGATGAATGATGATAACATACACAATCACATGATGATTCATTGTACATTTCATCAAGTATGCCTGAAATGAGGTTGAAGTACATAGCTATTCAGCCTTTAAAAGCCAATTTTGAAATGCCTGGATAATTCATTATCGATATGGTTTATATAAGAAAGAAATCATAGGACTCAATAGACACCAATGCATGAGGCCAAAGAAAAGACAAGTGATTTGTAAATAACAAAGTTACATGTGGATTTAATTTTTTCAGTATAAAAACTATGGCTAGAAAAATACAGTCTTATATTTTTCTAAATGCCTTTGCAGACAGTTTGAGGTTATGTACTAGTATGACTTTCTCACGTGAAAATTTTGTTAAGCTTCAGATCATAAAAATATTTGCTTCTAGCTATCAAGTAAATTGTAGATTCTTTCAAAGGCATTCTCATGGCCTTATATTAGGAAGCAAGTGCATCCTCTCTACAGTAAAGATGATCAAAAAAATGCTTGTTATTATCATTGCTCATTAAATTATGAAGACCATTGTAAGTCTAGAGCATAATATACTCCATTTGTATTAAACTCATTAAAATGTTGGTCACATGAGTAAAAATAGTGCAAGTTTTTGAAGAGAGATGAGTCTGAGAGTTTTTTTTACCATTTGAATGGAAAACAGAGACAAATTACAAGCAGGACATTATAAGGACTATAAATCAGGTCAGAGAAAAGACCATATATAGAGAATATTCAGGATGGAATTATTGGCAGGATCTTTCCAGACATGCTTAATGATTTAACTTTCATCTAAAAAGTAGAGTTAGACATCAGAAACTTCTTGGCTTTTATGTCAGTTTATTTGTGCTCCTTTAGAATTTTTAAATGAATTTTTAAATGCAAAGCAAAAGTTTTAAAAAATAGTAACAGTTTACACGTCTTACTTAATTTGGGGAAATTATTACTTTTAGGTCCATTAAGACCTTGATGTCTTAGCATATATTCTATTTTAAAGGAAAAGTAAAATTATTGAAAGACAGCTTCTGTTAAAAGACTGCATTCCATTAATTTACGTAAGAAAACAATCAGTGTCAAGCAAAAATATATACAAAATTGTATCACAGAATTATTTATAATAGTAAAAAATTGAAAGAACCTAAAAGCTTGATAAGAGAGGATTGGTTTTAAATTAACATTCATGTGAGAGAACTAAAAATATGTTTGCAAAATGTAAAAATAAATAGAAAAAGTTTGCAATATGTGTTAAATGTAAAAAAGGAGGTTATTCATAAGTATATCAACAGTGGCCCCAATTTCATTGTAAACTCACATGGAGAAAAAAAAAAAAACAACACTATAGAGAATATGCTTATATTTTCACAATGGTTATTTCAAAGTGGTGAGATTACAAGTGAATTTTTTCCATTATCTATATGCTTTCCTTTATATTCCAAATTGAATAAAATAACTCACATTATTTTTGTCAGAAAAAGGTAAGATAATTTTTAAAGAGTAATGTATAAAAATGTACCCTCAAAATCTCAGTTTTTACTCTCACCATCCATTCCCATTTATCTAGGTGTTTTAGGAGGCTCTCTTCCGTTCTGTAGAAATACAATATACTATTACAATCAGATTGACCTATTAATTTACTCTAATCCTACATTGTGGATGTTTATAAAGAAAAAACTCAGTGTAATTAATAAGGAGAGTAGTGAAAGAGAAAGAGAAAGAGAAAGAGAAAGGAGAATGAGGGAAGATCAGAGGAGAGGAGAAAGAAAAGTGAATGATAAACTAATAGAGTTTATTATGACTTTAGAAACCAATTAGACTTATCTGTGCCCATAAGAAAACACTCCTTCTTATGTCAGACCCCCAGGCTGGGAAGCCTGATGTGAGGCTCAGAAATTTCACTCCTGTGGGAGAACTTCTGTGGTATAATTATTTCCCAGTTTGTGTGTCACCCAGCCACTGGGTATGGGATTTGATTTTATCATGATTTCACCCCTCCTACCACCTTGTTGCAGAGTAGCAATACTCATATCAAACAATATAGACTTTAAAGTAAAGACTGTTACAAAAGACAAAGAAGAGCACTACCTAATGATCAAAGGATCAATCAAAGAAGAACATATAACAATTGAAAATATATACACACCCAACTAAGAGCACCTCAGTATATATGGAAAATACTAACAGTCATAAACGGAGATATTGGCAGTACCACAATAATAGTAGGGGACTTCAACACCCCACTTTCATCAATAGCCAAGACAGAAAATCAATAAGGAAGCACAGGCCTTAAATGATATATTAGGCTAGATGGACTTAATTGATATTTATAGAGCATTCCATCCAAAATTAGCAGACTACACATTCTTCTCAAGTGCATATGAAACATTCTCCAGAATTGATCACATCTTGTGCCACAAAGCAAGCCTTGGTAAATTTAATAAAACTGAAGTCATACCAAGCATCATTTCCAACCACAATGCTATGAGATTATAAATCAACTACAAGAAAAAAACCTTAAAAAACACAAACACATAGAGGCTAAACAATATGCTACTAATCAACCAGTGAATCTATGAGGAAATCAAAAAATACCTAGAGACAATTGAAAATGAAAGTACAACAATCCAAAACCTATGGGCTGTAGCAACAGCAGTTCTAAGAAGGAAGTTTATAGCAATACAAACTTACCTCAGGAAATAAAAATCTCAAATAAACAACTTAACCTTACACCTAAAGCAACTAGAGAAAGAAGAATAAACAAAACCCAAAGTTAGTAGAAGGAAGGAAATTATAAAAATCAGAACAAAAATAAAGGAAACAGAGACAAAAACAATAGGAAAAAATCAATGAAACTACAAGCTGATTCTTTGAAAAGATAAAAAAAATTTGATAAAACTTTAGCCAGACTCATCAAGAGAAAAGAGGGAGAGGGCTCAAATCAATTAAATTAGAAATGAAAAAAGAGATGTTACAGTGGACACTACAGAAATACAAAGGATCATGAGAGACTACTACAAGCAAGTATATGCCAATAAAATGGACAACTTAGAAGAAATGGAAAAATTCTTAGAAAGGTAAAATCTCCCAGACTGAACCAGGAAGAAATAGAAAATATGAACAGCCCGGTCACAAATACTAAAAATGAAAATGTGATTTAAAAACTTCCAACAAACAAAAGTACAGAACCAGATGGCTTCACAGGGGAATTCTATCTAACATTTAAAGAAGAGTTAACACATATACTTCTGAAACTATCCCAAAAAATTGCAGAGGAAGTAACACTCCTAAGCTCATTCTATGAGGCCATATCATAACTCTGATGCCAAAACCAAAGATACCACAAAAAAAAAAAGAAAAGAAAATTACAGGCCAATATTGCTGATAAACATAGACACAAAAATCCTCAACAAAATGCTAGCAAACTGAATCTAACAATACATTAAAAGAATCATACACCATGATCAAGTGGTATTTATCCCAGGGATACAAGAATTTTTCAGTATCAACAATCAGTCAGTGTGATGCACCACATTAACAATTTAAAGAATAAAAACT
Source organism: Balaenoptera borealis (assembly GCF_965194805.1). NCBI lineage: Eukaryota > Metazoa > Chordata > Mammalia > Artiodactyla > Balaenopteridae > Balaenoptera > Balaenoptera borealis. The sequence continues at coordinate 35,995,234 of NC_138875.1, forward strand.
ATATGATCTTCTCAATAGATGCAGAAGAAGCTTTTGAACAAATTCAACACCCATTTATGATAAAAACTCTCCAGAAAATGAGTATAGAGGGAACATATCTCAACATAATAAAGGTCATATGTGAGAAACCTATAACTAGCATCATACTCAATGGAGAAAACCTGAAAGCATTTCCTCTAAGATCAGGAACAAGACAAGGATGTCCACTCTCACCATTTTTTATTCAACATAGTTTTGGAAGTCCCTAGCTATGGCAATCAGAGAAGGAAAAAAAAATAAAAGGAATCCAAATTGGAAACGCAGAAGGAAAACTGTCACTCTTTGCAGATGACATGATATTATACATAGAGAATCCTAAAGATGCTACCAGAAAACTACTAGAGCTAATCAATGAATTTGGTAAAGTTACAGGATACAAAATTAATACACATAAATCTTGCATTTCTATACACTAACAACAAAAGATCAGAAAAATAAATTAAAGAAATAATCCCATTTACCATTGCATTAAAAAGAATAAAATACCTAGAGATAAACCTATCTAAGAGGGCAAAACACATATACTCTGAAGCTGTAAGACTATGATGAAAGAAACTGAAGATGATACAAACAGATGGAAAGATATACCATGTTTTTGGATTGGAAGAATCAATATTGCCAAAATGAATATACTACACAAGGCAATCTACAGAGTCAATGCAATCCCTATCAAATTACCACTGGCATTCTTCACAGAACTAGAACAAAAAAATCTTAAACTTTGTATAGGGACACAAAAGACCCCAGATAGGCAAAGCAATCTTGAGACAGAAAAACAAAACAGGAGGAACTGGGCTCCCTGACTTCAGACTATACTACAAAGCTATAGTCATCAAAACTCAACTTATGGTTACCAGGGGAAATGGGGGAGGGATAGATTGGGAGGTTGGGATTGACATATGCACACTGCTATATTTAAAATAGATAACCAACAAAGTTATCTTTGTGTGTGTATAGCACAAGGAACTCTCTTCCATATTCTGTAATAACCTAAATGGGAGAAGAACTTGAAAAAGAATAGATACATGTATATGTACTTTTCTTTTTTTTTAAAGGGGTTTTCAAAAATTTTCCTACCAATGGGATGGGGTTTAGAATTAGATCCTTTAGGAAATTTGTTCCTTCACTTCCATTTTGTAAGTACAACATGAGATATGTACCTAGAAATTAGTATGACTGTCCAGGTCCTTCAAGATGTAATTTGCCTGTGGTCATATCTACATTTTATGATTCAGAAAGAAGAGGAAAAGTCTTTTTGACAATATTCCAGAAACTTCATTCCATTGAGAACGTTTGTTATATTTGGGACTTAACTCTCCTCTGTCAATAGAAACTAGGATTTCACTCAAAATGGATTTTTTTCCTTCAGGCTCATACCAGGATGAGCCAGAAAAGTTGAAGTGGGAATTTGTACTTAAAAGTAAATATTGGTAGTACCTTAGGGAGAAATTTATAGTGTGCCAAGAACTGTGTTTGGCATAGCTTTCTATCCTCCAGGTTCTGATTGCCTCTGCTGCTACTCAGCCTGTCAGGACTGAAAGCAATCATTGCCTGTGACTTCTCTACAATGTGAGCATTGGCTTATGAAAAATAAACAAAAATCAGCATAGGACCTATAAGAAATTTAATTATAAGAATAAATAAGAAAATGCTAAAAATGTTGAGGGAATTTGTAACATTAAAATAGATATTTTTCATAAATCACAAAAAAGGATAAAAATATCTGATGTGTATTCTCTACAAATTGAAGGACATTGCTTCTATCAAATGAGAACAGGTCAATAAAAGATGTGATGTAGGACAATGAATAGCATAGTATCTGAATTTAATTCTCAGTGGGAAATGTAAGTGGAAGACATACCATTACATAAAATGAAGTCACTGTTACCAAGGACAGATTTGGAAAAATAAATAGGAAAAAGAAGAAATAAACAACAACGTCAAAAAATATGATAGAATTTATACTGGATATAGATCATTTGATCATGGAAATACAGCCTATGTAGATTTTTTGTCCCTAGAAGAAGAAATGAAAAAGGAAGAGGAGGAGGTGGCCATTCCCTATAAAAGTAAAATAAGTATGGCTCTAGCAATCATGGTCTATACATAAAGAAAAAACAGAGAATTAACATTGGTTTTAAGCAAAATGAAGGCAAATGTGGTGACCATGGTGAAAAAGTGAAAAAAATTAACACAAAAGAAGAGGCATCAGTTAAATATTTTATCACAACAAAAACTAAAGCATGCAACAACAAAAAAATGAGGTTATGTGAGAGCAAACCGATAAGTAAATATTAAATATGATATTAAAAAGGCAAGAAAATGGGACTTCCCTGGTGGTGCAGTCGTTAAGAGTACCCCTGCCAATGCAGGGGACATGGGTTTGATCTCTGGTCTGGGAAGGTCCCACATGCTGCATAGCTACTAAGCCCCTGCACTCTAGAGCTTGCGAGCCACAACTACTGAGCCCATGTGACACAACTATTGAAGCCCACACGCCTAGAGCCCATGCTCTGCAACAAGAGAAGCCACCTCAATGAGAAGCCCATGCACCGCAATGAAGAGTAGCCCCCACTTGCCACAACTAGAGAAAGCTCACACACAGCAACAAAGACCCAATGCAGCCAAAAATAAATAAATAAATAAAATAAATTTATTTTTTTAAAAAGGCAAGAATGGAAATATAAATATCATGAAAAGGACAGTTTCATAGTGTAAAAGAAACATTTGACATCAGCACAGATTTAATTACATGGATCAAAAACATTAATAAAATACACAAAGTGAAGGCCATTTAAAAATGAGCAAAACAGAAACAAACTTGTATATAAGAGTATTTCTGAAATTTCCTCATTCACACACATATATATTCACAAATGCATCAAGGTAATTGTGACATACTTACGGTATATTGGGCAGTCCTTTTTTTTTTGTTGTTTTTTACTACATTTTTTAGAGTTTTCTCTCCCTAAGCCTCCCTTCCCTGACATTTTCCATCCCATTCCTCATATAAACATTAAGAATGTATGCCTTCACCCATTTTTGTCTCTATGCTCACAACAAACTATTCCTATTAAATAATGGCTGCACAATATTCCATATTAGAGATGTACCATAATCTATCCAATCATGCATCTATTGATGGTTGTTTCTCTTATTTTTTCCTCTATGTACAACCTTGCAACATAAAAACTCAGTTCAGAATACTCATCTGGATTTCTTTCCAAAAAGGCTGTTTCAGTTTAAATATCCATAAGCCATTTTCCCCACCTGCAATAAGTGTTAATGCTCTTTAGAAATTTTTCCCAGTCTGATGGTTGTAAAGTAATAACACATTTTTATTTGCATTTTCCTAACTTACTACTGAGTTTGAGTTTTTGTTTTGTTTCATTTAACCATTTGGATTTGCTCTTTTATGAATTTTATCTTCATGTTTCCTGCCATTTTTCTTGATGATAGATAAGGATGAAGCTATATTCTAGAACTTAACCTTTTGTCTGACTCTTGTTTTGTAATTTCTCCCCTAAATTTGTGGTGAATATATTGAGACTTTTTAATCTTTTACAAAAATATTTTCATTTTTTACAGTTATATAATATCTATGTTTTTTCATAGTTTCTCGTTTGCACTTTTTTTTAAAGAAAATTTCTCTAAGTCTCAGCTTATCAGATCTTTTGAAAAATTTTGTTTGTATTTTATAGTTAACTCTTTAATCCATATTAAATTTTGTTTTCTGTATAAGATAGGTGAATTATTTTATTTTCATAGATGGATTATCCATTTGTGCCAGGACAATTTATACTATTTTTGTCATATAATAATATATCATATATAGAGAATGGATACTATGATATGTTACACCAAGTGTCATCAAAATTTTTCTGCAAAGGGCCAGATACTAAACAATTTACCCTTTTCATAGCAGGTGGCCTCTTTCACAACTACTCAACTCTGCTGTTGTATCACAAAGAGAGCTATAGGAAATATGCAAATAAATAAGCATACTGTGTTCCAATAAAACTGTGCTTATAAACACTAAAATTTAAATTTTATATAATTTTCATGTCTCATGCCATATTATTTTTTTGGTATTTTTTTCCATCATCTAAAACTATGAAATGCATATGGAAACAGGTGATATACAGGAATTGACCTATGGCCGTATTTTGCCAACATCTGTGATATACTAACATATTTTCAATTCATAACACAATGTTATATTGATCAGATTAGATTAGTGGCTTTATAGTGTTCTGATATCAGATAAGGCTATTCCTCCATACGTATTCTTTATTTCCTATTTTTCTCAGTTAACTGGGGAACTTTGATAACATCTTTCCATTACAAAATAAAATTTTTGTACATTAATTTGGGGTGAATTTACATTTTGATATTTTGTTAGCTTATCAAAGATAGAGAAAATTATTGATTCTTGTATTATATATTCATTAATCTTCCCAAATTAATCTCTTAATATTAGTACTTTTTAAAATAAAAAGTAAATATATTATCATAATAAAGAAATATTTACATATTCCTTTCCAATGATTACATCAGTTAATTTATTTTCTTGTCTTACTGTATTTACTAAAACCCCTGAACCAATATTTAATAGTATTGTGATACTAGGCATACCACTCTTCTTCTTGCTTTTAATTAATGAATCGATGTTTCATTCTTTAGGATCATATTTTCCATGGATTTTTATCCATTTGTTCTATTATTTTTAAGCAATTCTATTCTATTCCAATTATATAGAGGTTTTACTAAAATAAAGCTGAATTTTGCCGAGTGCCTTTTTAGCATGTATTTGGAATTTCTCCTTTAATTTGTTGTTTTAATGACTTATTTAAGTAGACATTGATGTGTTCTGAAGGGAGTCTCAGAAAGAAAATGTGAAATTTGGAAAGATGGCCTGTGGAGATACTGGAACAGGGAGAGAAGAGAGATTGCTCCTGCCCCACTAAATATTTTTTAAATTAGCTGGTGTCCTTACTCTTTAAGAAGTTGTGGATAGGGTGAAGATTTGTGAAGAGTTCTCCTTGCCCTTTAAGCCAGGATCATACCAGCATCTGCCAAAGTTTAAGCTGAGCAGACCAGGAAAGAGAGGGATGAACCTGATGAACAGACAGGATAAAGATGTGCTTCCTACATCTGCACTACACAATGCACTTGGGGAGACCAGCAATACCTCCTGCAACTCATGACCTTGTTTCTACAAGCCTCAGAAGCTGGCCCTAAGCCCCAGGGAGGAAGTAAACAACAAAAAAATTCAAACATAATTTTAAAAGAATTAAACGAAGGTTTTCTAAGTTCAAAGTGAAAGGACCTAAAGCATATACAGAAGAGATGGCTTCTAGTAAAATGGAATTACTGAAAGAATAAGTCAGACAATAACTTGAATGAAAAACATTTAGAAAAATTAATAAAATTTATAAGACACAAAAATTCTATGAGGGAACATAAAATGTGATTTTCCAACTAAAATATTTAGTGACTGAAACATAGGGAGGATAGTTAGTTTTGAGATATAATTATATATGTAAAAAACAAGTAGTAGAACCAAATCAAATAGGAAGAAAAAAAAAAAGGAAATCATAAAAATTGTGAAGAAAAAGCAAGGCACCTGGAAGATAATCAGAAGATCTTACATTATGAATAGTAGGTGTTCCAGAAAGCAAGAAACAGAAAAAAAATTGGAGGAAAAGCCTTAGGGAAAATTAGATGTTGGGTGTAAGGGAGGATTAGAAGTTGTGAAGACAAGTAAGAATAAAAATGAGTGGGAGGATTAAAAGCCCTGATAACAGAGCAAACTTTGAGGACATGCATAAATAAAAAAGTAAAAGCACAGAAGAAAATCCTGGAAAAAATTCAGAAGTATCTTCCATATAAACTGAGCAGAACTAGCCCATGTTAAAGGTATCATTAAGAGGGATTGGAAAAGTACAAGACCTCTTCCAGTAGCCACACTAATTAAAGGTAAGTACCAGTTCTTTAGGGAGGTAGAATGGGACATTGATAGCAGATATCTTTTAAACATTGTATTATTTTATTGTATATAACAATATATAGAAAATACTGCTATGTTCTCATTAAAAACAAGCAAAATTGTCATTTTTGCTTATCTCAAATTTGATCTTGGATCCAATCTCAGCCATCATTGCTTTGTTTGGAAACTTTTTTTGACCAAGTATCTAAAGCCTGCAGGTAAATACTGCTTAATTCCTACACACGACGTCAGGTCCCTAAACCCTAGCCTCCCTGAAAAGTTGTAAGCACCCATTTGTTCAAGAGTATAAATCAGGTAATGATCATGATGCTTAAAATTAAAAATTGATGGTCATATTTAAAACCACAAACAAAAAGAATCCCTCAGAACTCTGGAGTAAAAACACAACAAAAGTTATGAAGAAAGCAATATAATTCTACGTTATTAGGTAAAACATTTAAAAAATAAATCTATATAACAGAATTTATACAATACAGCCAAAGTTCTAGAAGGAAATGCTATTAATTTGCATTATTAAAATAAAAGAAAAAATATTTTAAGTAATTATTATTGGTTGTTTCTCTTTAATAAATCAAAAAAATTGTTAATAAAATTGAAATTATATTTTAAGAAAAAATAAAAATTAGAAAAATTAGAGTTCAGAACTGTAACATTTTTCAAAATGTTAGTTTTTTAAAAAAATCAACTAAACTCACGTTTAATCTATAAATTTTATAAAATTAATTAGAAATGAGCACAACAGATAAACTTTTCATGAAAAAGCAAATATTATGTGTATTATATGCTAATTAGTACATATTTCTCATTTCTCAGTCAAATGACTGAGCAAGAAATTAAATTTTAAAGTGCTATTCAAATCAAAACTTCTAAGTTCCAATGATTTTACTGACAAATTATGTTAAACTTCTAATGAGCAGGTAGTACATATGGTATATAAACTATTCATCACATTAAATAATGGAAATGTTTAAATTTATTCTCGAAAGCAAATAAGGTCAGTCCTAAAACTTGACAAAGCTCTCCCCCCAAAAAAACAATGTATCAATCTCATTTTAGAAAACAAATATTAAAAAAAAAAAAAACCCACGTAATAGAAAATACACTGAATGATATACCAATAATGGCCCAGTTGGATTACATAGTGTTTATCCCAGAAATGAAGTAAAATAACTCTGTTATATAATGCACTAAAACAAAAAATGCTTTAATAGCATGGTCATATCACTGTTTTTTAGTAAGTGTCATTAAGTGTGCTAAGTATTTTAAACAGATTCAGTTATTCTTTAAAACAGTCCTGTGAAGTGAATACTATGATTATGCCCATTTTACAGAAGAAGAAACAGAAACTTAAAGAGGGGATATAACTCTTCCTTCTGAATGTGCAAATGACTGTACCCTACTCCCCAGTCTGTGCTTGCAAAGTATGTGCCATACTTCCTCCCAGCTGATACCACAAAGATGTTGATAAAATATGTGCTTACCTATAATAAACACACAAAAATAGAAAAATATACAGGACAGAATATGTTAAAGAACATTTATTTTGAAGGATGATCAATTAAAATGAATAGCAAATGTTTGAAATACCCAGGTAAAACTCTGGACCATCAAAATGATATTTGTAATCATGCTATTAAAAAAATATATTGTTCTCATATATGCAATAATATATGATTATCTGAGAGGAAGAGATTTGGACCTATCTGAAATTTCAGCCAGGGTCCAGGAAGGAATCAATTCAATGGAACAGGTGGGCCCAACAACAGGGTCTGAATAAAGTGGTTTTCCCTGAGCTCTCCAAATCATCTTGTGCTATTAAAATGTTCTATGACCCAAAAGTTGCCCAGAATATTACTTGTAGTTCCGTGTTGATGATCATTATATATCTATTATTTTATTTGATACCTAACAGACTCATTGAAATCTTATACTTGTTTTGGTGGATTAGAGAACTGAGAAGTTTACTGGCCTACCCAAAGTTAAGAAATAATGTGGGGCTGGTCCACTATTATACTCTCTATCTCCATGTTCCAGCACTCTACCAAGTGCTTCCCATGCCTTATATCTCCAGTTTTCTGATGGGGTATCTTCCGAATTCAGGTTTACAAAATTCCATTCTTCACCCAGGTTTTTTAACATTTTCACATTTTCTTCTCACCTCTCTCCTCTCTTTTTCTCTCTTTCTCCCCTTCCTTCCTCCCTCTCTCCCTCCCTCTCTCCCTTCCTTCCTTCCTTCTTTCCTTTCTTCCTTCCTTCCCTCCTTCCTTTTTTCTTCCTCCTCCCTCCTTCCCTTCCTTCCTTTCTTCCTTTTCCTCTTCCTCCTTTCTGCCATTCTACCAAGTCAACATGTAATTTTCTTTACTGTTTGAATCACTTCTTTAATTGTTTAGATAGAATTAGGCATGTTGGTTTCCATCATAGCTGTAGAAAAAAGAATAATTTGAATAGTAACAATAACAACACTAATACTAATTTAAGCAATGCATTAAATGATAATAATAATAGCTAATGTTTATTTAGTGTAAATGCATGTTCACATCAGAACGTAAGCTCTGTAAGGGAAGGGGCTTTTGTGTGTCCATTTCCAAATCTTTGGTGCCTAGGGCAATACTTGCCACACAATGCACACAATAGTTAAGATATTTGACCAAAGAAATATTGATATGGTGCTAGGAATTTTATGCAGAGTATTTCATCTAATTCTTAAAATATCTCTATGATACAGAGTATAGATTATAAATCCAGATTCAGTGACTTGCCCAAGGTCACAGTCTTCCTAAGCGACACAAGTGAAAGGAAATTCAACATCCTGTCCATTTTAGTGCATAAGCTTAAACACTAAGCAAGTTTGTCTCTTGTATATTAAAGTCTGACATTATCAAGTGGCTTCCATGTTTTAAAATAATGCACTATATGACTGCCTTTGCTGGTGGACACTCAGTTTTTCTCTGTTTCCTGTACCCATGTTTGCTAACAAGTCAGCTGTTTTGAGTTGGCATCTACTACCAACATCTTGACTTGTGTTGTTTAAAGTAGCCGCTCAACAGGGTAGCTGGGAAATAAAGGTGAAAGTGGATAGACCCACTCTAGCTACCAAGGCCAATGTTAGTGACTGTGTCCTTGCCTGTCTTTAGAGTGCTCTCTCTGCGTTCTCAGATCTGGGATCTGGTGCATTTTCTGATTTTTGCTTCCCAGGAGTCTTTACCTTTTAGCCCTGGGTTTCCACTGGCAACTGACCTTTTGTCTAAATCTGATTCTAGCATCTTCTTAGTTCTACCTGTCTTCTCAGACTTGGCCATCCTACAGTCCTGTAATTTGGACTTGGGAACAAACCATTTCTTCTCTTGTTCTAATTTTTCTCCTGTCCATTCCACCTCTGCTGCATGCACTTGCACATGACAGTCACATTTTCTGTTCCTCAAGATATTTGCTTTTGTCATTTGCATTGCCAGTGTTAAAAATCTTCCACAACATTTCCCCCATGGGTGCAAGGATATTTTGGGAACGCCAGCTGGTAATTAAGATGCAAACTCCAACTCACAGCAAGGTGGATGGGAATGCTATATATTAAACATATTTCCACTTGGTTTCCAGTGGCCAAGTCCATTTTTCTCTGCAACTCTTTCTGTCACCTTGTATTGTCACAGCACCTTCCCTGAGGGTCATATTCTCTGTCCTTTCCACTCTCAGCATTAAGGTGTTGCTCTTTTGGAGTCTGCCCTTATAGATCTGCGACTTGAGGATGTGTAGTAAAACAGAGGCCAGCAGATTGTTGATCAACTTACTTGATATTAGGAAAACTACCTTGGAAATATTCTATTTTCCTAATGTTTCTTTTGCTTGTTGTACATGACAGGCATTTGCACTGTGAGACCGCAGTACAGAGAGCAGATGGTGGAGTACCGCTCTTGGTCATGAGGGATAGTTTCCTAACAAAAGAGGTTTTAATCTCCCCTGTATTTCTCTTGCATATTGAAGACATTTTTTCCCCTTATCCTTTCCTTTTATTTTTTCTTGGACAGCATATATGGCTTTGGCCACAGTCTCGTGGCATTTCGCTCATTGATCAGCTTTAGCTCAGAACTAATAATAAATCTCTTTAAATTTCCTCCACTGGTATGCATTAGGGTTATGGCTTTGGAAAGTAAGTCATACCAGCTGGGTTATCTCTGTTGTCTGTGCCTCTGGTGGCAGGGTGTAGTCATGAGGAAGCATTTATGAATCCTAGAATTATTATCCAGTATTTTTTCAAAAATCTGTGCCTTGTTGTATCGTGGAGCTGGTGTGTTACTCTGGATAGCAGTGATTATGGGAAAGGAAGCCTCAGCCACGACCTTTGAGGTTGAATGAGCTAGAATAGAATTTGGTTTTATGGAGAATGTTTCATGCTTAAGATTCCTCAAAGAGCTTTAAATATAATGAGTTCATCATTTATAGTCCAGGAGCCATGTAAGTAAATAAGGTAGCCTCCTTAAATTTCGGTATACTTTGCTGGTGATTTTAGAAAGTATCTTCATTATATCATTTACTTTTGAAAGAGAAATTATTTTCTGAGACCCTCTATTTATCTGTTTTCTGAAAAGTACTACTAAAGAATTTATTAATGTTTGCAATACAATTTATGGAGATTAAGGTTATATCTATATAGAAATGTAGTCTGCTGACTTCTAAAAAGCCCATGTGAACTTCAGCCCAAGGCCTGGGAGCCAGCAACCCTAAACTTCACCAAGGAAAACCCTTTTGAACATACAGGACAGCTGGTGCTGCTAGTTCCTAAACTTATTTTTAATTTGTTTACAACACAGAGACAGCGACAGTGATTGTTTGTATGGTCTTAATAACCATAGTCAGTATAGCTGGAAGAGATTTTGTTTATCATTTAGCCCTTGAGACTCCTGGGGGTTAAGCGACATTGAAGTCCAAATGCAGTTTTATAGCCCAGTCAGAAGTAAGCACTGTCCTCCAAAGACTCCAACTCAGCCTCTCTCCCAGTCAGAATCTCTCTCTCTCTTTCTATTCCATTTCTCTGTTGCTTGGTCTTCACTCCTTAGTGCTGTTCTCCAAATTCAAGCCAAAATGGACAGAATAGGAGGGTTCCTTCAAGCTGGAAGACTAACCTTTAGTATAATAAAAATTAAATAATGCTCTTGGTTGTTTTTGTGGATTAAACACTTAGTTACTTGAGAATTTGGCTTAAAGTTCTCACTTTCATCTTGTCATGTGTATTATATGGGCATGGTTTAATACACTATGCTACAGTTATATATTATGCACAAATGACAAAAGTAGCACATAAGAGCAATTGTGGAAATATAAAATTCCACGTTCAATTAGTTCTTGGTTTTAGACAATATTTGGAGTAGTTGAGACATCATAAAGAAGAAGAACCAGAGTGCCCTAATCATTGTTCTAGTAAAGAGAGAAGATGGTTGTGATAACAATATATTTTCTGTTATTAATGTCTCTTCAACTTTTAATCCCTGAGAAAAGGCTTTAGTTATAGCTTTACTTTTCTGGTGATGTTTTTCTTGGACAAACAAAGAAATCAGTTTGCATTAGATGAGTAAACATCAAGTGACCACAGAGGGCACCCCTGCTTGGCGTTACATTTTTGTCACAGATAAAAGCCTTACACACAGTGAGAGAGATGAGACCATAAATATATGAGGATGACATATGAAGAGCATGTTTGGAGAAAGCACGTTTTCAGAAGAGTAAAATGGAGGAAAGGAAGGAGAAAAGCCAGAGACAAGGTTTTCAGCACCTCCTTGACCTACTTGGGAAGACTTGATGGAGGAGAAGAGAAAGGAAAGTTTTCATCCATCTGACCACTCTTCCTTTGGTCATTGAATAATGAAGTCAAGGCCTACAAAACATGACTTTTGATAAAGATGGAAACCACAGGACCTAAGAATCTGTGTATTAAGTTGCTGCTGTTGGCAGCCTATGATGTGAGCTCGAACTCAGCATTTGATACCCTGCTATATTTGTTCCTTGAAGGAACAGCAGTCACTAAACATCTCAGGATTAAAATGCAGAGGCTAGGAAAGTTATACAGTCTTCTGGGACAGCTGAAAAAAAGGCAAATAGAGAGCTAGAAGAGGTTTTATCAGAGAAATTAGAAAAGGTAATATGACACAATACCAGCTCAGTTTTTCCTACTCTGTGACAGAGGGTGCCTTAGTTTGCAAAATGAAAAGATCAGGAAAGATATCCCAAAATTTCTCATTTCCAGTCCTATGTGTGAATTGAGCTATTCACTCATTTATAATGGTTCCTATAACTGCCATCCATACTCTATTTCCTGTAAAATTGTGCTGTGTACACCTGTCATACCAACTAAATTAAAACAAACAAACAAAAAGCTAATGAATGCCACCACCATCTTCCCAGGGTCCCAAACCAGAAAACTTGAAAGTCATTATTAAGCACTTCCTATTCCTCCTTAAATACTTCCAGTAACGTTCAATCAATCTAACCAACCAAGACATGAGATACCTAAGATCAGTGGGAAACATTTATGAGGAGGCAAATAATTAAAGATAAGATTAGAATTCAAGTTATACACACACACACACACACACACACACACACACACACACACACACACACAGCACTGCTCACCTATTTTCCTGTAATATTCCTATTCTCCCCAATTTTTTCCGTTAATCAAGATTTCTTGAGAATTGAGTTCTGCCAAATTGAAGTTTTCCTGTTGTGACCATAAGAATTTTCTCGATTTTTTTTGTGGAGGTTATCCAGCATGGAATATTCATATTTTATTTCCTATCCACTAATCATGGACTATATGAAATTTCATCCCATTAAATTTCATCTCTGGAAAATGAACATCTTGATGAAAGAAGCTGATTCTGGCAAAATTCATACATGCACAGCAGAACCTGATGCGACCAAAAGATTCAGTTCATCCCACTCAATATGCCTCCTTGGCAGCAATTACAAGCAATCTCCATCTCACAGCCAAACTGGGACTTGCTTCGCCAACAGGGGACAGGCCATGAAGTAATAGGAATGACTGGGAAGGGAGACAAGAGAACTGGATTCTAATCCAGCTCACCTTATTAGCTTGTGAATTTCTGAACAAGTTACTGAATTTCATTTAGCCTCAGTTTTTTCACCAGTAGGATAGAGCTAATGATACCTGCCTTACCTATTTTATACAATATATTTAAAGTAATCTATAATGAAGTACTTCATAAAGTCCTATTATCATCACTGTTAATATAAGTAATAAATCTATAAGATTCTCATGGCATTGACATAAACTGAGTTAAAATTATTTTTCTCTATTTAGCAAACCATAAATTTAAAAAATATGGAAAGAATGGACTTTCACTGAGTTGTCTTTGATGTTTCACAAAGTGGGAAAAAATAAAACCAAATAGATTAGCTTTAAAATACCATATGCTGACACAGAGATGAGATTTGAAATCTATTTTCTATTTTTTAGCTAAAAATAATTTACCTTCCAAAAATGGTTTGGCCAAGACTTCAAAAGCTTCCCAAACTGTAATTACTACAGTAAAAATAAGTAGGCTACAAGGAAAAGAAGTAGGAGGGATCCAGATTTTTCTACTGTTTAACAGATCAGGAAATGATGGTGCAAGGGATACTTGGGGGCAACTACAATATAGCCTACAATTTAATATTGATCCTTGGGGTCTCTAACAAAAAATTAAAGTTCATTGAACATATACTATGCAGAATTTATTCTGCCAAATGCTTATTCTGCCTAGTACTTTGCTAAATACAAAGGAGTTTAAAATGTGAAAGCTAAGATAGGGGGAAAAAAAACCTATGCACTTAAAAGGTTAATTAGTAGTGGAAAGTGGCAAGTTCAGTAGACCTAAAAATGAAATGCAAGTGGAAGAGATCTTATCTCTGGTGTAGTTTCTGACATACACCGGTGTCAAAAATTCTGTACAAGCTGTGTGAGCTTGGACTAGTCCCTCATCTAGTTAATTGTGTGATTCTATGACTCCAAATGATTGATTCTATGATATAATAATGATGTTGCTATTTTCTTTTGGAAGAAATCATGGTGAAGTTAGGAAAGACCTCACAGAGCAAGTAACATGTAAACTATTCCTTAAAAATTGAGTAGAATTAATGTAAACAGAGAGGAGTTGGATGAACTTCCTGAGGAAAAGAGTATCATAAAAAATGCACACTCTTAGTAATATAGAAGATTCTAGAAACAAAACACCTACTGACCAATGAAGATGTTCAATGAAAAAAAGGATAGTGAGAAAGTTTGGAAATTAAATTGGGACCAGAAATGTTGCACGGGCAACTCAAGAACCTGGATTTTTGGTTGTATACAAAGTGAAAACTCTGACACTATTGAACACTCTAATGTCTCCCTGAGGGATCTATTGCTTCACACAACTTCCAACAAGTATGTGTATGCTAACTGCCTCCAAAATCTTGTCTTCAATGTAGACTTCTTCCTGAGGTGAAAAATTCCAGATATGTGGTTACATTTTCTTTCTAAACATTATCTCAAGCACCTTGATCTCAAAAGGTCTTAGATTTAAACATTTTTTAAGCAAAATGTAGGAGTTTAATTATAGAGTAAAATGAGTTTTCCATGAAATATATAACATTTGCCTCTGGGTCTTGAAGGATGTGAGTATAAGTTGATGGATGGAAATAGAAAAAAGAAGCGCCTTCATGGAGGAAACAACAAGAGCAAAGAAACAGAAACACAAAATCTCAGAATTATAGGTGAATAATGAGAGCTGTTATCTTATACACAGATATACTAAGAATGTCAGTAAGACTGCAGTGCTCAAGATGAACCTGATCTTGAGATTCAAATAAAGACTAGTTATAAAGCCACTGCCAGAGTAGAATCCAGAGGTAAACATGGTCTAGTTTAAGGAAGTAGTAATTGAAGTAAACTAATTAGAAAAATAATACATAGAAACAATCAACTAATTCTAGTTACTGACAGAATGTAAGTGACAGCCAAAGGAGGAAACAGATTTACTGCAAGATGTCAAACTTGTGTACTGAGAGCTTAAGATTCAAGTTACAGATAACAAAAAATAAGAGTTTGGGTAAAAGGAAGCATATGTCCTTCTCCTCTAGGATACCTGGCCTGCAGCAGTGGGGTCTTGCAACAGTGAATTTTACATATGTAAATTAGAAAGTAATAGTATACAGTATCATAGTCTTTATAAAGAAAGACTTTTTTCAGCTTATGCTGATTATGATATTCTTTCCACAGCAAGATCTTGTCAAAAATTAGATATTGAGAATATTCTATTTAAACTGTAGATGGAAGAAATGAAAGAAAATAATACAGTGACTCATCAAAAGAAACAATTCTGTAACTTTGAAATCACACTCATTTTGAAAATTAATTTTATGTTCTCATCCATCTTGCCATACTTCCTGCCTATAGTCATTTTGTTGCTTTTGCTTTCTTCTCCAGACAGGTAATTATAACATCTGAGTCCGAATCTGTATTTCTTCGCTCTGACCACTGAGTCCCCATCCTTCTTACCTTTATCAAGTTTCTTTGCCTCTATCATTTATTTGTGTCAAGCAATATCAAGAAATCTATGAAAATCAATACTTAATAAGTTACAGTAATATTTTCAATTTCCTGTCATCTAATGTACATGTATTCTCTGTAACTTCTCATCACTCACCAAATTCATCTTATGATCAGTTAAATGTAAAGTTAATCCTTTCCTGAGTGACTTAAAATTTTACTGCATCAGAGCTGGGTCTACTGGACCAGTCATTCTCAGGCAGTTAAGAAAGTAAGGAAGATAATGACAAAGACCACAATCATCTCTAACAGTCACATTCCCACAAGGTAGGGTCTGTGTTGTGAATATTTTGATGCAAAAAGGAATTAATCACTTGACCAATAACTCTTAGGTTATTTCTTCACTTTACTGGGGTTGGTATTTGTCCAGCTGTGAGTTTCCAGGTTCATCGTTTCATCAATATATAGGGAGAATTGGACCCACAATTTCTAGTTTGGGAATTCCATGAAATAATTTTCAGATGAATTCTAGAGTTTCTTAAAGAATCTTCTCCACTCACCTTATGTTTCACAGAATGACTCTTCAATGTATTAGGGGAGCTGTTTGTATTTTCCAATGTATTCATTACATATGTGCTAGTTTTTCTTTCCTTTTCTTTATTTTAATTTCAATAACGTTTCCCTATTCAACAGTAAATGTAGAATATACTCAATATATAATGCTTGAAGAGAGTAATAAAAATGATCACTTTTACTTTTGTTACTATACTACATGACTATATTACAAATATATATGATATTATAAAACAATTTTATTATTTGTATTTTTAACTCAATATATTTTGACCATTTTCCATGTGTTATTAAAAATTAAAATGTTAAAAATATTTTTATTATAAGAAAATAATTTCTGACTCTTGCAAGATGACACAGAAAAGTAATTTAAAAATCCTCTCTACAAACATCTAAAACACTCATAGATTATAGTAACAAAAACAAAAATTAAAATGCATTGCAGGGGCTTCCCTGGTGGCACAGTAGTTGAGAATCTGCCTGCAAATGCAGGGGACGCGGGTTCGAGCCCTGGTCTGGGAGGATCCCACATGCCGCGGAGCAACTGGGCCCGTGAGCCACAACTACTGAGCCTGCGCGTCTGGAGCCTGTGCTCCGCAACAAGAGGGGCCGCGATAGTGAGAGACCCGTGCACCACGATGAAGAGTGGCCCCCGCTCGCCGCAACTAGAGAAAGCCCTCGCACAGAAACGAAGACCCAACACAGCCAAAAATAAATAAATAAATTAATTAATTAAAAAAAACTGCATTGCAAAGATTGTATGGAAAAAAAACAAACAAAATATCTCAACAACAAGAAATTCTCAGATGGTAGAATCAAAGCCAGTAAGACCTAGAGATAATAATTTTAATGACCTGGGATGTGTTGGGAACATTTAAATACCTGTATAGTGATGCAAGTCAAAGCTTTAGACCCAAAAGAGTCAAGAACTTAGAACTGAGGACACTGGATGAAACCAAATAAGGAAAGAGTGAGAGAAAATATGTGTCCATTGCCATAGAAGACCACCAGGAAACTTGCCACTGTCTGGTTTTGTCTCTCCCTTGAAAGAATCAAGTTTTGGACCTCCATCCCTGAGACAAGAAATAAAATAAATTGAGTCTGTCAGGCGATTATCTAGGTTCCCTGACATAAGCAAATAAAACCTATGTAGAGAAAAAGTCAAAGCTCAGGAAATCCTGAATCTTCACTGAAGATGAACTTAAATGTAAAAATTTCATATCACACAAGAGCATACCTACCATAAATGAGTCAGCAGAAAATAACAATGCCATAATTCTTTTCTACTCCTTATAACTTGTTTCTTTATTTTGCATTATTGCAGTAGCTAAGTTCTCCAGCACAATGTTGAATGGAAGTGTTAATGAACATCTTTACTATGTTTCTTCTTTTAGGGGGAAATTGTTCCCTATTTCACTATTAAGTATGAATGTAGTTAATTGTAGGGTTTTTGTTTGTTTCTGTTTTTCCTAGATACCCTGGATCAGACTGAGGAGATTCTCTTTTATGCCCTTATACCTAGTGTTGAACACTTTAACAGAAGTGGGTATTAAATTTTTTCAAATGTGCTTTCTGCATCAATTGTTTTCTTTATTACTAAAATAAGCTATATTACATTGAAAGATTTTGCATGTAAAGCTATCCTTCATTAACTCTCATGCTGTATTATCCTTTTATCTATTATTGTATTAAATTTTATTATGTATTGTTAAGCATATTTGCAACTTCTTTTAATGAGAAGCATTTTTCTGCAATTTTCTTTTTCTTTTTTTCTTTTGTAAGGTCTTTGTTAGATTTTGCTTTCAGGATTATGTATGGCTTACAAAACAATTTGGAAAGTATTTTATATTTCTGAAGGACACTGTGTAGAGTTGGTGTTAGTTCTTTTTTGAATGTTTGATATAATTCACTGACAAAACTTCTGGGTCTAGAATTTAATTGGTAGGAAAGTTTTGATAATTAATTTACATACTTTAATAAATATAAGGCTATTTATACTCTTTGTTTCACTTTGTGTAAACTTTTGCAAGTGGTATTTTTTAAAAGTTTGTCTATTTCCACTAAGTTGTCATCTATGTGTTCATAATATTTCAATATTTTCCTTTTAATATATGTAGCATCTGTAGTAACCACCCTCTCCTATTCCTGATATTATTTTTATTTTTACTCAGAATTGTTAGACATTTCCCAGCTCATTGTTTTGTTAAGCTTCTCTATTGTATATCTTTTTTCAATTTCACTGATTTAGGCTCTTATCTTTATTTTTGTCTTTCTACTTATGTTAGGTTTACTTTGTTCTCCTTTTTCTAGATTTTGGAAGTGAAAACTTAGGTCATTGACTTTAAACCTTTCTTCATGTCTATAAATGTTTAAACTATGGATTTTTATCCAACAGCTTTGGCTGCATCTCACAATTTTCCACCTATTTTGTTTCATTTGAAATATGTTCTAATTTCTTTGTGATTGCTTTTGACTTATAATATTTTTAGAACTAAGATGATTAATGATTAATATAAAAATATTTGAGTGTTCTTACATAGCATATTATAATTGATTTCTTAGTTAATTCCATTGACCTTAGAGGCTATCTTCTGTCTGATATCATTTTTTGAGACACAATTAGATAAGATAGTAAATAATGCTGTTCAGCTACTCTATGTGTTTATTGATATGGCATCAAGGTCTAGTTGTTCCATTGTTGCTGAGGAAACAATGATAAAATTTCTTACTATTGAAAAATGTCTTATTATTGAAATTGTAAATTTCTTCTTTCTGTCAATTTTTGCTTCATGTATGTTGAAATTCTGCTTTATCCATGTATGTTAATAATTGTTATATCCTCTTGATGAATTGCTCATTTATTATTATAAAAAGTATCTCTCTCTGTCTTTGGTGAAATGCCTTGTTAAAAGTCTATTATAACTGATTTTATTTTATTCACATCAAACTTTTTGTGTTTTCTATCTGCATGCAGATTTACATTCATTTACTTTATATTTTTGTCCTTGTACTTAATTTTTTTTTTTTTGTAGGCAGTATATAGTTTAATCTTACTTTAATATCCTTTCTGATCATCTTTGCCTCTTAATAGGCACTTCTTCATAGAAGTGTTTAGTATATTAATATTTAATGCAAGTACTGATATGGACAATTTTACATCACTATTTTATTATTTATTTTTTGTTTATTTCCTCTATTGTTAACCTCTTTTACCTTCCCCACCCTTTTTGATTATTTGAGTATTTTTCTTTTTAGAACTCCATTTTAGCTAACTATTTTTTATCTATAATTTTTGCATTTTTTAATTTATTGCTCTAGAGATTACAATATACATCCTTAACTCACCCATGCCAACCAGTTTCTTCCAAGGTTCAACTCTCCTCCAATGTTTCCTGGCTTTTAGTTATTCTGTAGAGATGTAGAGATGTCAGCTAGCATATTTTAAACCTCATATATAGTTTATAGTTAAAAAGATAATTAATTTGTTAGAAGTTTACACATCCCTGTCAGATGTGAAATTCCTAATAATAATATTTTTGAGAAAAAAAAAAAACTGTGAAGATTTACCTTTTATAAATCCCTTACTAAAAAGAACTAGCTATGATTGAACTTCAAGAAGAACAATAACACAAACAGAGGTAATGAAATGCTATATGCAATATTGAACAACTAGATTGCTAAACCTAGTGGTGAATCTAAATTAGCATTGACCATGTAAAAATAATAATGATGATTAATATTGGATTAGAAAAAAATAATTTTCAATACTTGACATATGTAGCATGTTCTATGGAAAAGGGAATGTGAACTCTTTAGAAATGGTTTCAGCTGAAACAGAAAACCTGACTAAGTTGGTTGAATCCAGTAGCTGCTTCAAGAAAATGCATCTATCTGTAAAGTTTTTTATAGTGAAAGACAACAGGGAATCAACATTCTTAAGTATAGCATGTGTTTTAAAAACTTAAGGGCAACCATTAAAATAAAATAAATATAATATAAAATTATATATTACTGGAAAATAAAAATAAAATAGCAAATAAAAGGCAAAAGAGAAAAATGGAGCAAAAAAATTGAAGGATACAAAATGAGTTGGTTTGAAATCCAAATACATCAGCAAATGCAATCAAAGTTAATAGCTGCTCATCAAATTACAGTTATTCTCAGATTAGAGTAAAAATATCTGGCTATCTGCTATAAGAAAGAAACAAAACTAGAACATAATGTATCAGAAGAACAGAGTGAAAGGTTGAAGTAAATAGTACCTGGTATAGTTCTAGCCAAAAAGAGCTGGTTATCTATATCAGTTAAAGTATACTTTAAGTTAAAAATAGTAGTAAGGAAGATGAGAGTCATTATCTAAAGTTAAAAGTAATGTTTTTCTATGAAGATGCAGTAATTTTGAACATGTATGTAACTAAAAACATAAGACAAAGTATAAAAAGTAAAATTGACAGATTGCAAATTGATTTTAATACTGGTATTCCAACTTCTAACATTATTATAGGTATCATTAAGAGGCATCTTAAATACTGTTAGCCTATTACCACACTTGAACCCATAGGATTCTCTTATTCAGAAGAAACAAAGAGAAATGGAGGAAGTCATTTATTTTCACAAATTGAAAATAGCTTAAAGTCAATACTACAAAAATCACAAAGGTACTAACATTAGCTTCTTAGCTAATGAGACACAATGGGAAAATTGATGGAGCTGCAGTTTCTTTTATCTTTTCCTATCCCATTGTTTGCTTTTCAAAGAGTTTATTAACAAGGAAAGGAAAAAGAGAAGGAGCAAAGTAAAGTAAAAATCAGACTGTTATCAGACAAAATGTTTACAGATCTTCCTTACATATTATATGCAAGGGAGACCTAAAAGAAATTATAATATATACTTATTTCTAATTCACAAGGCCCAACAATTTCTGTGTTATTAAACTTATCAATCCTACATACTTTTTGATGTGTTAAATCTCTATTTTCAGAGACAAAATTTGACAAATATTTGTAATAATAATCAAAATTTATATTAACTCAGAAAATGTCTGCAGTTTCAATTGTAAGATAGAAATAAATAATATCAGACCTAAAAGCAGGTGTCTGACTTTTATTATCTGTGGTACCTCATGCTTCCAGGGCATTGTTTATAGGAGTGTCCAGAGCCTACTGTGCTAGAAATAAACAAAAAGAGGAAAAATGCTTAATAAAACAATAAAAATATTGAAAGGAACTTCTAAAGAGCCCCAAACAAATACAACTACTTTCTCAATGTAAGCATGGTTATCCTATTCATATAGTTTTATCCTAGGATACTTGGGTGTTATGAATTGCATGTCCATGCCCCACCAAAATTCATATGTTGAATTCCTAACCATTTACGTAGTGTTATCTAGAGAATGGATTTTGTGATATAATTAGGTCATGAGGATGGAGCCCTCATGAGTGGTGTAAGTGTCCTTATAAGAAGAAAACTAAGAACGAGCTTGCTTTCTCTCTGCTATATGAGGATATAAGAAGAACTCAGCAATCTTCAACCCAAAAGAGGGCTCTCCACAGAAGCCAGCCATGCTGGCACACTGGTTTTAGACTTTTAGCCTCCAGACCTGTGAGAAATAACATTCTGTTGTTTATAAATCATCCAGTTTATGGCAATTTGTTATAGAAGCCCAACTGGACTAAGACACTGGTACAATAATTCTGAAGACATACTCTTGAGCAGAGGAGGAATTGGATAATTTCACTTCTCACTTCTTGGACATTTATAGAGCTATCCCAAAGTGCCAGTTTTTATTATATATCTACTCTATCCATGTGCTTTTCCCAATTGAACCAAATAATCTCCCTTTTGGTGTTAAAGAGATAGATCAGGAGCAGAAGACTAAATAATCTTCAATAATCAGAGTAGCTTCCTTTATAATCATCAAAATATATCCTTTTGTAGGATTGTATCTCATGATTTAATTGTCAAGCATTAAAATAACCTGGATGTCAGATACTTTGGCTTTCAAAACTTCCTAGAAGAAGGAAACCAAGAAGAAAAGAGGAATTTGGGATATACAGGCAACATGAGACTGTGGATACAATTATGTCCATTTTACTTAAACAATATCAGGAGTTACCAAAACAGGCTCATCATGCTTATTTGTATACCATTATCTCATTGCAGAATACCAGTGATGCCATATGTTTAACTGTAGCTCAGTGTCTCTTCTACATGGCACTTTGTTTATCTCTTCACAACCTTATTATTGTATGCTTGAGATGTCTCTTCAGATGCCTCAAGATTCTTCTTCCCATCCAGAAAAAGTTGTCATGTTGCAAAGGATCTATTATCATGTATGTCTAATGAAAAAAAAAAATTGAATGGGCTTGGGTTTCCAGTTCCACAAGTAAGGAGGTTGGAAGTCGACACCTTTTCCTAAGAACAAGTGAAAAACTGAACAGATGGAAAAATCAACAACTCTTCTTGGATCCATAAAAGAGGGGAGGACACAGAGCAAACCTCTGCTTCCGAGATTGGAGAGATATATAGGTGACTACAGCGAGTCACAATTACTATCCACCACAGAAACTAGTACCAGGTAGGAAAACCTGACCTGTAATTGACAAATTGCTGGAGAGTCAGTGTAGACAGCTTTGAGAGTTAAAAAATCTAGGGAGACCCAGTTATAGGGAGTCACCACAGTATTGTGAGATTTCCCTCAGGAACTATACTAGGTTCCCAAAGTAAATAACAGAAAAAAATTTTGCTTAGCCTTTAAGCTAAGGGGAGGGGAAAAGGAATCATTTTGAAACATATCAGAATAATTTGTTCTTAAAAAGACCAACCCTTAGGAGAAACTAGTTAACCAGAGCCTAACCTGCTGAGTCTACCTGAAACCTGGTGGGGAGGAAAGTAACCAACACCAGTTAGCTCTAGTGTTCCACCTGGGTAAAATGAAATACCCAACTCCTGGCCCCTCTAACCTGCCATGTAGGGGAAGGAAAGCACACAACTCCAGCCCACTCTAGCCATCCTGTCCTACCTTAAGGAGAAAAAAAAACTGAGAAACATTTGTTAAGTGCACAGTCTGAAGGCATAGACTCACTAACATACTCAGACTTAATCATTGGACTATAGAATGTTTCTCTTCTCACAACTCCTTTTTAACATCCTACTGGAAGATCTAGATAATGCAATAAGACAATAAAAGGAACTAAAATGTATACATATCAGGGTGGAAGAAATAGAACTCTTTTTGTTCATAGATGACATACTCATCTATGTAGAAAATCTAAATGAATAAACAACAACAAAAAATCTCCTGGAAGTAATAAACAAGTAATAGCAAGGTTTCAGGATACAAGGTTAATATACAAAAGTTAATCACTTTCCTATATACCAACAATGAACAAATGGAATTTGAAGTTAAAAACACAATACCATTTATATTGACAGCCCCCAAAATGAAATGCTTAGGTGTAAACATATAATAAGATCTATATAAAGAAATCTACCAAACTCTGATGAACAAAATCAAATAACTAAAATGGAGAGATATTCCATGTTCATGAATAAGAAGGCTCACTATTGTCAAGATGTCAATTCTTTCCAAATTGATCTCTAGATTCAAGGCAATCCCAATCAAAGTCCCAGCAAGCTATTTTGTGGATATTCACAAACTTATTCTAAAGATTTTATGGAGAAACAAAAGACCCAAAATAGCCAACACGATATTGAAAGAGAAGAACAAATTTGGAGGACTGACACTACTAGACTTCAAAACTTACTTTATAGCCACAGTAATCAAAACCGTGTGCTTTTGGTAAAAAATAGACAAATAGATCAATGGAACTGAATAGAGAGCCCAGTGATAGACCCACATTAAATACAAATTAACTGATTTTTGACAAAGTAGAAAAGGTAATACAATAAACCGAAGATAATCTTTTTTAACAAATTGTTCTGGAACAACTGAATATTCACAATTAAAATAATAAATCTAGACACAGGCATTATATCCTTCACAAAAATAACTAAAATTGGAACACAGACCTAAATGTAAAATGCAAAACTATAAAACTCCTGGAAGATAACATAAGAGAAAACCTAGATGACCTTGGGTGTGGCAATGATGTTTTTAGATACAACACCAAAAGCATGATCTGTGAAAGGAATACAGATGAGCTGGACTTCATCAAAATTAACAACTTCTGCTATATCAAGGACAATGTCAAGAGAATGAGCAGACAAGCCCTAGACTGAGAGAAAATATTTGCAAAAAAACACATCTTATAAAAGAATATTACCCAAAATATGAAAAGAACTCTTAAAATTCAATGATAAAAATATATATAACCTAATTACAAAATGGGTCAAAGACCTGAACAAACATAGTACCAAAGAAGATATAGAGATGCCAAATAAGCATGTGACAAGATGTTGCATAAATATGCCATCAGGGAAATGCAAATTAAAACAATAGTGAGATACCACTACACACCTATTAGAACGGCCAAAATCTATAACACTGACAGCACCAAATGCTGATGAGGATGTATATCAATAGGAATTCTCATTCATTGCTGGTGGGAATGCAAAATGGTACAGCCATTGTTGAAGACAGTTTGGCAGTTTCTTACAAAACTAAGAAACTACGAAAAGACATGGAGGAAACTTAAATATATATTACTAAAGGAAAGAAACCAACCTGAAAAAACTACATACTGTATGATTCCAACTACTGTATATGACATTCTTGGAAAAGGCAAAACTATGGAGACAGTAACAAGATCAATGGTTGCCAGGTGTTGAGGTGGGAGAGGAATGAATATATGGAGCTCAGAGGATTTTTAGGGCAGTGAAGATACTCTGCATGCTATAGTGATGGATAAATGCCATTGTACTTTTGTCTAAACTAATAGAATGTATAACACCAACAGTAAACCCTAATGTAAACTATGAATTTTGGGTGATTATGATGTGTCAATGTAAATTTATCTTTTGTGAAAAAGATGTACCATTCTGGTAGGGAATGTTAATAGGGGAGACTGTGCTTTTGTTGGGCCAGGGAGTATATGAGAAATTTCTATATCATTCTCTTGATTTTGCAATGAACCTAAAATTGCTCTAAAAATATTTTTAAAATTTACAAGTGCTTTGACAAAATTGGACCGAGAAGGGAAAGCATTTTTAAATCAATATATTTCTAAGAATATCCACTCTTGTTACCATTTTTTAAGTTAAGTGCTTCCTTTTAGCATGCTGTGTTACCCACTGGACAAAACAGTTTAAGCTAAAGCAGTTAAACTTTGCCCTCTGAGATGCCACAGTTAGAGGCTCAAGAATGGAAATACAGGAATGGCCACATTTCTCTGAAGCAAAGTTCCTTCTCAACGTTCCTACTTATTTCTCAAAAGTACATGCTCATGGAGTGTTACATTTTCAAAAGAAAATACCAAAAATTCTCAAAAATAAAATGAGCGCAGGTAGATTGACTTCTCTTGCTTCCACTGGGCCAGAAAGAGCTGGAAATGCCCCATCGCACAGAAGAAAACTTCTTGTTTACTCCTTGTTATTTCTGTGACTCTTTAGCTCCCAGAGCCTGAAGTATTTTTACCATGTGGGAAGGCTTGTCTCAGCTACTTGCTTTTATTTCCTCTACAACTTTCCCTCTCTCTCTACCCACTAAACCCAGTATCTATATACTCTCTTACTTCCTATCAAGTGTCCACTGTTTCCTTGCCCTATAACATCTAGACATGCGGAGCCACGGACTCTCTCTGGATCTTTGATTAGCATTACTCCCTTTTTGGGTAAGACCTGCTGTTTAGACATTTAAACATTGGAAGTAATTAAAGCAGATCTTTCTTTAGATCTGTGTCAGTTCTAGGGACATCTTATTATCTGAGTTTGTTGCACTTAGTGACTATGGGGATCAGGCAAGCTCATTTTAACTACGTGAGGGTCTCGGTCCATTGCCTCATAGCTTCAGATTTTGAAATATTTTCCTCTACCTTACTTGTTCTCTGTTTTCCCACAGGGAATAGACATTTTGAATATATCAGTATTCTGTTACGACCTAGGTAAATACAAAACACAAAAATGATTTTGCCATGTAATGTAATTAGGATGGATCTTTATGACTTATTCATTATTTACAATATTTGTCTTCTTTCTTCTTTCATGAAAGTTGCTAATGAACAGGTAATTGAATGCTATCAAGAAAAACATATTGGAATTCTTAGCCTTAATGGCAAGATTGATTTAGAATAGAGCTTGAAAATGCATACCCAAAGTCTGAATTGTGTTAGCAAAGTCTCTTGCTTTCAAGATAGATAGATGATGATAGATAGGTACATACATGCATACATAGATGATAGATGGATGATGATAGATGTGCAAACATATAGATATGAAAGAGAGAAAAGTGCATTTGCATTGCTGGGCATAGGATAGAGAACAGGATCCTTTCTAACTGTAGTCAAACCATAAATTCTCCAACTACCCACAGATACCACCACTACCAACTGACTTGCAGCCAACTCAGTTCACACATTTTATTACCTTCTTGAACTCTGTGTGCATTTAAGCTTGAGGCTCCTGGTTTGGTATATTCAACTGGGTAATTACACTCTAAAAAAACTAACAAAGAAAAGGTTTCATTAAAATAAAATATATTACACGCAAACTCATGAATCAAAAGTAAAACTTAAGTAAATAGAAAAAAAAATCCACCAAAGGCAGCATTTTCCAAACTGTGTTGAAAATATGCAGAGAAAATAAAGATTCCAAGGGCAAAAAATATGGGAAACACTCGTTTAAAAAAGTGAACCGATAAACTGTTTTTTAATTGTAGTACTCCACATAATCTGAAATGGATTAATGTGTAATTTGGGTCATCAAGGTATCTTCAGGTCTGTATGTGTTCAGTGTTTCATATGTGTATTTTGTAATGGAAACTTCACATAAGTGCGTGCATGCAGTATCTTCTGGAATGACTATTTCTTGAACCATTCTTTAACTCCCCTGTGTTTTTCTCTACCTTAAAAAGTAATAGGATTCACATGAAGGACTCTGTAATCATTCCAATTTTCAACAAGAAAGATGAAACAATAGGCAAAATAATATGTCTATTAAACATAATAGAGAACTTTACTAGAGTTTATGTCTGGAACTGTCTTCACTGCTAATTGTTTCCTACAGGCTCTTCTTGTCTGTGCTTCTTGTACAGATACCTATGATCCAGGGCCATATATTCTAATTCAGTAAGCCTAGAAGCTTGGAGGGCTTTAGACATTAGTATCTTTTCATAGGATCCTCACTTGATTCTAATGCAGTCCAATTTTGAGATCCACCCTCCTGTACTCTTCTTGCTTACCATGATGTTCAATATCTCTCTGTCTAACAAAAACACAAGGACAGCATTCCTCATTTACCTTTACCTTTACATGTGTTTCATCCTCTGGGAATCTAATCTTTCTGTCCTGGACATTGGACTGCCTCTTTTATCCTGCATGGCACTGGCAGGTATATATGTCTCCAGACTGTGATCGTTACTTTAGTTATTACAACTGCCTAAGACTTTTGACAAAGAGCTGTGTTACCTGTTGTGGAGGAAAATAAATGTCTTATTCTAATATCTAAGGGAATTACCTGTGTGTAACATTAGAACACAGTGACCACAATAAGAAATTTTTAGTAGCTGAGAGAAAACAGGTTTACATATGCCAAAGTTGGGCAGAGTTTCATCTGAAGCATAAATGAAAACTGCTGGTATTTAAGAAAACAATACCAGTTTCATTCAGTTTCAGGTATTGCATTACAGTGCATAAATCTAATGAAATACAGCCCTCAGGTTAAACAGAGATGCTCCCTTCAAATATATGAATATTAACCAGCCCATGACATTCTCAGTCTCATTAGCCCCAACTAGTTATTTCAGCTGCTGCATATATAAGTTGGCCTTCCTCAGAGACCAACCAACCTGGGGTAATAAATTGAAAACTGTTGTCAGGAGAATTGCAATTTTGTTTCAAAGCAAAGAATTACAGTGGGGAACATCAATGCTGTTGACAAAGACTTCTCCTGGTGTTCTGCATTCTGTCATCAACAATTCTCATCTGGGGACAACAAAGAGGATGGTCCCATATGAGTCTCACTTTCTAGACTTCTTTTGTGTTTGTGGCTTTCTTTGTCTTTTCTCCTTTTTTTAGGGTTTTTTTTTTTCTCCTCTGTTTAACAACACAAAGGAGAAGTGTAACAGCCAAAATACAGATCAATGCCCTCTAAAATATAAGCTTATGCAATGGTGGAAGTTTTGCATTGTGATTTCTCAAATCTACTTCTTTTTGTGAGAACGATAGTCAGTTATGGATTTCTCATCTTTACCTGAATTAAGTCTTTTTCATGAAAACATCACCACATCCTGCTTTTCTTATCATTTCTGTCAGCTATCTTCCTGAAAACTATATTAGATTGTATAAATAATTTTCTTTGAAGATTAAAAAAAATTTGTCAAGGCAATTTTCAATATGGTAACTTAATTCAATGTCAAGGTTACCAGTGACTGCTACATTACTAAAACCAAGGGTCAATTCTCAACTTTCATCTTACGTTACCTATTTGCAGCATGTAATACATTCCTTTCTTCTTGATACGCTTTCTTCATTGGGTTCCAGGATCCCACATTCTCCTTTTTCTTCTCCTAATTCACTGGCTACCTCTTAGTCTCTTTTTCTGGTTTCTTCTCTTCTCCCTGACCTTGAAAAGCTACCATTACCCAAGTTTCAGACATTGGACTTCATCTTTTTTTCTAACTGTACTTATTATCTCGGGGACTTTCATCTAGTCTCTTGACTTTAAATAACTGTTGTATGCTGGTGACTTATGTATTAGTTTCCAGGGCTGCTGTAACAAAGTACCATAAACTGGGTAACTTGAAACAACAGAAATTTATTTCTCACAGTTCTTGTAGCTAGAAGTTTGAAATCACGGTGTTGTCAAGGCCATACTCTATCTGAAGGGTCTAGGGGAGACTCTCTTCCATGCTTTTCTCCTCAGTCCTGGTGTTGCTGGAAATCCTGGGTGTTCATTGTGCCTTACAGATACTTCACTCAATCTCTGCCCCCATCGTAACATGACATTCTCCTTGCATGTCTGTGTCTTCCCCTCTTTTCATAAGAACACAGTTATATTGATGAAAAATCCACCCTACTCTACTTCAGTATGATCTATCTTATTTTAAATAATTACATCTGCAATAACCATATTTCTAAATAAAGTCCCATTCTGAGATTCCAGGAAGAACATGAATTTAATGGAGATGCTATTCAACCTACATCTCTCTTGTGAACTCCAAGCATGTGTATCCAAATTTACATTCTCAGCTCTATTTAACAAGTATTTCAGGTTTAACATATAGAAAACTGGACTGCTGTTCTGCAATCCTAAATCTATTCTTACTACAGTTTCTCCATCTCAATTCACAGCAACTCCATCCTTCCAGGTACTCATTCAAAAACCTTGAAGACATTCTTTCTCATTTCTTTATTTCATACCCCACAACTAATTATTCAACAAATTCTGATGATTTAACAATGTATCCAGAGTCCAATTTCTCCTTGCCACTTCTTCTATTCCAAATCCCATCAAGCTAACCAAACCAATTTCTTGTGATTATTCACAAATGAGTTGTCCTGTTTTCCCCCTTGCCCCTCTTGAGTCTATTCTCAAAAACATACACAGAGCATAAAGCCATCACTTTAAAACAAAGTCAGGTGATGTTATTCTCTGTTCAGAGTACTCCTGTAGCATTTCCCCTCTTTCTGAGCATAACAAATGTCCTGTTACAAGATTCTATGAGAATTTTCTTCCACTTATCTCTCTGACTAGATCCCCAAGTTACATGGGGCTTCCTTACCATCCTGATATTTATCAGGTACTTTACTGTCTCAGAACCTCTGTATTTGCTTCTCCCTCTGCCTAGATTCTTTTTCAGTTATTATCAAGGCTTGTTCCATCCTCTCCTAGAAGTCTTTATTTAAATGTCCTGTTTTCTCTGAGGTCTGTTATGAATACTCTATTTAAAATTTTGCTGCCACAAACTCTCAATCCCCCTTTCCAATTAATTAGATTTTTCTCCATAGGACATACCACTTAAACTACTTTTGTGTATTTACATTACAGATCTCACACTACCTATTTTGCTTATGTGTCTCCCTTTTTCAGAATGAAAGCGTCAGGGGGTTAGACGTTTTGTTAGCTTTGTTCAGTGCCATATGCCCTGCATTTAGAAGAGTGCCACACAGTGGTGCTAATTACTATTGCTGAATGAAAGAATGAGCCATGTATGTTTACAAGAAATAGTAGGAAACCTTGAGGATTGTGTTTAAGAAGAGCAGGTTCTACCCTAGCTCTACTGCTCGTAAAGCATTTGCTCTGTAGTGAGTCTCTTAATCCCATGAAAGTTCTGTTTTGCAGATTATCTCCCATTATGTGAACACAGTCTGGGAAGCGCTGAACTAGACTATAGAACCACACTCAGTCTGTCTGTCTCAGAATTTCCTATGTACTTGGAAGATTTATAAAAGGCCAATGTTACACCACAAATAACTAAACCCTCTATTTGCCATTGTCAAATGCATCTCTGTTTGAAACTCTACAATTATTTTGAAAGCTTTAAAGAGTTACAAAGCATGAGCAGTGTCTCTCTTCACAGATGTGGTCAAGCCTTAGGTCAACGTGTCTAATGTATAAAAATGGACAGATCTAGATTTAGTTCTGATCAGAAATGTGAAAGAAGAATGCAAATGGTAAAGGAGAAACAATTGCCGACCTGCTCGTCTTTGTCCTGAAGAGACTAAAAATGTTACAAATCCCTCACAGAGCTCCTCTACCCCTTCTCCATCAGTTGGTATATAGAGATAACATTTAAAAACTTTTGTTTGTCTTCTCTTTTTAATTGCTTCCAGTATTAGGATTTATCTTTCCAATATGGCAAAATGTTTTTTTCATAAACTGTAATGTTTTGGAAAAGGGAAAAATATTTCCCAAAGTATTATATTAATGAATGTTTATGAGATTCAGTTCTGGCAATTCAAAGGGCTCCTGTGATACCTATTCAGAGAGCTCATTTCAACAAGACAGACATTTAGTGTGACAATAAACTAGGTTATTTCATGCAAGATGTGGAACTTTCCTTCAAATGTTAGCTAATTTTCCCATTGTGAACACAGATAATCATGAATTCATTTTATTTCCCATTCACAGAAAAATACTGAATAATATACCTCTACAGATCGACACTATAAGAGGTTTTGAACCTCTTTCAATTTAATTGCATTCTGAAATCCCAATTAATTATGAGTGGAATTATACTGTTCTATTATGAGAGAGAGAAAAGCCAGTTCCATAGGGTTGAGTAAACACTACTCATTGATTGATCACAGAACTTTCTTCCTGTCAGAAAGTAAAATGAGGTCACCTGATCAACTCCAGGGCAGATATGGTTTTGGCAACTACAGACAATTATTTTCCAGGGAAGAGACTTAGCACAGCTCTTTTGCCATGCTATGTGAAGACGTGTTTTCTGATAAAATCAGGTTTAAAGATATTAATCACGGCTAGTGAGATTTTTAAGAATCTTTTCCATAATACACTAAGTGACTTTTGACACAGTAGAAAAGAAAGAAGAAAAATTAGGTCTCTGTGATCTATTATTTCTCCATCTCTAAAAGGTAAGTTAGAATCCTCTTTGAACAATACTGACATTGTACAGCTCCTGCCTCAGTAGGTAAATCATCAGGCCATGCATATTTTGATTACTCAATAAGACAGATATTCAGTTTGAAAAAAACTCCATTAATTTTTGAAGACAAAAAGATCTCTCACTTCTATAAATTACTTTCATTGATTGTAATCTCCTTCTCTATGTTCTGTAGCACTGAGAATTTGAGGCTACATGGAGGGCAATGAAATTCTGAGAGTACAGGGTTAGAAACCATCCAAAGCCTAGCAGAAGAAGCTTTTGTAGGTCACACAGATAGTAAAGAGTAGGGATTAATAAAACAACCATGTCCAGAAACTGACTTGATAATGAATTGGATATTACTGGTGAGAGAGTGGAGGTATCTAGAAGGACTGTTGGTTTCTGGATTATAAATTTGGATTGACAGAGATAATGGATAGATGATGGACAGAAAACATGAAACTGTGAGAAACATCACTGCCATACGTCTGGTAAACAAAACCTAAAACTGGGTGAGACTGCTTAGCAATAAAGAAAACAGGAAGAAGGACTGAAGGGGACCTTGGAGTGAGCCCTGAGAATTTCCAAGTATAAGTGCCCTAAAGGGATCACGCATCTCCATGTACATAGAGTAAAATGCTTTGACTTTGACAGTGATCACATCACACCTCTGGTCAAAAGCATTCAGTGACATTAAATATCCACAAAACAAGGCCAAATTGTTCTGATTGGCATTTGTGACCCTCCCCAGCCACGCACCACCGCCACCATGGTCTGGTTTCAGCATACCATTCTAACTTCATTTCCAAGGATATCTCTCAATATTCTCTTTGCTCCAAAATCGTCTTCTACCAGCTCCTATAAGATTTCCTACTTCTATGGCTTTGCATATAAAATGCTCTTTACATGTAATGACGATGTCCACAAGCCCCCACCTTCTGTGTGTGTTTCATTTTTCTTCGAGGCCCAGATCATTTTCTCTCCTGGTAAAGTTAGCAAGAAGCTCCTCAGCCCCATCACCTCATTTCAATAAGATATTTTCTGCTTCCCATTATATCACATGTCCTCTAAA
The DNA here is from genome assembly GCF_965194805.1 of Balaenoptera borealis. NCBI lineage: Eukaryota > Metazoa > Chordata > Mammalia > Artiodactyla > Balaenopteridae > Balaenoptera > Balaenoptera borealis. The sequence continues at coordinate 36,028,175 of NC_138875.1, forward strand.
TCATGTTTTATGACATGATGTAAACAGGTAATATGGGTAAAGTGCTTACTGTAAAACCTAGTATGTTGCTGGTACACAAGCATCATCAGTTGCCTTTTGCTGTGTCTATCACAGTAGCATACATGTGGCCTTGTATGTAGACATTCCTACAAGCAACTCACATTACTGAATGAACAAAAGCTTGAGTATATGAGATAATGTAATATAATACACAATAGATTAATTTTCCATTGCCCAAATGATGCTTCTCTTAGTATACATATAAAGACATGTAGGAGTCTGCCTTTTCCCTCTACCCTTCCCCAAAGACACACACATTTCCATAAAACATAGCTTTCATAACAATTCTATGATTAAAAAAATAGTTGGAGAGAAGAGGTAGATTATTCAAGAAACATGTAGCATGGAAAATAGTAACTATCTTCAAATATTCGAGGATCTGCCACTTTGGAAAAAAATGAGTAGAATTCTGTTTATTCTTAGCTATTAGTAATAAAACTTTATCTTGTTAACAAAATATATTTTGTTTTTCAAGGGAGGAACAATTTTCTAAAAAATAAAAAAAATTAAAACGGGTCTGACCTCCTCAGAGTTGGTGAGTTCATTTTCTTTTCTTTTTTCTTTTTTTTTTAATCATGGAAGAAATAACTTTTAATTCATCAAACTAACCTAAAGATAAATATACCACTTTGGAGGTGTATCATTAAAGATACTCAAGTATATGTTAGATAATCAATACTGGGAAATATTTTTAAGTAACTGACTATTATTAAATCAAATTATATTTAATACCACTGATTGTATTATTATATCAGAGGTGACACATATTCCAAGGTTTTTGGTTTTTTTTGTTAATTTAACATCTTTATCAGAGTATAATTACTTAGCAATGTTGTGTTAGTTTCTGCTGTATAACAAAGTGAATCAGCTATATGTATACATATATCTCCATATCTCCTCCCTCTAACATCTCCCTCCCACCCTCTTTATCCCACACCTCTAGGTGGTCACAAAGCACCGAGCTGATCTTCCTGTGCTATGCAGCTGCTTCCCACTAGGTAGCTATTTTGCATTTGGTAGTGTATATATGTCAATTCTACTCTATCACTTCAACCCAGCTTATACTTCCCCCTCCCCGTATCCTCAAGTCCACTCTCTTTGTCTGCATCTTTATTGCTATCCTGCCCCTAGGTTCTTCAGACCATTTTTTTTTTTAATTCCATGTATACGTGTTGCCATATGGTATTTGTTTTTCTCTTTCCGATTTATTTCACTCTGTATGACAGACTCGAGGTCCATCCACCTCACTACAAATAACTCAATTTCATTTCTTTTTACAGCTGAGTAATATTCCATTGTATATATGTGCCACATCGTCTTTATCCATTCATCTGTCAATGGACACTTAGATTGCTTTCATGTCCTGGCTATTGTAAATAGAGCTGCAATGAACATTGTGGTATATGGCTCTTTTTGAATTATGGTTTTCTCAGAGTATATGCCTAGTAGTGGGATTGCTGGGTCATATGGTAGTTCTATTTTTAGTGTTTTAAGGAACCTCCATACTGTTTCTATAGTGGCTCTATCAGTTTACATTCCTACCAACAGTGCAAGAGGGTTCCCTGTTCTCCACACCCTCTCTGGCAATTATTGTTTGCAGATTTTTGATGATGGCCATTCTGACTGGTGTGAGGTAATACCTCATTGTAGTTTTGATGTGCATTTCTCTAATGATTAGTGATGTTGAGCATCCATTCATGTGTTTGTTGGCAATCTGTATATCTTCTTTGGAGCAATGTCTATTTAGATCTTCTGTCCATTTTTGGACTGGGTTGTTTGTTTTTTTGATATTGAGCTGCATGAGCTGCTTGTAAATTTTGGAGATTAATCCTTTGTCAGTTGTTTCATTTACAAATATTTTCTTCCATTCTGATGGTTGTCTTTTCATCTTGTTTATGTTTTCCATTGTTGGGCAAAGGTTTGAAGATTCATTAGGTACCATTTGTTTTTATTTGTTTTTATTTCCCTTTCCTTAAGAGGTGGGTCAAAAAGGATCTTGCTGTGATTTGTGTCATAGAGTGTTCTGCCTATGATTTCCTCTAAGAGTTTTATAGTGTCGGCCTTATATTTAGGTCTTTAATCCATTTTGAGTTTATTTTTGTGTATGTGTTAGGGAGTGTTTTAATTTCATTCTTTTACATGTAGCTGTCCAGTTTTCCCAGAACCACTTATTTAAGAGGCTGTCTTTTCTCCATTGTATATTCTTGCTTCCTTTATCAAAAATAAGATGACCATATGGGCATGGGTTTATCTCTGGGCTTTCTATCCTGTTCCAGTGATCTATATTTCTATTTTTGTGCCAGTACCATAGTGTCTTGATTACTGTAGCTTTGTAGTATAGTCTGAAGTCCAGGAGCCTGATTCCTCCAGCTCTGTTTTTCCTTCTCAAGATTGCTTTGGCTACTCGGGGTCTTTTGTGTTTCCATACAAATTGTGAAATTTTTGTTCTAGTTCTGTGAAAAATGCCCTTGGTAGTTTGATAGGGATTGCATTGAATCTGTAGATTGTTTTGGGCATTATAGTCATTTTCATAATGTTGATTCTTCCAATCCAAGAGCATGGTATACTTCTCCATCTGTTTGTATCATCTTTAATTTCTTTCATCAGTGTATTATAGTTTTCTGCATACAGGTCTTTTGTGTCCTTAGATAGGTTTTTTCCTGTATATTTTATTCTTTTTGTTACAGTGGTAAATGGGAGTGTTTCCTTAAATTCTCTTTCAGATTTTTCTTCATTAGGGTATAGGAATGCAATAGATTTCTGTGCATTAATTTTGTATCCTGTTACTTTACCCAATTCATTGATTAGCTTTGGTAGTTTTCTGGTAGCATCTTTGGATTCTCTATGTACAGTATTATGTCATGTGCAAAGAGTGACAGCTTTATCTCTTCTTTCCGATTTGGATTTCATTTATTTCTTTTTCTTCTCTGATTGCTGTGGCTAAAACTTCCAAAACTATGTTGAATAATAGTGGTGAGAGAGGGCAAAATTGTCTTGTTCCTGATATTAGAAGAAATGGTTTCATTTTTTCTCCACTGAGGACAATATTGGCTGTGGGTTTGTCATATATGGCCTTTATTATGTTGAGGTAAGTTCCCTCTATGCCTACTTTCTGGAGGATTTTTTTTTAATCATAAATTGGTGTTGAGTTTGTTGAAAGCTTTTTCTGCATCTGTTAAGATGATCATATGGTTTTTCTCCTTCAATTTGTTAATATGGTTTATCACATTGTTTGATTTGCACATATTGAAGAATCCTTGCATTCCTGGGATACACCCCACTTGATCATGTTGTAAGATCCTTTTAATGGGCTGTTGGATTCTGTCTGCTAATATTTTGTTGAGGATTTTTGCATCTATGTTCATCAGTGATATTGGCCTGTAGTTTTATTTTTTTGTGACATCTTTGTCTGGTTTTGGTATCAGGGTGATGGTGGCCTCGTAGAATGACTTTGGGAGTGTTCCTCCCTCTGTTATATTTTGGAAGCGTTTGAGAAAGGTAGGTGTTATCTCGTCTTTAAGTGTTTGATAGAATTTGCCTGTGAATCCGTCTGATCCTGGGCTTTTGCTTGTTGGAAGATTTTTATTCACAGTCTCAATTTTAGTGCTTGTGATTAGTCTGCTTATATTTTCTATTTCTTCCTGGTTCAGTCTCAGAAGGTTGTGCTCTCCTAAGAATTTGTCCATTTCTTCCAGGTTGTCCATTTTATTGGCATATAGTTGCTTGTAGTAATCACTCATGATCCTTTGTATTTCTGCAATGTCAGTTGTTACTTCTCCTCTTTCATTTCTAATTCTATTGATCTGAGTCTTCTCCCTTTTTTTCTTGATGAGTCTGGCTAAAGGTTTATGAATTTTGTTTATCTTCTGAAAGAACCAGCTTTTAGTTTTATTGATCTTTTCTATTGTTTCCTCATTTCTTTTTCATTTATTTCTGATCTGATCTTTATGATTTCTTTCCTTCTGCTAACTTTGGGATTCTTTTGTTCTTCTTCTCTAATTGCTTTATGTGTGAGGTTAGGTTTTTTATTTGAGATGTTTCTTGAGGTAGGATTGTATTGCTATAACCTTCCCTCTTTGACCTGCTTTTGCTGCATCTCATAGCTTTTGAGTCATCGTGATTTCATTGTCATTTGTTTCTAAGTAGCTTTTGATTTCCTCTTTGATTTCTTCAGTGATCTCTTGGTTTTTTTAGTAGTGTATGTTTTAGACTCCATGTGTTTGTATGTTTTACAGATTTTTTCCTGTAATTGATATCTAATCTTATAGTGTTGTGGTTGGAAAATATACCTGATATGATTTCAAGTTTCCTAAATTTACCAAGGCTTGATTTGTGACCTAATATGTGATCTATCCTGAAGAATGTTCCAGCACTTGAGAAGAAAGTGTCTTCTGTTGTTTTTGGATGGAATGTCTTATAAATATCAATAAGTCCATCTTGCTTAATGTAGCATTTAAAGTTTGTGTTTCCTTATTTATTTTCATTTTGGATGATCTGTCCATTGGTGAAAGTGGTGTGTTATGTCCCCTACTATGATTGTGTTACTGTCTATTTCCCCTTTTATGGCTGTTAGAATTTGCCTATGTATTGACGTGCTACTATGTTCGGTGTATAAATATTTACAATTGTTATATTTTCTTCTTGGATTGATTCCTTGATCATTATGTAGTGCCCTTCCTCGTCTCTTGTAACAGTCATTATTTTAAAGTCTATTTTTTCTGATATGAGAATTGCTACTTCAGCTTTCTTTTGATTTCCATTTGCATGGAATATCTCTTTCCATCCCCTCACTTTCCTTCTGTAAGTGTCCCTAGGTCTGAAATGGTTCTCTTGTAGACAGCATATGTACAGGTCTTGTTTTTGTATCCATTGAGTCAATCTATGTCTTTTGGTTGGAGCATTTAATCCATTTACATTTAAGGTAGATATTGATATGCATGTTCATATTACCATTTTCTTAATTTTTTTTTTTTTTTTTTTTTTTTTTGTAGGTCTTTTCCTTCTCTTGTGTTTCCTGCCTAGAGAAGTTCCTTTAGCATTTGTTGTAAAGCTGGTTTGGTGGTGCTAAATTCTCTTAGCTTTTTTTTGTCTGTAAAGTTTTAATTTCTTTGTCGAATCTGAATGAGATCCTTGCTGGATAGAGTAATCTTGGTTGTAGGTTTTTCCCTTTCATCACTTTAAATATGTCCTGCCACTCTCTTCTGGCTTGCAGAGTTTCTGCTGAAAATCAGCTGTTAACTTTATGGGAATTCCCTTGTATGTTATTTGTTTCTTTTCCCTTGCTGCTTTTAATATATTTTCTTTGTATTTAATTTTTCATAGTTTGATTAATATGTGTCTTGGTGTGTTTCTCCTTGGATTTAATACTGTGTGGGACTCTCTGTGCTTCTGGACTTGATTGACTATTTCCTTTTCCATACTACGGAAGTTTTCAACTATAATCTCTTGAAATATTTTCTCAGTCCCTTTCTTTTTCTCTTCTTCTTCTGGGACACCTGTAACTCGAATATTGGTGCATTTAATCTTGTCCCAGTGGTCTCTGAGACTGTCCTAAATACTTTTCATTCTTTTTTCTTTATTCTGCTCTGTGGTAGTTATTTCCACTATTTTATGTTCCAGGTCACTTATCTGTTCTTCTGCCTCAGTTATTCTTCTCTTGATTCCTTCTAGAGAATTTTGAATTTCATTTATTGTGTTGTTCATCATAGGGTTTTTGCTCTTTAGTTCTTCCAGTTCCTTGTAAAACGTTTCTTGTATTTTCTCCATTCTATTTCCAAGATTTTGGATCATCTTTACTATCATTGCACTGAATTCTTTTCTAGGTAGGCTGCCTATTTCCTCTTCATTTGTTTGGTCTGGTGAGTTTTTACCTTGCTCCTTCATCTGCTGTGTGTTTCTCTGTCTTCTCATGTTGCTTACCATACTGTATTTGGGATCGCTTTTTCACAGGCTGCAGGTTCCCATTGTTTTTGGTGTCTCCCACCAGTGGCTAAGGTTGGTTCAGTTTGTTGTGTAGCCTTCCTATGGAGGGGAGTGTTGCCTATCTTCTGGTGGATGAGGTTAGATCTTGTCTTTCTGGTGGGCAGGACCACGTTTGTTGGCATGTTTTCGGGTGTCTGTGACTTATGATTTTAGGCAGCATCTCTGCTAATGGGTGGGGTTGTGTTCCTGTTTTGCTAATTGTTTGGCATAGGGTGTCCAGCACTGTAGCTTGCTGGTCGTTGGGTGGAGCTGGGTCTTAGCATTGATATGGAGATCTCTGGGAGAACTTTTGTCATTTGATATTACATGTAGCCAAGAGGTCTCTGGCGGACTAATGTACTGAACTCGGCTCTCCCACCTCAGAGGCACAGGACTGACACCCAGTCATAGCACCAAGACCCTGTCAGCCACACAGCTCAGAAGGAAAGGGAGAACAAAAGAAAGAAAGAAAAAATAAATAAAATAAAATAAAGTTATTAAAATAAAAAATATCATTGAAAATTTAAAAAAAATTAAAAAGTAATAAAAAAAAGAAAGAAGAAAAGAAAGAAAGAAAGAAGAGAGCAACCAAACCAAAAAACAAATCCACCAATGATAACCAGTGCTAAAAACCATGTTTAAAAAAAAAAAAAAAATAAGAGGACTACCAGAACGTTAGGACAAATGGTAAAACAAAGCTATACAGACAAAATCTCACAAAGAAGCATACATATACACACTCACAAAAAGAGAAAAAGGAAAAAAAAAAATACATATATATTTATATATAAAAAAAGAAGAGAAAAACCAAATGAATAAACAAATCTACCAATGATAATAAACTCTAAATACTAAACTAAGATAAACATAAAACCAAAAACAAATTAGATGCAGAAAGCAAACCCCAAGTCTACAGTTGCTCCCAATGTCCACTGCCTCAATTTTGGGATGATTTGTTGTCTATTCAGGTATTCCAGAGATGCAGGGTACATCAAGTTGATTGTGGGGATTTAACCCACTGCTCCTGAGGTTGCTGGGAGAAATTTCCCTTTCTCTTCTTTGTTCCCACAGCTCCTGGGGTTCAGCTTTGGATTTGGCCCTGCCTCTGCTTGTAGGTCACCTGAGGGCATCTGTTCTTTGCTCAGACAGGACGGGGTTAAAGTAGCAGCTGATTAGGGGGTTCTGGCTCACTCAGGCCGGGGAGAGGGAGGTGTATGGAATGCAGGGTGAGCCTGCGGTGGCAGAGGCCAGCATGACATTGCAACAACATGAGACGTGCTGTGTGTTCTCCCAGGAATGTTGTCCCTGGATCACGGGACCCTGGCAGTGACGGCTGCACAGGCTCCTTGGAGGGGCAGTATGGGTAAGGACCTGTGCTTGCACACAGGCTTCTTGGTGACTGCAGCAGCAATCTTAGCATTTCATGCCAGTCTCTGGCATCTGCGCTGATAGCCATGGCTTGCGCCTGTCTCTGGATCTCATTTATGTCATGCTCTGAATCCCCTCTCCTCACGCACCCCAAAACAATGGTCTCTTGCCTCTTAGGCAGTTCCAGACTTTTTCCTGTACTCCCTCCCAGCTAGCTGTGTCATACGAGCCCCCTTCAGGCTATGTTCACATACCCAACCCCAGTCCTCTTCCTGGGATCTGAACTTCAAAGCCTGAGCCTCATCTCCCTGCCCCCACCTACCCCAGCAGGCGAGCAGAGAAACCTCTCAAGCTGGTGAGTGCCTGGCAGAACTGATCCCCTGTGTGGGAATCTCTCCACTTTGCCCTCTGCACCCCTAATGCTGCGCTCTCCTCCATGGCTCTGAAGCTTCCCCTCTGCTGCTCCCTGTCTCCACCAGTGAAGCACCTTCCTAGTGTGTGGAAACTTTTCCTCCTTCACAGCTCCCTCCTAGAGGTGCAGGTCCTGTCCTTATTCTTTTGCCTCTGTTTTTTCTTTTTTATTTTGCCCTACCCACATATGTGGGGTGTTTCTTGCCTTTTGGGAAATCTGAGGTCTTCTGTCAGCATTCAGTAGGTGTTCTGTAGGAGTTGTTCCACCTGTAGTTGTATTTCTGATGTATTTGTGGGGAGGAAGGTGATCTCCATGTCTTATTCCTCTGCCATCTTGAAGGTCTCTCCAGGAGTTTCCATTTTAGTTTCCATATGATATTGTTTTCATCAAATATTCTTACAGAGCTATTTTTCTTTAAATAAAAGTCACTTCTTTTTTGAAACACATTATTTTAGAATACTTTAAAAATAAAGACATAATAATGGAATAAATTAAATTCCCATAGCCCCACTATCAAGTGATAATAAGTACTTTCATGCCTTTCCTTTCCAGAATCATCATTTTTGATATGCAATTTTTTGACTCATATTATACCATTGCATACCAATTCATGGAGAGCTTACTCATTTAGAATTAGATATTCTTGGAATTAATTCAAGATCTTCAAGACATGTAACTACTTTAGTGATCTCACTTACAGTTAAAGAAACTACTACCCAGAAAATGTACATAAGTTGCCCAACATTCTATAACAAACTAGAGGGGAACCAGATCTTCAGTGTTTTCCCAGAGCTTGTTGCATTGCAGTACACATGCAAGAACCAAGGGTAGAGTAGAATGATGTGACTTTTGGTAAGATATTTTTCTTCTTAAGGATATTTATTTGAGGTATATTTTAAAAAGCATAAAATTCACCCCATTCAAGTGTACAATCTAAATTTTTTTGGTAAATATACAAATGGTATCACCATAAATCACTTTTAGAACATTTTCATCACCCCAACAAGATTCCTTATGCCCATTTACAGGTAATTACCCTTCCCTCCTATAGACCCATGCAACCATTAGTCTACTTTCCGGGTATACAAAATTTTTGGCCAGCCTTTTAATTTCCTTGACCTTCAGTTTATTCAACTTTAAAATGGGGGTAATGATAAGGTACTATGAAAAGCAAAGTAAATGTTTGATATAATGAGAGTACAAAAAATTAGATGGAGTATTAACAGTAATATATTCATTGGCATCATTCCAAATAGAGCACAAGGAAGTTACAAGAACTGAGATCCCAGCTTATACTGACATAAGGATCAAGGCTAGAGTTCAAATTTAAATCAATCCATCCCATTACTACATTTTACCAAATGTGCTGTGAGATCATATTTCCAAGCTTCTGCTTCACATCCAGTGTGCTCCAAATGCTATCTTTTACATTAGGTCTTAGGAAGTGATGAATCAGTTGAATCCTCATCCTTTGGCCTTAGAACACCTGTTAATAGAGCCAATTAAGGCAAAAGATGACAGAGATTTGGAGGAGATGCTGACACTTGTCCAGAAGGAACTGTGCTGAGACTGCCCATGGAAGTCTTAAATAAACCACCAAACAGCTGTCAAAGGTAAGGATTCTGAAGGTCTTGGTCCAAGCCAGAATTTAGTAACAGTAATGAAGTCAAATTTTTTTTTTTAGAGCTTTTTCTTTTTTAATTAATTAATTAATTAATTTTTGGCTGTGTTGGGTCTTCATTGCTTCACGTGAGCTTTCTCATTTGCGGCAAACATGGACTACTTTTCATTGAGGTGTGTGGGCTTCTTATTGCGGTGGCTTCTTTTGTTGTGGAGCACAGGCTCTAGGCATGCAGGTTTCAGGAGTTGTGGCATGTGGGCTCAGTAGTTGTGGCACCTGGGCTCAGTAGTTGTGGCTCATGAGATCTAGAGCACAGGCTCAGTAGTTGTGATACACGGGCTTAGTTGCTCTGTGGTATGTGGGATCTTCCTGGACCAGGGCTCGAACCTGTGCCTCCTGCATTGCCAGGTGGATTCTTAACCACTGTGCCACCAGGGAAGTCCCAATGAAGTCAATGTCTTTGGATCCTGTGGTTGAAGAAATGTGCCTTCCTGGCCATGTAGACATTCTATCAATTCTGCTTCTCATTGTAAAGTCTGAGTTGCATATCCGAGTTGTACATCTGAGAATTATCTACTAAAAATATCTATTCTCTACATTTGAAGTGCCTCAGCATTCTGTTGTGAGTCAGATGAGAGGGATGAAAGGGGTCTGCAGTGTCAACGTGCTTATTCCAGCCAGAATAACTAATAACATGTTTGAAATCCAGTAGCACTTCACTGCTTTCAGTAGGACTGGGGGCACCTTGAATTTCTTTTTTTCAGATTGATTAATTGGAGCCAACTCAAGGTATGCACAAGTTTCCAAGTTTTCAACATTAATCACATAAATGAACTGAAAATAATTAGCTCATGGTGACTTTCTGACTTATAATAATAAGCCCCAACTAAATATACTTAGTCCAGACAGCTAAATATAACATGAAAAAAGGAAACAAACAATCCAAAACCTCCAGGCAAGTTTTTTTTCTATGTAGCTCTCCTAGTAATTAACAGACAGTTCTGTTTAATTGGCACACATGATTAAGTGACATATTGGAGTACCACCTAAACCATTTTATTCAGTAGTAACATATGAGGAAGAGAAACTTTGGAAGGGGAATTAATAAGGAAAAGTGAGGCTTCAAAAATACTTGACAATACTACTGCTAATCCCTAAATTTTGTGATTACTCAAATTTAAATATTATCTCTTCCATTGCTTGTTTTTGTTTATATTTCCAAATTTTAAAATAACTATTGAACTCTTAGAATTTTATCCTACACTCCATCCTACTGCCACCGCCCTACTACCTCAGATTATAAAAATGATACTGTCATGACTTCTTTTGGTTTATAATTCTAAATAGTTAATTTGACTACCAATACAGGTTTTCACTGTAGATTTAAGTTTGAAGAATTTTGTATAGGAAATGCTTCAACAAAATAAAAAATAACTCTGCTTATTTGGACTTTTAAAAAAATTATTTCCAAAAAATAAAATAAATTGCCCTTCCTCTAGTTGTATGTGTGCTTAAGAAATGGGAGTTGATTCATTTGCTTTAGAAATGTGAGGAGAGATTATACCAAGAACAGAAATACAGACAGCTAAATGAAAACAGTTGAGCTTCACCAAGGAATCCCAAAGGGAATGTTTACAGTGGTGTCAGGGATCTCTCTACAATGTAAAATGAGTAACCAACTTAGCTACCCTGAATTTACTCAAATGCAAGTGGTAGGACTGACCTTTATTGATCAATATCAATTTTGAAATTGTTTCATTCTCAGACACCTCAACACTCAAACAGAGCAAACAACAAATCCATGCCAGCGTGTTTTGCCTAGTCAACAGAGGGTTTCCATCTTTTAGATCAGGGCATATCAGTGTATGTTTAACAAGTTGTAAGTATATTCCTAAGTCTCAGTTCTTCTTTCTCCATTTTCTTTTCAATAAGACATCATGCATTCTCATGGTCTCCATCAACTTCTATATTTGTGCTTACTATGATATCCCATGTTAGAGTTTATACAAAGGTCCAGTCCTGTATCACAAATTGCCACCTACACATTTTCAGTGTCAGCAAATGTTGATGTCTCTGGTACCAAACTTACAATTCCTTTTAAACCAGTTCTTTCTCCCAATAATCAGGTGTTATACTACTCCCTAGGGAGTATCATTTGACCCTTGCATTCCTTTTCAGCTCCTTCCTTTCTCCCCTGTCACCATACTTTCCTCTCATCTTGTTTCCTGAAATGGCCTCCTCCTTGTCTCCAGGCCACTTCTCTACTTTCATATTGTCATCAAGCTAATTTTCCTTTAATGCACTATGTTCATTTACTTGTTTTTTATTCATTCATTGATTTATTTGATTTAATCACTCATTTGTTGAGCATCAGTGATGGACAGTTTTTATGATGCATCTCGTTTTCAATGAGATAATGTTGTACACAAAGCGATTCATTGGTTACTTAAAATTTTATAGTTGATCTCCATCAACAATTTTCAACTTTCATGCTAACAATTTTCCAATACAGCTGTCCTCTATGACCTAGATGTGCTCTACTTATATCCCTCTTTTGGAAGGTTCAAATCAGCTCCTGTACCTATCCAAATTTTTGTTTGCATTATTTCCAGAACAATGTACATTACATTTTTTTTTTTTTACTTTCCCATTATTCCATTTTCTCATTACCCACCCCCAGAATGTTTCATCTTCTCTCCCTTCTTTATCTACTCAAGAATCTCCTCCTCTAATCTCCTTGTAGTTCCTCTCAATCACTTTTGCCCTCTAGAGTTGATAACTTTTCATTATTAATGGAGTAAATTACATTACAAGGTATGATCTCTTGGGGGCCAGAGAATGCAAAGAATTCTCTTCTGTATTGTTAACATATCCTGTGCCTTAATCAGTATTAAATACAGAATAGGTATTTTATATATCCATTTGCTCTAGTCTCATTTCATCCTCTCTCTTTAATCCCTGTCATTTTCATCAAGGTGCCTCCTTCTATTCCTTCAACTTAGGTGGCTGTTTGTATATTTTTTAAGACTATATGTCTCCAGGAAATTTTTTAAAGATTGCAAACTACTGGTCAAAATTGCCCCCAGAGTCACTAGATAATCACATATTTCCCCAATACCTTCTCACTCAGGTATTCTTAGCATTTGTATTGTGTGTGTGTGTGTGTGTGTGTGTGTGTGTTTGTGTGTGTGAAGTTTTTAAAATGTAGTATCATCCTGTCAATGAGTACTGCCTGCATATACATACTACACTGAACTGGAAATTTAGTGACAATGAATAAGGGTTAGATTTAAGAAATTTCACCAACTGGCTGACTATGATAGTTAAATGCAAATGGTGAAGGAATCTTAGAAAGCTTAGGACAGGGACAACAACAATGGCCTTAATTTCAATTCCTCTTCTAGCTACTTGCCCTTTAGTAGCCTCTATTGCCTCTGAATGCAATGATCCACCTTGCCTTTTCTCTGCCTTCTCTCTTTCCTCTTCCTCTACTCTCTAGCACATTGGCTCACGTCATCTATTTGTCTTAATTGTTTTCTTTGTTTAATTCTATCTTCCCTTACAATTTGAGAAAAACAAAACTACCATGCAAATCCACATTGGAGACATAAAACAGAAAATAACTTGAGGAATGAGGACAAGTAAGGAGAATTAAATCTGAAGGAAAGCAAAGTTAATTTTCATTCCCCTATCCTGAATCCCTGAAAGGGATTGTTTTACCTAGAGAACTGTTTTCTGATATCAGGCACTTACCTCAAGCCATTCACATCTCTATTAAAATGTTCCCTGACTGGTTAATTGTTACTTGTCATCGAACCAAAACAAGGAGAAGGCAAAGTAATCTGGGACTCTGCTGAATAAGGCGGTCAGTAGAGACTTTAAACAAAATGAAGAAAAAAATCCAAACATCTAGGCATTAAATCTAAAATAGCATCTGTCAAGAAATGCTAGAGATGTGCCACATTTTATCTATTTATCACTTAATATTCCCATTTGTGTACTTTGCCCTTTTTCCCTGTTGGCTACATTCACATTTTATTCCAAACTACTGTTTTGAATTTAAATTCTCCCACTCTCAGAAACAAATGATAATTGAAATAACGTAATAAATGCAACATCTTTTCCATTTCTCCATCTTAAATTTTTTCTGTTACATTCCAGACATTACAGAGCCAAATTACATTTTTGCATATTATATCAAGACAAGTGCAGTCACAATAACCATTTATTTCTCAGCATTTTCATTTCTTCTTTAATGAACTTTCCCTGAGTACATTCTCACAATTGAGTATTTATTTATTATAAGCAACAAAAGAAATCTTGATTGTTCCAGCTGTGACAGAGAAACTTACTTTGATAAGCATACTGTAGAAGAAACAAGTAATAATAATAATAAACATTTCGATACTCTGGGATCTAAAGAAACAAAAAGAAATGAAGATGCACTGGGTTAAGATGTTCTCTTTTCCATCTTTCTATGAAAAACCTTATTTCTCATCTCTAGGATCAAATAAAACTTCTGTTTCAAAATACCAAGGCTCACTATAAATTACTTTTAAAAAATGTAGCCTTTACTGATAAAAATGCCACAACAAGAGCTTTGAAAAGCAAAGTTCTATCACTTGAATATTTAGTAGTAGTAGTAACATTTGTAGCAGGTAAACCATCTTTTTCACAGACACATTTTATTTCATAAAACTGTTGACCCACTTTTATATAGGCATTTAGTATCCATCCTTTCATTCATTTATTCATTCATTATCATTCATTTAATACTTTTTTTTTAAAGAGGGTTTTTAAAAATTATTTATTTATTTATTTATTTATGGCTGTGTTGGGTCTTCGTTTCTGTGCGAGGGCCTTCTCTAGTTGCGGCAAGTGGGGGCCACTCTTCATCACAGTGCGCGGGCCTCTCACCATCGCGGCCTCGCTTGTTGCGGAGCACAGGCTCCAGACGCGCAGGCTCAGTAATTGTGGCTCACGGGCCCAGTTGCTCCACGGCATGTGGGATCCTCCCAGCCCAGGCCTCGAACCCGCGTCCCCTGCATTGGCAGGCAGACTCCCAACCATTGTGCCACCAGGGAAGCCCCATTTAATACTTTTGAGGGACAAAGTGTTGTCATGGTTTAAGTCTCTAAAACTGAATTCAGTGACTTTAGTTCTCAATTATATTACTGATTAATACTTTGGAATCCACTAATATCAACTGGGAACTATTCATTATATCAATCCTACTCGTTTCCAAAAAGGTAAGCAGCAGTCGGTTAATACGTATGATACCAATTACTAAAGAAGTTCAGAATGGAGGGAAAATAATTCTTTCTCATTACTTTACCCATATCCACTGGACTCTTGGAAACTTATATAACATAAAAATGGACTATCCTTTTTTAGTTGTGTGTGTGTATGTGTGCATGTTTATAAAAGAAAAGTCAAAATGGCTTCTGAAAGTCATTCATCTCTATGAAGATATATATTAGATTATGCATTGCCCTTAATAACTTTCCTCACTTCTAAATCTCCTTCACCTTATAGAAACCTCCATTTGCTTTTCTATCAAGAATACAACTAGAGAAAAGCCTCCATAAATGCTCTCTGGATAGAGGACAGAATAATTAACTGACTGCCTAACTTACTAAATATGCAAAAAACAGACAAGCATTGGCATTTCTGTTCTTTTAAGGTAAGTAAACAGAGGTATAATTCATTTTGGAAGGATAAGGTATTTTAAACATAGCTTCATTTTGTGAGATTTAGTGTAATGAAGATCTTGGTATATTATACAATTTAAGTTTACAAACCATCAGGTCTTCTTTAACTGTTTAAAGAAATAAGGAGTCATTTAAAAAAATTATTTACAGGTCAATTGAAGAACTAAATGTGAAAAACAAAACCTTAACATTCTTAAAAGATGATGTAGAGACTACTTCTATGAGCTCAGGAAAGAAAATCATTTTCTAGACTTACCCAAAAGGAGATCATAGAGGAAAAGATAAAGTCAGCTACATTACAATAAAGAACTTTCATTTTAAAATAACAACAACAACAAAAGCACCATAAAGAGGGTAAACAAACAAGTTTCCAACTGGGAGAAGATATTTGTAGTACATAAAACTGACCAGGTGTAAGTATTCAAATATATAAAGAACTCCTAGAAAACAACCTTAACAGATATTGTCAACAAACCTGGAACAGGCACTTCAGGGAAGAGGAAATCTAAAGGACCAATAAACATAAAAGTATGCTCCACCTAATTAGTATCAAGAAAATGCAGATTTAAACCCAACAGAATGGCTGATAGGACAAAGTCTGGCCATGTCAAGTATTTGCAGAGACATGAATTGATGGAACCATCATGGACATCTACTTTTCCATAGATATCACCTTGCATAGCTGTACCCAGAAAAGGGCACAAGGATATTCAGAACAGGGATACTTTTGGTAATGGCAAAAGCCAGAAACAATGCATGTGCACATCAACTGTAGAATTAAACAGATTTACTGTTGTCAACATAAGTGGATCTAAAAAACACAACATTAGACAAAGAAGTATGTTCTGGGAGAATATACAGTGTCTAATGAAAAATTATATCAGTTTCAAAAAGGAGTCGAATGCCAATTATACTTCAATGAAATATAAAATAAAAAACAAAGTTGAGGCCAAAATATAGTGATGGAACATGCACCCCTAATATATGGATGAGATACAGTATATTTACATAGCTTCCCAGTATCTCCCCACAAATTACTTACCATCTACTCCCAGCAAATTAACAAGGGGAAAATAATAACCTTAGAGTGGAAAAAATCACTGACTGATACTACATTAACCAGGCGGACAAAATGAAATCATTAAAAAGAAAAAAAGGCCAAATGAAACAATGTATCATTTTGGAATACAAACAAAGATAAAAACACTAAAGAAAATGATAGGCTAATGAACAAGAAAGTCAGCCTAGCAGATTCTCTCCTTAGAAGGAGCAGGGTATAATCAAAGAAAGACACGGTGACTAAGCTACTGACAACGATCTGTTTCTTAATCTGAGTTGTAAATACACAAGCATTTTGTTTGATAATTTTCTTTAAAGCAGTAAACATATATTTTATTTACTTCTCTGTAAGCATGATAATTAATGAAAATAAAATGAAAACAAACCCCAAAATGAAAAGAATTGTTAGGTGAAACAAGTAGGAATCCATTGCCTATGGAATTTCTGGATAGAAGTCTCAAAGACTGCCATGTATTGGTCCCTAGTAGTCACTATTTATCTCAGCGGGAAGTGGATAGAGATATTCTGAAAAATATAACCCACTGTGGTAGGCATTGTAGCTATTGTCATTCCACCCCATCCCTTCAGATCACTTTTTTCCATTTCTAGGATCCTACAGCTTCCCCTCACCCCCAACCATAGCTCATTTTCTAATGGCCCACATCTGTGACAATATTTGCAAGGTTGCCTCTTATTGTGAGGAAGCCACTTTGCATGCAAGCAGGAAGCGTCTCCATTGCAAGGCCCTTAAGCTAATGTCTGACTGTTGCTGGGCTATGACACTTCAGCACCCCTGCCTTCACGTAAGATATAAACTCAGGAGCTCCCATACGTGTTCAGTCTAAAGATGTGGTTTTACCTCTACTGGGCTTCTTCCCATGCCCTAACCCCACTCTTCCACTCTCTACAGAAATCCCTTAGACACTAATCCTCTTCTCAGAGTGCACCCAAACTCACACACCCATGATGTTGCTGATACTCCAGAGTTCAACTGTGTCTTTTCTTTTTCTTAGAAGAACATTACTTGGGTTTAGTTTAAAATAAGCTTGGTTTTGCTCTTAACAGGCAATGTTTTCTGGGGTAAATCTAGAGCAATGACAACTGTTAGCTCCTACTCTCTGTATGATGATTTATAAGGACTCAACAGAGTTTTAGATGTAAATATTTCAAATAACAATCCCATAGTAACATTTTAAAGTCTGATGTAAAATACACAGAGGAGAATCAGACAGTCCTACTAAAGATGAGATTGTCTATGTTCCTTTAATCTCCATTGTTCAAGGCACAATATGCATTCTGGCCTCTCCTTGTAGACTCTATGTATTCCTTCCTTGGGGAATCTCCTGACTAAGTGTATGTGGAAAAAAAGAGTGAGTGATACTTTGACTTTGTCATATAAAGAGAAGCATGGATCTATGGTTTTGTATCTAATCACACTTGTGGGATGGGTAATGCAGGACATATGACTAGATACATGAAAAAGTCATTCAGAACTCCTGGCCCCATGTCCCTATTAGACAGACTTAGGACCTAGTGAAATTAGTGATAATGAAAAAAGGAAAATACTCCTGTGTTTGGATTGGCACTGATATTTATTCACTCTGGAATATTTTTTTAAAATGGCAAGCATATTGTATTAGCTTTCTAAGTTTGCTATAACAAAGCACCACAAAGTGGCTTAAATAAAAGATATTTATTGTCTCACTAGAAATCCAAAATCAAGACATCAGTAGGGTTGGTTCTGTCTGAGGGCTGTGAGGAAATGTTCTGTTCCAGGCCTATCTATTTGGCTTATATATGGCCGCCTTCTCCCTATGTCTCTTCACAATGTCTTCCCTCTATGCATGTCTATGTATCCACATTTCCCCTTTTTATAAGGATACCACCAGTCATTTTGGATTAAGGCCCACCATAATAACCTCAGTTTTACTTGATTTCCTTTGTAAAGACCCAGTTCCACATAAGGTCATACTATGAGGTACTGCAGGTTAGAACTTCAAAATATGAATTTTGAGGAGACACTCATAACAAATCATAACAAATATTAATATTAACTATAAATATTGTCATATTTATAGGCCAGAGTTAATGAAGTGCTCTGAGGTGTTTCATTTTACTATATTGTTTTTAATTCCATTCCATTATAGAACTGAGTTCCAGGGCAGTTAATGGCACGTTCTACAATCCAAAGATAGGGTAGTAGGGGAGTTGTTGAACTCTGATGTTTGCTGAGAAGATCAGATATCTTCATTGCCACACAAGAGCAAAAGGTTATATATGTTTAATGAATCTAAGAATTTCTGTTTCAGAACAATTTACTCTGCCCTCAATGGAAATCTCTGAGAAAGAGAATGGATCTTTTGTTGCCTTCCCACTTTTATACTTAAAGAGAACAGAAGGGATCCCCACCCACCTCCCACCACTACCACCACATAAGGATATAATACACCTACATGGATAGCTATGAACAATGAAAGACAAACATTTTATTATATACATGTGACTGATTTGCTGGCTATCATTATTTCTAGGGCAGGTATAAGAGAAGTTAGAGAAGTTGACATTAACTTAAGCTAAGTCCACTCTATTTTCACCCTTACAACAAAATTGTATCTCAGCATATTTTGTTACCTACATTTGTTTTTGTTTAAAATCAAGAAGACTTAACTTTTTAATACATACTTATTCTTATTTGTAGATTCTTTCCTGTGAAACTTCAGAATTATATGTTAAAATTCCTCATCTCTGAGCCTGTGGCTGCATTTCTGCCTTTCTTTGTTCATGTATAAGTTGAGGGGAAGATATTTGGTAATATACCACTTGTAGCTCTCAAGACTCATAGTTGTATTCTCAGAGAATTGGTATTTACCCATAAGCCTTCTGCAGTCAAGGCCAATAGGTACCCTTTTTGCCATTAAAATGCCTGTGAAGAAGAAAGGAAACACCAAGGTATCACTACCATTCATACTTCTATAACCTTGTTTCTTCCTTCTCCTTTGGTTTGTGGCAAAAGGAAAGAAATGGTGACTAGCTAAGACACAGAGACATTTCAAAATCAACTGTGAGTAAATGGTTAGTTATAGGGGTGGCTTACCTGCAGCCATGCTTGGAGGATGGCGGGGAGATAAATGACCTTTGGAGGATGATGCCAAGTCTATGATTCAATAGTAACACCTATCAACCTGTTCTAATTTCCAGGCACTAAAATGGGAGTGGGATGGGCAGTTTATTGTTAGCCACAGGCTTCTGATTAATCTTTTAAGCTAAGGGAGCTTGTGTTTCAGGCAAGATGTGAAGCAGAATCCTGAGGTGAGGCCAGTAACATGACAGGAATGAGAGAAGGTTATCATTAAGAAGGCATTAGACCTTATGACCATAGTGAAGTCTAGAATGGCTGGCTGGCTGGTCAGGCAAAGCTAGTTAAGAGCTAGCACAAGGGGGGGTCTGGGCAAGATGGCAGAAGAGTAAGATGCGGAGATCACCTTCCTTCCCACAGATACATTAGAAATACATCTACACGTGGAACTCCTCCTACAGAACACACACTGAACGCTGGCAGAAGACGTCAGACCTCCCAAAAGGCAAGAAACTCCCCCCATACTTGGGTAGAGCAAAAGAAAAAAGAAATAACAGAGACAAAAGAATAGGGATGGCACCTGCACCAGTGGGAGGGAGCTGTGAAGGAGGAAAGGTTTCCACACACAAGGATGCCCCTTCGCGGGCTGAGACTGCGGGTGGCAGAGGGGGGAAGCTTCGGAGCCACGGAGGAGAGCACAGCCACAGGGGTGCAGAGGGCAAAGCGGAGAGATTTCCGCACAGAGGATCAGGGCCGAGCAGTACTCACCAGCCCGAGAGGCTTGTATGCTCACCCGTCAGGGCGGGCGGGGGCTGGGAGCTGAGGCTCGGGCTTCGGTCAGATGGCAGGGAGAGGACTGGGGTTGGCTGCGTGAACACAGCCTGAAGGGGTTAGCACACCACAGCTAGCCGGGAGGGAGTCCGGGAAAAAGTCTGCAGCTGCCGAAGAGGCAAGAGACATTTTCTTTCCTCTTTGTTTCCTGGTGTGTGAAGAGAGGGGATTCACAGCACCGCCTAAACGAACTCCAGAGACAGGCGCAAACTGCAGCTATCAGCGCGGACCCCAGAGACGGGCATGAGAAGCTAAGGCTGCTGCTGCTGCCACCAAAAAGCCTGTGTGCGAGCACAGGTCAGTACCCACACCGTCCCTCCTGGGAGCCTGTGCAGCCCGCCACTGCCAGGATCCCATGATCCAGGGACAACTTCCCTGGGAGACCGCACGGCACGCCTCAGGCTGCTGCAACTTCCTGCCGGCCTCTGCTGCTGCAGACTCGCCCCGCATCCATACCCCCCCTCCCCCCGGCCTGAGTGAGCCAGAGCCCCCGAAGCAGCTGCTCCGTTAACCCCGTTCTGTCTGGGAGGGGAACAGATGCCCTCAGGTGACCTACACGCAGAGGCGGGTCCAAATCCAAAGCTGAACCCCAGGAGCTGTACGAAAAAAGAAGAGAAAGGGAAATCTCTTCCAGCAGCATCAGAAGCAGCGGATTAAAGCTCCACAAACAACTTGATGTGCCTGCATCTGTTGAATAGCTGAATAGACAACGAATCATCCCAAATTCAGGAGGTGGACTTTGGGAGCAGGATATATTAATTTTTCCCCTTTTCCTTTTTTTGTGAGTGTATATGTGTATGCTTCTGGGTGAGATTTTGTCTGTATAGCTTTGCTTTAACCATTAGTCCTAGGGTTCGGTCTGACAGTTTTTTTTTTTTTTTTTTACTTAAAAATTTTTTTTTTCTTAATACATGTTTTCTTAATAATTGCTTCCTTATTTTCTATTTCTAAAAATTAAAAAAAAATTTTTCTTAATAAGTATTTTCATATTTTTTATTTTAAAAATTAAAAAAAAACTTTCTCCTAATCAATTTCTTTCTTAATACTTTTTTTCTTACTTTTTATATAAAAAATAATAAATCTATTTTTAAAAATTAAAAAAATATTTTTCTTAATAAATTTATTCTTAATATTTTTTCTTATTTTTCATTATAATAGCTTTATTTTATTTTATTTTATCCTCTTTCTTTCTTTCTTTCTATTTTTTCTCCCTTTTATTCTGAGCCGTGTGGATGAGAGGCTCTTGGTGATCCAACCAGGCATCAGGGCTGTGCCTCTGAGGTGGGAGAGCCAACTTCAGGACACTGGTCCACAAGAGACCTCCCAGTTCAATGTAATACCAAACGGCAAAAATCTCTGAGAGATCGCCATCTCAACATCAAGACCCAGCTTCACTCAACGACCAGCAAGCTACAGTGCTGGACACCCTATGCCAAACAACTAGCAAGACAAGAACACAGACCCATCCATTAGCAGAGAGGCTGCTTAAAATCATAATAAGGCCACAGACACCCCAAAATACACCACCAGACGTGGACATGCCCACCAGAAAGACAAGATCCAGCCTCTTCCACCAGAACACAGGCACTAGTTCCCTCCACCAGGAAGCCTACACAACCCACTGAACCAACCTTAGCCACTGGGGACAGATACCAAAAACAATGGGAACTACGAACCTACAGCCTGTGAAAAGGAGACCCCAAACACAGTAAGATAAGCAAAATGAGAAGACAAAAAAACACACAGCAGATGAAGGAGCAGGGTCAAAACACACCAGACCTAACAAATGAAGAGGAAATAGGCAGTCTACCTGAAAAAGAATTCAGAATGATGATAGTAAAGATGATCCAAAATCTTGGAAATAGAATAGACAAAATGCAAGAAACATTTAACAAGGAAATAGAAGAACTAAAGAGGAACCAAGCAATGATGAAAAACACAATAAATGAAATTAAAAATACTCTAGATGGGATCAATAGCAGAATAACTGAGGCAGAAGAACGAATAAGTGACTGGAAGATAAAATAGTGGAAATAACTACTGCAGAGCAGAATAAAGAGAAAAGAATGAAAAGAACTGAGGACAGTCTCAGAGACCTCTGGGACAACAATAAATGCACCAACATTCGAATTATAGGGGTCCCAGAAGAAGAAGAGAAAAAGAAAGGGACTGAGAAAATATTTGAAGACATTAGAGTTGAAAACTTCCCTAATATGGGAAAGGAAATAGTTAATCAAGTCCTGGAAGAACAGAGAGTCCCATACAGGATAAATTCAAGGAGAAACATGCCAAGACACATATTAATCAAACTATCAAAAATTAATTATAAAGAAAACATATTAAAAGCAGCAAGGGAAAAACAACAAATAACACAGAAGGGAATCCCCATGAGGTTAACATCTTATCTTTCAGCAGAAACCCTGCAAGCGAGAAGGGAGTGGCAGGATATACTTAAAGTGATGAAGGAGAAAAACCTACAACCAAGATTACCCTACTCAGCAAGGATCTCATTCAGATTTGATGGAGAAATTAAAAACTTTACAGACAAGCAAAAGCTGAGAGAGTTCAGCACCACCAAACCAGCTTTACAACAAATGCTAAAGGAACTTCTCTAGGCAAGAAACACAAGAGAAGGAAAACACCTACAATAACAAATGCCAAAACATTTAAGAAAATGGGAATAGGAACATACATAATTACCTGAAATGTAAATGGATTAAATGCTCCCACCAAAAGACACAGACTGGCTGAATGGATACAAAAACAAGACCTATATATATGCTGTCTACAAGAGACCCACTTCAGACCTAGAGACACGTACAGACTGAAAGTGAGGGGATGGAAAAAGATATTCCACGCAAATGGAAATCAAAGAAAGCTGTAGTAGCAATTCTCATATCAGACAAAATAGACTTTGAAATGAAGACTATTACAAGAGACAATGAAGGACACTATATAATGATCAAGGGATCGATCCAAGAGGAAGGTATAACAATTGTAAATATTTATGCACCCAACATAGGAGCACCTCAATGCATAAGACAAATACAAACAGCCATAAAAGGGGAAATTGACAGTAACACAATCGTAGTAGGGGACTTTAACACCCCACTTTCACCAATGGACAGATCATCCAAAATGAAAATAAATAAGGACACACAAGCTTTAAATGATACATTAAAAAAGATGGACTTAATTGATATTTACAGGACATTCCACCCAAAAACAACAGAATTCACCTTTTTCTCAAGTGCTCATGGAACATTCTACAGGATAGATCATATCTTGGGTCACAAATCAAGCCTTGGTAAATTTAAGAAAATTGAAATTGTATCAAGTATCTTTTCTGACGACAACGCTATGAGACTAGATATCAATTACAAGAAAAGATCTGTAAAAAATACAAACACATGGAGGCTACACAATACACTACTTAATAACGAAGTGATCACTGAAGAAATCAAAGGGGAAGTCAAAAAATACCTAGAAACAAATGACAATGGAGACACGAAGACCCAAAACCTATGGGATGCAGAAAAAGCAGATCTAATGGGGAAGTTTATAGCAATACAGGCCTACCTGAAGAAACAGGAAACATCTCGAATAAACAACCTAACCTTGCACCTAAAGCAATTAGAGAAAGAAGAACAAAAAAACCTCAAAGATAGCAGAAGGAAAGAAATCATAAAGATCAGATCAGAAATAAATGAAAAGAAATGAAGGAAATAATAGCAAAGATCAATGAAACTAAAAGCTGGTTCTTTGAGAAGATAAACAAAATTGATAAACCATTAGCCAGACTCATCAAGAGAAAAAGGGAGAAGACTCAAATCAATAGAATTAGAAATGAAAAAGGAGAGGTAACCACTGACACTGCAGAAATACAAAGGATCATGAGAGATTACTACAAGCAACTCTATTCCAATAAAATGGACAACCTGGAAGAAATGGACAGATTCTTAGAAATGCTCAACCTGCCAAGACTGAACCAGGAAGAAATAGAAAATATGAACAGACCAATCACAAGCACTGAAATTGAAACTGTGATTAAAAATCTTCCAACAAACGAAAGCCCAGGACCAGATGGCTTCACAGGCGAATTCTATCAAACATTTAGAGAAGAGCTAACACCTATCCTTCTCAAACTCTTCCACAATATTACAGAGGGAGGAACACTCCCCAACTCATTCTACGAGGCCACCATCACCCTGATACCAAAACCAGACAAAGATGTCACAAAGAAAGAAAACTACAGGCCAATATCACTGATGAACATAGATGCAAAAATCCTTAACAAAATACTAGCAAACAGAATCCAACAGCACATTCAAAGGATCATACACCATGATCAAGTAGGGTTTATTCCAGGAATGCAAGGATTCTTCAATATATGCAAATCAATCAACGTGATACATCATATTAACAAATTGAAGGAGAAAAACCATATGATCATCTCAATAGATGCAGAGAAAGCTTCCGAAAAAATTCAACACCCATTTATGATAAACTCCCTGCAGAAAGTAGGCATAGAGGGAACTTTCCTCAACATAATAAAGGCCATATATGACAAACCCACAGCCAACATTGTCCTCAATGGTGAAAAACTGAAACCATTTCCACTAAGATCAGGAACAAGACAAGGTTGCCCACTCTCACCACTATTATTCAACATAGTTTTGGAAGTGTTAGCCACAGCAATCAGAGAAGAAAAAGAAATAAAAGGAATCCAAATAGGAAGAAAAGAAGTAAAGCTTTCACTGTTTGCAGATGACATGATACTATACATAGAGAATCCTAAAGATGCTACCAGAAAACTCCTAGAGCTAATCAATGAATTTGGTAAAGTAGCAGGATACAAAATTAATGCACAGAAATCTCTTGCATTTCTATACACTAATGATGAAAAATCTGAAAGTGAAATTAAGAAAACACTCCCGTTTACCACTGCAACAAAAAGAATAAAATATCTAGGAATAAACCTACCTAAGGAGACAAAAGACCTGTATGCAGAAAATTATAGGACACTGATGAAAGAAATTAAAGATGATACAAATAGATGGAGAGATATACCATGTTCTTGGATTGGAAGTATCAACATTGTGAAAATGAGTCTACTACCCAAAGCAATCTACAGATTCAATGCAATCCCTATCAAACTACCACTGGCATTTTTCACAGAACTAGAATAAAAAATTTCGCAATTTGTATGGAAACACAAAAGACCCCGAATAGCCAAAGCAATCTTGAGAACGAAAAATGGAGCTGGAGGAATCAGGCTCCTTGACTTCAGAATATATTACAAAGCTACATTAATCAAGACAGTTTGGTACTGGCACAAAGACAGAAATATAGATCAATGGAACAGGATAGAAAGCCCAGAGATAAACCCACGCACATATGGTCACCTTATCTTTGATAAAGGAGGCAAGCATATACAGTGGAGAAAAGACAGCCTCTTCAATAAGTGGTGCTGGGAAAATTGGACAGGTACATGTAAAAGTATGAAATTAGAACACTCCCTGACACCATACACAAAAATAAACTCAAAATGGATTAAAGACCTAAGTGTAAGGACAGACACTATCAAACTCTTAGAGGAAAGCATAGGCAGAACACTCTATGACATAAATTACAGCAAGATTCTTTTTGACCCAGCTCCTAGAGAAATGGAAATAAAAACACAAATAAACAAATGGGACCTAATGAAACTTAAAAGCTTTTGCACAGCAAAGGAAACCATAAAGAAGACCAAAAGACAACCCTCAGAATGGGAGAAAATATTTGCAAATGAAGCAACTGACAAAGGATTAATCTCCAAGATTTACAAGCAGCTCATGCAGCTCAATAACAGAAAAACGAACAACCCAATCCAAAAATGGGCAGAAGACCTAAATAAACATTTCTCCAAAGAAGATAAGCAGATGGCCAACAGACACATGAAAGAATGCTCAACATCATTAATCATTAGAGAAATGCAAATCAAAACTACAATGAGATATCATCTCACACCGGTCAGAATGGCCATCATCAAAAATCTAGAAACAATAAATGCTGGAGAGGGTGTGGAGAAAAGGGAACCCTCTTGCACTGTTGGTGGGAAGGTAAATTGATACAGCCACTATGGAGAACAGTATGGAGGTTCCTTAAAATACTAAAAATAGAACTACCATACGACCCAGCAATCCCACTACTGGGCATATACCCTGAGAAAACCATAATTCAAAACGAGTCATGTACCAAAATGTTCATTACAGCTCTATTTACAATAAGCAGGACATGGAAGCAACCTAAGTGTCCATCATTGGAGGAATGGATAAAGAAGATGTGGCACATATATACAATGGAATATTACTCAGCCATAAAAAAAAATGAAATGGAGGTATTTGTAGTGAGGTGGATGGAGTTAGAGTCTGTCATACAGAGTGAAGTAAGTCAGAAAGAGAAAAGCAAATACAGTATGCTAACACATATATATGGAATCTAAGGGAAAAAAAAAAAGGTCATGAAGAACCTAGTGGCAAGATGGGAATAAGACACAGACCTACTAGAGAATGGACTTGAGGATATGGGGAGGGGTAGGGGTGAGATGTGACAGGGTGAGAGAGTGGCATGGACATATATACACTACCAAATGTAAAATAGATAGCTAGTGGGAAGCAGCCGCATAGGAGAGGGAGATCAGCTTGGTGACTTGTGACCACCTAGAGGGGTGGGATAGGGAGGGTGGGAGGGAGGGAGATGCAAGAGGGAAGAGATATGGGAACATATGTATACGTATAACTGATTCACTTTGTTATAAAGCAGAAACTAACACACCATTGTAAAGCAATTATACTCCAATAAAGATGTTTAAAAAAAAAAAAAAAAAAAGAGCTAGCACAAGGTCAGTCTAAGCAATTCCAAGCTATATGTTCAAAGTAGAATAACTATTCAGCAACTCTTTTGTCACCTTCTAGGGGATTCCAGTCTGCAAACAAATGAGAAGGTAGTTCTATGAGAGTTATAAAAACTATAGGCGCCTCTGTGCATTTTAAGATTGTGTATATATGTGTACACATATGTGTGGTCATGTGCTTGTGTCTGTGCATATGTGTGTATACTGTCCAATGTCTATAAAAATGAGAGATAATATTTGGCTTTTAAAATATATGCCCTTTCTCAAATTATGTTTCTTCCTATGCAAAGAGATCAGAGCTAATGAGCATCTTAGATATCCATCAAAGCCTCATCCTCCATCAATCTTATAGAATAATTTATCATTTTGAAGGTAAAGAATACAATATCAGTTAATCATTCATAGCAAAACTAGAAAAAAGAGTTTAAAGAATTAGTTTAGACAGATGATGAATCAATTAAATGTGGTTTACTTTTCCTTTCATGTTTTTTTTTTTCCTCTTGATCAACATAGAATGCTATAGCTATTGATATAGAAATGATGAGTGGCCTGGTGATGGTAATCAAGATAAACATTTAAATATCTTGAGTATTCTTAAGTTCTATGGCTTACTTATATCTTAAGCTTTGGTAAAGTGTCTCTTGTTTTCTTACATATAAAACAGGGGTGATAATGACCTTCTCTCTATTTAGTTGCCATGAGGATCAAATGTGACAATGCATGTGAAAGTGTTTTGGGATCTAGAATAGGATGTGCATATTGCTGTTGATGTTGTTGTGTCTGTTATTATTATAATTACTAACATGAGGATGGGCACCATGTTTGTATGTTAATTGTTCTATGTTCCATGTCTAGTGAAATAAGTGGCCCAAAGTAGAAACATAATGAATGCTGAATTATTTAATGAGTCAGTGTATGTTGATATAGTCAAGTATGATATGTCCCTATGTGTAGCATGAAACTATCAATATAATGTTTAATCATAAATATAATATAGTTGTTAATAAATATTCTACACATATGTGATTTTCAAATTTGAACCCAAATAGTTTAATCCTCTTATTATTTATCTTATAATTGTCATCTTGATTTCAACTCTGACATCCATTCATCCATCTGTCCACTTACCTGAGAAACCTAAAAGCAGATTTGGGAATTAATGTACATGAGTTCATGTACTCACTCAATCACTTACCCTCTCTAAATGCATTTTCTCATCTCTAACAATAATGGAAGGAAATGGAGGTTATATTAGTGCTGGGAGGATGAAATGATATCATGTATATAAAAAGTCTTTGCAAAGAATCTGACTCATAATGGGCAATCAAAAAGTTATCCATTAGTAGTCATTCAGCACATCTTTTATTCAGCACCAATGTGTGTTGGCTTCACTGCCATTGACTAGAGATACAAAGGTGAACAGGACAGATTCCCGGCCTTCCAGGAAGGTGTACCTCAGAGCCTCTGGTGGATCACCACATAACAGTCAGCAGAATGCAGTATTCTGGACTTCAACCAAGGTACCGAATGTAGTTAATTTCCGGGAGTGAGATCTAAACCTGCATTTTAAAACACTTTTACTCCAGTTTTTCTTATGTACAGTAAGTTTAGATTTAGGAGCCAACTTTACCAAATTCTGTCTACAATGCGGGGTGGAGAGCATCATTTATTTGTCACACTGGTGCCTCAATATGGCATCTCTACTCCTGAGCCATTCACTTCTTTTCCTGCTTCAGAGACACCCACTCCTCCAAACACATACAACCCAGTTGGGCTAAAAGTCTACCCAATGTCCTCTCATCTCTTTGTCCATGAATAAAACATAAATATCCGTGGTACTTCTCTCTTTTATCTGTCCCATAGTGGCAATAACCTTCTTCAGACTCTTTATAAGACTTGGGTTCAGTGAGAGGACCATTGGAAGAACAAGGTAGAAAAATAAGACATCAAGCCTATGATAACAACATGATTTGCCTTCTGTTCCTTTTTACATAAACCAAACTGCAAACCCATAGAGAGCTGCTCCTAAAATGTCAAGGTATGGATTAATTTACCCCTCAGTGTCTGCCCCTCTATTGAAAAAATGGTGATTTCCATGACTTCAACAGAAAAACAGGACAGGAATTGAAAGATAAAAGAGTTTAAAAGCTACTTTGACACAGCAAGGTTGTTACATTCAGAAAACAAACTTTAGCTAGTGTGTAGAAGAAGTTGCATTTATCATTCTGCTCTTTTTATTTCTAATATTTACTCATTTTACTCACCCTCAGAACATATATATATATTAAAAATTTACAAGTGTATGCACTAAAATTTATTAGTATTATACATTAATAAATATTAAGAATAAAGATAAATTACTAGCATTCTTATGCATTCTGATTCATGTACCTTAAAATATAAACGTATACACGTATATGTAAAACATTATAGCTTGCATGAATCAAAACACCTTAGTACTTGCCAATTTATCTTATTATTTAATATTCATTAATACATACTTCATTCCTATAAATGCTGGGAGCTAACTGATTGTTGTACCTTCAGAGGGCACTGGAGTCAGTTCTATAACCAGAAAGCAAAGAGTGTGACATTTATTCATTGGACTCTGAAATGGATCTGTAGCATTAAGGAATGAAATAAGACCATGGTGCCCAGAGGTATAAAAAACAAAAACTGAGCCGCAGACACAGTGACTTAGTATGACTATGCCAACTTTTTAAAATTACCTTTGCTCTGGCATCGAGGTTAAGCAAACCCCTCTTTTAAGCCCTTGACCCCAGTTCAATGTCTTCCTTCTATCCTAGGTACTAAGCACTCTCTTTTGCCTGTTTTTTCTCATAAAAGGAAATTGCTCTGATACACGCATTTGAGCTTATTTAAGGTAATATTTGTTTCAGTATAATTTGCATTCTAATGAAGACAGTGGAGATAGATAGGGCAACACTTAACACAGATAAATAAGACATTAATAGTGGGACCGCAGGCATAGAGTAGAGATGTTTTCCGGCTGGAAGGCCACCATGACAATAATAATCAGCTCATACTGAGCAGAAAAATCACTGCAGTGCCTCGGCATTGACCACCCCGGAGGAGGGGCAATCTCCTCTCCACTGTTCTCCTGGTGTGTATGAGGTATGAGAGAGATGCCATAGCAGACAGCCATACTAGAAAATTCTTCTGTCTCCTAGACATAGAGAGCAGACTAGATGAGAACTGTTAAAATGTCCAATCTGATGAAAGTACAGTCAGAATTCCTCATCCCTAAAACCATCATTCTGACTTTATGCTGATAAATATAGTAACACTCAATGAGGGTATTTGCTATTTGGGCAAGCTGTAGTTAATCCATAAATCAGATCGAGTTATACCCTATGGACCTCTTTCGGGGCCTTATTACCTCAGTCTTAGTCTTAACATTTTTTTTTTTTTTCTCTAGGGCCTTGGATTTTCAGTATTTCTGAGCTTACTCAATAATATGGCATCATTGTTTCTCTTATTTCTAAATGAGCACCTCTGATCCAGAATAAACCTTTAAAAATAATGTTTGATGTCTGTGTCCTTACACTTTAAATTTTAGAAATCCTCAAGTAAAACAATGATGAAGCTTTTGATGCTGCTAGGATAGAACGTGTATTCAGAGTTTACGAGTCAGAGAGTGTAATGAGAATTTGATGTGTCTTATCTGTGTTAATCCTCACAACACCTCTCTAGAGTCAGTAGTATGGTTATATCCATTTTATAATCTAGTTAATATCGTAATTATGATAATGATCCCATATTTTTATTTATAGGTGAAAGCTTATGAATATGCTTCCATTGTCGTTATCGCTTTAGATCTTCACCACATGTCTAGGTCTCTATAAATCTGGTAATTTAGGGGGAGGAGAAGGATTTGCTCTTGGCTCCCCTTAATTTCAGGAACAGTGGCAGTCCCTAACTCCATTACACAAGAACAATTTGGAGCCTAAAAAACCCTAGGTGATTGTCTGTATTCAATTTCCATTTTTCCAGAAAATTCTATTGCATTGTTAGCGTCATAACTGAGAAACAGCATGAGGTTGTAAGTTCAGCTTCTGTATCTTAGTAGTTCTGTAATTAAAACTTATCCATAAACTAAGGATTTTTGCTTTTCTACATCTTGGAAGTGTTATATACAGTATGTAAAAGCACTTTGTAACTATAAGCTGTATGTACAATTTTATATATCATATAGAATATATGACACGGATATGGTTTAACTTAACATAAAGTTAAAGGATATGGTTTGTGCATATGTTGCAAGGTAGAAAGAGCATCAGGGAGATCTTTGTGGGGACAGAATATTTCTATATCCTGATTGCAGTGGCATTTACACAATCATGAGATAAATTGGAATAGAATTTTAAACACACATAGTGCCTATATAATTCTTGGTTCTGATATTGTATTATAGTCATGTAAGATGTACCTATTGGGGGAAGATGGGTGAAGGGAGCAGGGGAGCTCTCCATAATACTGTATCTTTGCAACTTCCTGTTACTCTATAGTTAATTGAAACTAAAAAATAAAAACAAAATAAAATTAAAATAATAAATTATTCAAAAAGAAAAGAAAAAGTTAAAAGGGCCAATGAGGTTATTAGATGACAGAGGAAAGCAATTACATTTGTGATACTTACCAAGCGAAAGAAAGTACCAGACTTCCCTCCTTAGGATTGGTTGATGGACTTAAAAAGAGCTTGTAAAGCTGAAGGGCAGGACTCACAATGCAATTCAGAGTCTTTGTGATTAACAATTTTGAACTTTATTGACCTTTGTAGCAATAATCGTGGCTTTCTCTCCAAGGGGCATTCTTTCTATTTGGTTAATACTTCCCTCTCAATAGATTAGAGGAACTGAGCACCTATTATTGAATCTTATGTATAACTGAGGAATACAGAGGATTGAAGAGATTGTCTTGTAGTTTCTCTCCTCAACCCATTTTTTAGGCAGTGAAATGAGAACTATCACATTTACTACACCACAAAGCACACTAATATAAGGAGATATATAAGGAGAAAAAAATGGAATTTAAAAATCTTTGTTTTAAGGCCCAACATTTTTGCTCACAATATTTACTCACATTATATGCATGCATTTCTGCCTTTATACTGCTTCTCAGTTGTATTGTCTCAAAACCCAAGCACTTCCATTTCTCTCCTAGCTCAACCTCTGCTGAAACAATAAACTAAACTCAGGAAACTGCCTTGGCACATTGTTTTATTTGGTGTTCTTGAAGGTCATGAACATTCTGCCCTCTCCTTAACTGATTAGACAGATCATATGCACAATTAATCTCCCCTAATCCCTCCCCTCAGTTAGACCATAGCAAAAAATGCACATCTAACAAGGATAATGCTTTTGTACATCCAAAGCTTCTTTCATCTGAGGATCTCAAAGTCCTTGTTACACATGTCAAAAGCTCCCTATCATTCTTTTGAAATGGGTATTACAAGATTAATTTGCAGAAGGGCAAAGGCAGGCGTAGAAATGTTAACAGACTTTCTGAAAAGCATATACTAAGGAAAGACAGCAATAACACTCTCAAGTTTGGTGTTCCTATGCCCTGAGGGGATAGAGGACATTTCAATATATAGGAGGCTTATGTTTTAGGAAATGATGTCTCACTAAAGAGAAAATGGATTTCTTTATGTTATCATAGGTCATAGGGTTGAATAAAATATCTCAGACTTGATGCCTTGCTTTCCCTTTTCTTTTTAGTCTCATGAGTTTAGGAGTGAGAGAGGAGAGGCTGCTTTCGATGACTCTAAGGTACAAGTATGTGGGAATGACAGTGGTTGACAGCATATGCCCTTGGACTTTTACTTTTTTTCAGCGGACTAACAGGTCTTGTGGAGGTCTTTGGAAAAATAAGTGTGAGGTAGGAGAGTGTTTTTTTTTTTTTTTCTTTGTTTTAGTTGTTTAATGAGCTATTGTGATGACTATCATATTAAGCCTAATAAAAACCAGAAACTAACATTAGTAAAAGTAACACTGACATAAACACAAATAATTCTGCAAGACTCTTCTGAAGTCACATGTTTGGAACGCAGAACTCATGTTTCCATTGAAAACCTCAAGGAGGTTAGATTCCTAGACCAACCCCATGAACTCACTATATCAATAATGAAGTTGAACTACTATCCAACTCATTACTGATTAACATTTATAAATTAATATAATGGTGGTTGTTTCATGGAAAAGAACATTTTGATATCTAACTTTTTCAAAACATGATCCTTTACCAAACATCCACAGTCAAGGGGACTACAATCAAAGAATGTTAATGAGCATTCTTTTCTCTCCACATTCCAAAGACAGTATTTGCAGGAGAAGAGCAATTACTATGCCCAATTTTGAGCCAGTGACTGCAGCATTGCTGGAAAACAGTAGAGCTCTATGGAGCATTTTCTTATGTGACCCTAAGCATGTCAGTGCTAGAAGGAAATATTGCTCAGGCCTTGAAAGGTCATGGTGTGGGACAATTCTTCCCCTAATAAAGACAAAAGTGCTACCTAGACTCAAGGCTTCATTGAGACAGGAGGGAGTTCAGTGAACACATCAGACCCCTACATTCTCATATGAAAAGCACAGAGAGGAGTTTTAATAAATAGAAGCTTCTCTCCAACCCATGTTTCTCTACACACTGCTTTTCCAGTGTGTAGCACTCAACATCCACTAAGAACTCTCATTTTTACATTCCATCTGATTCCCTGTCTAAACTACTGCTAGAGCCAAAGCCAGGCCCTGAACTCTACTTGGAATATGGGGTCCCTGGTACCATGCTAAGACTCTCCAGCCCTTCTTCTTATGACTGAATTCTCCATTTCAGCTCCTATGTGCTCTTCACCAGTTGGAATCATCTGGAACAAACACAGCCAGAAGCATACCTTAGATAAGTATACCTTTTGAACACTGTGCCCTTGGCTACCTGATTGCTATCTAGAACAACACCTAGTTGGGCCAGTTTCTTCTCACTTTGACCTCATTCCAGGAAGCAGGATTTCTTAGTTGGTGACCTGATCCTCTTCCCTAACAGCCATGATGATGGAAACACCACACCATGCTCTGAGCTTACCAGGTACTGTGCATGACATGCCTATGGTACTTGCTCTCTGCAAGGACTTATAGAATCTTTCCTGAGCTTAGTCTATGTTTTCTTGCCAGGGTTGGAAGGATGGGATAGCTACCACAATTATTTCCCACAGAAGTGTGGGGGAAAGAGACAAAAAAATACACATTATCAAGCACATAAGTATGTAATGATTAATGACGGTTGTGGTAAAGAAAATCTATGAAGAGAAATAAATTAAGGGTATTAGGAGAGTATATCACTAAAGAACTGTGCTGAAGTATCTTTTCATTTGCAGGAATAATAGAAATACATCAGTGGATAAACCAGGAGTAAATTGCTCTGCCTTCTTCATGTTTTTTGTCATCATTGCTCTTTATAGAGATGATATATGGGTTATTCAATGTCAAATCCTAAAAGTTTCCAGAAACCACCCCTCCCCCTCCCCACTGAAGATTTGACTGATCATGTTTTGTTTGGCAGGGAACCTCCTAAACCAGAAATTAAGATGTACAGTATAGGAATCTGAGCACTTGTTTTAACAGAGTTTATTAATTCACTCTCTTTCACAGCAGTTTTTTTTAAACTACCTTGTTTTCAGATTGTCATAACCTAATGCAAAACATGTCACAATCATCACCTGTGTTTCGACTATATGTATATCATCCATCAGCTCATCCATCCTCTGTCTTAAAGTCTTATCACCATAAATTACATCTGAAAACCTAAAGTAGATGTTATTCATCCCTATTATTATTGAACAATCGGGAATGCACATTTTTTTTAAATCAAAATACTCACTCTGTATTCACTAACGGCTTTCAATATCTTATGGGATATTCAACTGGCAAATTAGTGATGAAGTTTTTCTAAGAGAAATGATGCCCTTAAAAAAATAATTTCAACACAAACCATTTTGCAAAGGATAAATATAATGGTCTGATGATCCCTACAAAGCTGGGGGCGAGAATTTCTGCCTTTCAATCTATTCATTTTGACTCCTAAGTGTGTTTGGAAATATAACATTATTACTCTACCCACTGACTTTATCAAAATGCAGCTTTACATATCTTTAAGGTTACTTTTAGGTCTTCTCCAAGGTCATTCCTGTGTCATATCCACTCATACTCTCTCCTTCCCACTAGTAAGGACCATGGTGTGAGGAAGGCACAGTGACGTCATACTTTTTGACATTTCACAGTCATTTTCATCACCATCAAGAAAAGCTACTCCTTATCAAATGCTTCTTCAGTAGAGAACAGAGAAACAAAGGTTATAAGGCAGTTTTGATCTAATTAGGATGTTTAACATATAATACTCAGGTTCATTTGAGGCTTGGAATTCTACTCATACACTTGGAGATATACTAATATGTGACCTTCAAATTTTGGCACCTCTATTAAACATATAAAGTTTTGTTAAGCCTCTCTTTTATTATTACCCCTAGCATTCACCCTGTTTATCGCTGTGAACACTGAAGTATTCCAGCTAATTTTGGTATTTACTCTTGGTCTCTCAAGTCTGGCTCTTTCCACCTGCACAGAAGATGTAATAAAGTTTTCTAATAACACATCTAATTTCCACCATGTTTCCATGAAGAATTTGAAGGATAGACTCAATGTATGCTACTATTGCAGGCAGTTACATTACCATGCTCATGCCCACATCCTGACTGAATACCAAAAAAGCAACAGCAAGGTGTGCCCTGCATTCTGTGGTAACTAGCACTACTGCCCTATGGAGATATGCTTTTTCCATAGACGTACCACATACCAAGTAAAACCACCTCACTACCATTAAATTACAATAAAAGAGTAGTGGGCAAATAATGAATATAAAATCTATAACATTTCAATCTATGGAGATCTGCATAGTTTATTAATTAACTTTTATTTTATGTAATATGTCTGTTGATGGGAAGAAGGTTTTTTTCTAATTTCTTGACATGCAATAATCTAGAACTCAGGACATTTATGCAATTTTGCCACACACAATTATTGGGATGAAGACTATTGATTTACTGTTCTATTACAAACTGAATTATGACAAATTTGAATTTATTTTTAAAATGAATTTCATAGTTGTGGTAATTTATTTTAATTATTA
The DNA here is from genome assembly GCF_965194805.1 of Balaenoptera borealis. Taxonomy (NCBI): domain Eukaryota; kingdom Metazoa; phylum Chordata; class Mammalia; order Artiodactyla; family Balaenopteridae; genus Balaenoptera; species Balaenoptera borealis. Next base: position 36,064,367 of record NC_138875.1, read on the forward strand.
TATAGTTAAAATTGTCCAAGTAATAGGTAATCATTTCAGAAAGAAATGAACCAAAATATAGATGAGAAAAAATATTTAAAATAAAAATTGCACCAAATCCCATTGCCAACCAATATTTTTTAAACTATAATCTTTGAGAATGGAATACCATCTGTTGATTTCCTAGTATGTTCAGTGGTAAAAATAATCACACTGACATTTTATTAATGACTTACTGTGACCTGACCATGTTGTCAGTACTTCACATGTGTGAATGTGTATCATCTTCATGACAACCACATGAGGCAGATTCAGGAATTATCCAGTGTTATAAATGAGGAGACACACTCACAGAGATGTAAGTAATCAACACAGACTCACAGAATTAGGAAGTATTGAAATTAATTAAACTCAGTTTTTAATTTCTTTACCATATTAGCTTTTATGAATAAATTAAGAAAGTTAAGTGTCTGCAGGTTCTTCTCCCACGTTTGAGCTTCTGTTTTTGATTAAAGTCTATTATAATTAAATTATTTTAATCTTATATGAAGTATATTTCCAAAAAAATATACTATTTATAATCTGAATTTATAGAAAAAGTATATGCCTTCTAATAAGTTTGTTTTAGAAAATATATATATATACTCCAAAAAAAAAAAAAAGAAAGTGTACATAAGTGTTACTTTTCTCAAGTTCTTTTATGATTGATGTGGTCTTTTGGTCTTCACATGTGGATCACTTCTTCTTGGCTAGATATACAATCTGAGAACCCTTACTCTTTCTTCAGTTGGAATCTGGTTGTTCATGATACAAAAGAGAAATCTGAATCCAGCCTCAGCATAGAGAGAGTTGATTTACCTAGTCCTTTCAGCATCTCTCTTACAAGGAACACAGAATCGGTTGCCGAGACACATTAGCTTGAAACCACCTCGATCAGTTCTGGTTTTAGGGGCTCACAAAACTATCCAATAGAACCAGAAGGCAAAGAGTTTAACTGAATTGTCTTCATTATTCCTGGGGGTACTACCTCATGATGACAAGTGTTGGGCTGCATTGTAAATTAACCATTGAAAACGTTTTCTTTTTAAAGTGTAGGCCACATAGTTACATTGTTGACAATATACATCTTTACGATTTTTAAACTGTCCAAATGTTATTAAAATGAAAACTTGTAGCTGTAAATAAAATTTCTATTGGTTGTATTTTAACACATATTCAAAACAGCTATAACTCATCAAACTTATATGGAAGATACTGGGCTTGGTAAGACTTTTAGACCTAGCCACAGGCAATCGTTCTTCTGTAAGTCAACAACAGGTTGAAACTGCAGCCTCTAGTGGTTTAACCTAGTAGGTTAAATGATCTTAAAGTGACTCTGATAATGATGAAGAGACTGACACCAAAGGTCCATGCTAAGAGTTTGAACAAAATTGTTTCATGATCTAAGTTGGAGGAAAAAATCTAATTCCCAACTACCAGTTTTATAACATGTGAATTTAAATATGCCTGGGCAAGTAAATTAATAAATTAATTCTTTTTATTAGAACTTGTACTATGTTTTCAAGGTGGTTCCAGTTTTTCAAAGTATTCATTGAGAAAATGCGAGACAGGTTTATATTCAGAGTTATCACCAATCTTCCTATAATTGTGCATATGTGATATTTTGTTCTGTGAAGATACATTAAAATTTTATTTTTATTCTTTATATTCCATTATTTCACTAGCATATTGTTTAGATATGAGTTCATTTTAACTTGTGTACATTGAAGACCTTCCATCTTCAGGAGCAAGTCTTCTGTCAGTTAAATGTATTAGTTCTTCTACAGTCTTTGTGATTATTTTTTGTTTCTTTGGTCTTGTTCTCTTCTTTAGGAGCACAGGTTTTCACAAGATGATCTCCACTGACATCTCTCATTTCTTCTCTCTTTCTTTCTTTCTTTTTTTCTTTCTCCTTCCTTCCTTCCTTCTTTCCTTCCCTTCTTTCTTTTTTCTTTCTTCCTTTCACTTTTATGTTCATTTGTTCTGTAATTTGAGTGTCCTTAAGCCTGTTCTCCACATAATTTACTTGGTTTTCTGTCATTTCAATTCTGATCGTGACTGCTCAGTGTGCTTTTTCAGAATCTGCACTGTGATTATGTGCTTGCATTAGTTCTTTCTTCAAGTCAGCCACTGCCTTTGTCATGAGTCTATTATTTTATCATCCCAGTTTTCAACTGTTTTTTTTAAAGAAAAAGCAGTTGCTATTTATAAATATATCTTCTTTCCTAACATAATTGTTATTCCCACCCATTTAACTGCTCTGCAATATGCTTATTTTCTGACCTTATGTCAAAAATAAATTTCTTTTTCCTAATCTGTGTGAGGGGAATACAGAGTTCTAGCTGGTGCTGGAATGCATTATGGTGAATGGTCAAGTTTGAAAATATTTCTACTGCCTTTAAATTTGTGTGTGGTGCCTCTGCTCCTATTGGAATATGGGGCTGAAATTGTCTCCTATTATTGCAGTTCTAGGTTTTCTCATAGCTTGCTCTTCACTAAGTTTCAGATGTTATTAATCAACGTAGGCATGAAAAAGGTGGAAGAGTACATGTGGGGGGCGGGGGGTTACCCAATGGGCAGACTCATGTCTCTCATTGTCTACCTGGACCATCAGCCCTTACACCCTACTCTTCAGTACTAAAGCCCACTCATCAGGAATGGCTCTTCTATGGCTCTTGTGTCTGCCCCACCACCTTCCTTTGACTTAGTTCCATCACATGACACACACCAGGATTCAGATTCAGCATTGATAAATATCTTTTCTCACTCTACCATCTCTTTGGTGACTTGAGTAAGGTTCTGAGGGGAGAGTTAGGAGCTGAATCCTGCTTTCTTAGAACATTTGGATATTTTTAAGACAAGAAATACTAGAGTAGATTGCTTGAGGGATTACAGTCTTTTTTTTTTTTTTTCTTTTATAAAGTTGAAGATACCTTACTGTCTACAACTCCTCATGCCAAGAAAGAGAAACTTTCTTAAATTTGGTCCATCTTTATAAAGTACAAAAATTTAAAGCTGTCATCTTCTGTCAAAGGAAAGCTCTTCCAGGGAGATTTTATACTTACCTGCAATTAGTAATTTCATTTTCGTGCTGCAGAGAGGTACCAGGGTGATGATGAGAAATCACATCTCCCAGATTATACCGTGTGCTGCTGGACGACTAGCAGAGTGACTGCGAGGGTGACGTCTGTCACAGAAAGAAGCCCAAAGTCTCACTTGGGCTGAATTCTCTTCTCCACATCTACTGCTGTCCAAAAGGATGCCATTTTCTCCTTGCCCTTTAGAAAATGATGGTGCACATTTTTCCTGTCTCAGAAAAAGCTATTAGATTATCTTGTTAATGCAATTCTCAGTTTCATAATGTAATACAATATGGCTGGCAGGGTGCTGTTCATACTTTGGCTCAACATGAAACATTAGCAGTTGAAAAAAAAAAAAACCTAGAACTAAATTTTATGTGTCAAAACAGGCTTTTGCAGCTGCCCTTAAAGGCTGGCACAAATGTGATTTGCCAAACCCTTGGAGTTAGAAAGGTTTGGTATTTTCTAAGCATTTTAGACCTAGAAACACCCTGAAATGGGCACTCAGTAATCACAAAAGCAACAACAACAGAAGACACTAATAAAACTGAACTTGTATTTTACTTGTTATGAATCGTGTAGTTAGATTTAATTGCACACGTACTATGTGTTCAGGCTCTACAAGGATGAGGAAGTGGTAGACACTATGGGAACAAAGAGGAAATATAAAGGATGCTTATGCCTTACAAAGCTTATGATATAATTAGTGAAATAAAATATTTATTTGGATTAGCTGGAAAATAAGGGGAGTTCCTTGTAAGTGTACCTTGTACATGGTAAACACTCAATAAGCATTTTTAGGTAAGATTTTATAACATTTATGCTTATATATAATAAGCACAAATATATAATATAATAAGCATGGTATATAAGAGCACCATTCTATATACTGCAAAACACTATCAGAATGTATAATTTCTATTATTATTATTATAACAAACTTCAAGGAAGATAATTGTGTAGATTTATGTATTCAGAAAAAGACATCATGGAGAAAAAAAAAAAGATTTGAACTAGGGCCATGGAAACCAGGTAAGATAATGATAGCAAAGGCAAACTGATGTGTTGGAACAAATAAAATATGCTATCAATAAAATACACTATTAAAGGACTGAATTCAAGCTCTTTCACTTACTAGCTGGTGTATTATTATTGATTAACTTATCTTTCTTCCATGACACCGTTTCCTTATCTGTGAAACAGTGACAATAATAACAATGCCCAGGTTGTTGGATTTTTGTGAGATTTTCATGAGCATGTTTTTCATGAAAATGCTTGGAAGTCCCCAAAATGTTTCCCTTAATCTTGTATTGTCAATCCACAAGGCAAATGTGTGTGTGTGCACATAAGCATAGGCACCAAGGAGAGAATAAAGAGTCATAATAATGCATAAAAAAGACAAGAGTCACCATTCTGGATTCAGTAGCATGAGTATCTCTGAAGAAAGAATTCTAATCATTGGAAAATGTGAGGAGACATAGGGACATTAAGGGGAGAAGAGTTTGGTGGAGGAAACGGGAGTTGACTTTCAGGTTACAGAGAAGATTGATCTCCTGTCTTGGTAGTTCTCTATTGCCCCCAAATCCTCCACAATAAATACTGTCATAGTGGCCTGTCCCTCTTTAGTTCTCTTTTTCCTTTTACCAAACCCTGCTCCCTGGCAGGTTTGCTGTCAGGCATTTGCCTTTCATAGTGTTGTTAGAATACTGTGCTCCTTCTCCTTTGTTTCTTGTGTGGGCATCCTTTTCTGAACTTGAATAACAAGCTTTTGTCCATGGTCCATGGTACCATAGATCAGGCAATAGTGGTTGGCCTGGGTCTGTGTGAAGGGATAGGAAATGGTGGAAGAACTTGGAGAGGGAATGAGCATTTTTCCCATGTGTCTTACACACATATAAACCTGCTTTTCTTTGTCTAAACTGCAACCACTCTTGTCTTTAAGGAGACAGAGAGTCCTGCAGAGAGAATGAAGATGGGAGAAAGTACTCATTCTGTGAATATAAAACAAAAGGAAACAAAACAAACCCATCCCCCACTGCCCCTGCAGGCCCTGAGGACAAGAGGGGAAGTGGTGGGAGAATCCTCTAAAGCTTTTCCTTGTTCTTGTTTTCCTCTATGCCTTCACAGGAGTTGGCTCAATCCACATTTTCTATTCCTTCCTGTCAAAAACATTATTTTCATTTCTTCATTGCATTCTCCTCTCTTTTTCCCAGGCTATCAATCTTGAATCCATCTAAAACTTAAAAAAAAAATAGTTGAGCTACTTGGATTTTCCAGTATCTCTGGCATTTTGGTCCTTCTTTTGGCATTGGCTTTTCTTGGAATATTTTACAAGCGAGCCGAGCCAGTGTTTGAATTTATTTGAACCTTATCTGTAAGCTGTAATGTGAAACTGCCCCAGGATTGAAATGGGATTACATATATCAGGATCCAGTGGTAATGGACAGATAAAGTTAATCTTATGTAAGTGAAGGGTTCTCTATGGCTTGGGATTTAGGGAGATGTCTGTCCTGTAAGACCGAATTAAAGACCATATACCAGGAGTGGAAGCTGGCAAGCACCAGATACAGAGACCAGAGGCTGGCATAGAGCTTTCTCAAATTACTCTTGCATTTTTTCTGAATTTCCATAGCACTTCTTTTTAACTTTTCTTAGTACTCTCTCATTATGGCAGTGTTCATGGATGTCTGTACTCTTCTGCCCCACCACAACACCCCCAACTCAACCTGATACGGATAGAGTAGGATGATCCAATAGTTCAAAGTTCCCACGAGGAGACTGTAGATAGAGAGGGGACTTTAGGGGGTTTTGGGAGACTGTAGTAAGTTAATGATCACTCAAGAAAACGATGGGAAAATTCTGAAACCATGTGGGCTTGCTTGACTCATGAAGCAGAGCAAGTTGCTTAGCATCAAAGCCAGACAGGCTTGCCTAACAACAAAATCAAGCTAACTTGCTTAGTAGCAAAACCATGCAATGGAAGCACAAGTCATGCCTTAAGACAATAAAACAATAGTAGGAAAATAAGGCCTACATTCTGCCCAGCGATGTCCACAAGTTAATGACCCCTAGGATATGCTCTCTGCACACATAAAAAAAAACAATAATTGAAGGAAAGGTGACATTTCAAAAAGAAAGACCCTCATTGTACTGAGATCTGAAATAATTTTTCTGTAGCAGCACGACAGTCCCTGATGAGCCATATAGGGTCAAAAACTCCCTTGCCTGACACATAGGAGAATTTAATGATGGAAGACTCAAAGAATGAGGAAGAAGGTGGTCTTCTCCCCCTCCCCTCTTTTCCTTTGATGATGAAAATGTAACCCACTAAGTACTTCGGCAACACAACACTCTCTTGCCTGCCCACTTGTAAGCCTCACAAGCATCTTATTCTAATAAATCATTTCTTATCTATCACTTTGCCTCTCACTGGATTCTTTCTGCACTGAGACATAAAGAACCAGAGCTCCTTGGAGCCCCCCAAAACGCTACCTAGCTGTTTCAAACCTGGATGATACCTTCTTTGAAGACAGGGTGTTTGACACCCAGATTTGTTACCTTCAGTGCACTTAGCACATTGTCTATCACACAGTAGGTTGAAACATCCTTTAAGTGAATGAATGAATCATAGTAATTCTAGTACAAGGTTAGTAATCAATGCAAGGTGAGGGGAAAACGCTTGAGCAGCAGAATATTATGTATTACTTCCTCCCCTAGGATACCTCCTTCTCTACTACTTTTAACTACAGTATCAGCAGTTTATTTTTGTTCAGGAAACACTTATTATGACAAGCTCTCTGGTAGGTTATGGGAATACAAAAGAAAGGAAAATATGGTTCTTTCCAGAAGGCAGTTACAATCTACACAGTGCAACAGAAAAAGAAATGTACAAAAATAGTGGAGGATAGCGCATATTACCCCCTCCTGGATAATACAGAGGGGGCATGGTTCATCTCTGTATTAGGGAATGGTCATAGAAGAGGGATGCCCCAGAATCAGATTTTTAAGGATGAATATGAGTTTTTCAGGTCCAGGAATGGAAAAATCTGTTCTATGCTGACCAATAGGAATTGTGTGTCCCTGTGTATGAGTGTGTGTATGTCTTCATGTGAGGGTATGCATATGTACATGTCTGGGTGTGTACTTGGGTGAGATGTGTGTTTCCATGCATGTATATGAGTGCACGTGAGTGTGTGTACATGTGAGTACATATTTGTGTGTGTCATAATGGGAGGAGATGGTTGCAGTGATGAGATGGTGATTGCACTAGAAGGTGAGCAGCCTATAGGGTTGGAAAGTGGGTCTCTTGATGTTGGATCCCACTTGTAGAAATGGTCTGAGGAGGATCACAGAAGTTGACCCTCAACAGGAGGGCAGGAAGCATAGGCATTAATTCTAATTCTCCTACATGAAATCAGTGACCTTGGAAAAGCCCTCAGCCTCTCTGGGCTTTGTATTCCAATTTATTCAGTGAGGGTGGACAGTTAGACAATGGCAAACTGATGGCTGAAACCCAGGACAAATGCCATTCTTCCCTTGGTGGTCACAGTAGAGGTTGATATCCATGAAGGCTTGCATGGCTTGCAGATCCTTGCTGGAGGAATTTTAAAGAGAAAAATTGAAGAGTAAAATAAACCTAAAACAGTTTTTACAAAGCTACAGTAATGAAGACAATATAGTATTGGCACAAAAACAGTAATATAGATCAATGTAACAGGATAGAAGGCCCAGAGATAAACCCATGCACCTATGGTCAACTAATCTATGACAAAGGAGGCAAAGATATACAATAGAGAAAAGGCAGTCTCTTCAATAAGTGGTGCTGGGAAAACTGGTCAGCTACATGTAAAAGAATGAAATTAGAACACTTCCTAACACCATACACAAAAATAAACTTAAAATGTATTAAAGACCTAAATGTAAGACCGGACACAATAAAACTGTTTGAAGAAAACATAGGGAGAACATTCTTTGACATAAATCACAGCAAGATCTTTTTTGAACCACCTCGAAGAGTAAGGGAAATAAAAACAAAAATAAACAAATGGGACCTAATGAAACAAAAGCTTTTGTACAGCAAAAGAAACTATAAACAAGACGAAAAGACAACCCTCAGAATGGGAGAAAATATTTGCAAACAAATCAACAGACAAAGGATTAATCTCTAAAATACATAAACATCTCATGCAGCTCAATATTAAAAAAGCAAACAACCCAATCAAAAAATGGGCAGAAGACCTAAATAGACATTTCTCCAAAGAAGATATACAGATGGCAAAGAGGCACATGAAAAGCTGCTCAACATCACTAACTATTAGAGAAATGCAAATCAAAACTACAATGACGTATCACCTCACACTGGTTAGAATGGGCATCATCAGAAAATCTACAAACAACAAATGCTGGAGTGGGAGTGGAGAAAAGGGGACCCTCTTGCACTGTTGGTGGGAATGTAAATTGATACAGCCACTATGGAGAACAGTATGGAGGTTCCTTAAAAAACTAAAAATAGAATTACCATATGACACAGCAATCCCACTACTGGGCATATACCCAGCAAAAACCATAATTCAAAGAGACACATGCACCCCAATGTTCATTGCAGCGCTATTTACAATAGCCAGGTCACGGAAGCAACCTATATGCCCATCGACAGACGAATGGATAAAGAAGAAGTAGTACATGTATACAACGGAATATTACTCAGCCATAAAAAGGAATGAAACTGAGTCATTTGTAGAGACATGGATGGACTTAGAGACTATCATACAGAGTGAAGTAAGTCAGAAAGAGAAAAACAAATATCGTATATTAATGCATATATGTGGAATCTAGAATAATGGTACAGATGAACCGGTTTGCAAGGCAGAAATAGAGACATAGATGTAGAGAACAAATGTATGGACACAAAGGGGGGTGGAAGTGGGGGGGGGGATTGTGGGATGAATTGGGAGATTGAGATTGACAGGTATACACTAATTTGTATAAAATAGAAAACTAATAAGAACCTGCTGTATAAAAAAAAATAAAATTCAAAAAAATAAATAAACCTAAAACAGTTTTTATAAAAATAGCATTGATTAAAAATTCTCCCAAGAGACTGGATTATACTGTCTCTTTCTCTTATTAATAGTATAACTGTTTTATCTCATGTGGATAGAGGAAAGAAATAGTTAAAGAATAACTAGGGTTTTGGGAATTGTAGAAGCCAAATGCTTATACAAATGCTTCAGGGAATTGTAGGTGTTTAGTTTGGAAAAGAGAAGTCTTGGGGAACCTGAGAGTCATCTTCAAATTTTTTAATGGATTTCAAATGGAGGAAAGGATGTCAGTGTTATTCAACAATACAAAACACAGAACAGATACTGGTACTTTGTTGAGCAGTCTCTCTTGCCCCACTTCATTGGCCCCATTTTCTTCTGTGACCCAAGGGCTGGCACAGGACCTAAATAGAGCAGGATGTCACCAAAGATGTATTAAGTCAGCAAAGCAAATCGTACAGAGAAACTGAGATTTCATTGACTCTACAGGAGAACAAAGGCTTTGGAGTCAAACCAACTTGACTTTGAATGTATTTCTCTCACTTAATGGTTGTGGCCTTGAGAACTACATTGAAACTCTGAGGTTCCTTACCCTCAGAATGGTAATAATACTTATCATTCAAGACTGCAAAGATTAAATACAAAGTTATATGTAAGCTTTTGCTGAGTTTGACACAAACAGGTACACATGAATGGATAACTATCATGGTCATCACCTTATTTGAGTTTTCCCCATATCCTTCCATGTAAATATGATCATGTCCCTGTACTAATGAGAAAATGAAGGGTCCTTGAGTTTGTGTAAATTGCCTAAAATTACACAAGTAGTAAATGATGGGGTGGGGACACACACCCTCACCTGTCTGGTAATAGAATCCTGCCTTTTCCAGGACCCTGGGCTGACTTTCAGGGAGGGAAACACTTCTTATCAGCCAGTAAGTTCAAGACACTGTGTCTTACTCTCCTGATCAGACATGACACACGTTTGCCCTTGTCACTCAGAACAGCATGATGGAGAGGCCACTTCAGGATGCATCTGACCTGGAATCAACACCACAACCTCCTGATTCAATGTGCATCTCAATTTGTGGAGCCTCAAAACTGGGATTTGGTGATCACTCCTTTTTCTCTTTTGTCCAGTTGAATGCAAGTCCAGAACATCAAGCCTTACAGATCTTGATTCCAAGGGCATCTCAAATGCCCTTACCACCTAGTTGGGAAACACCTGCCCACCTCCACCCCCTCCAGCACACACTGTGTCTTCTCAGAAGCTCCCTCTTAACATGTAAATACCCCCAAAAGGGGAAAGTCACTTGCCCAGGGTGACATCTTTCCTCCAAAGCAGGATTTATGAAGCTGCACAAGGAGAGACCTTTTACGTAAGAAAAATAATGAAAACAATGTTTAAATAATACATCTTCTTTGCAAATTTATTTGCAGATTTCCAAATTTGACTGAGTATTTTTCAAGGCACACAATGTTTTGACTACTACAAGCTCTGCTGTTTTTGCCTTTTCCTTCTCCCTTCTCTGTTTTCCTTGCACTTTCACGCTCTCTTTTTCTCTCTCTCTCAGCCTGAAAATTTCTGGTTAGCCTTGGTTTAGTGTACACATCTTGGTTGATCACCGATAACCACAATCCCTGTTCTGAGATGCTGGAACACTTCCTTTAAAACAGAGAGTGCACAGACTAACAATTATATTTCAAGCTGCATTTAATATTGAAGTATGAGACAACAAATTGATCTTAGATTTCTTCAGTCAAGCGTAACCTCACCTCTGACTCTGGCAGAAGCTGCCTCAGTGCCAAAGCAGTAGTTGCACTGTTGCAAAACAAATAAAAGGAAAAAACAAATCCTCATCCTCCCTAAAACAAAGCAGAAGAGAAAAACTACCAACATTTTTTTTCTGCATTAACAATACCTGCTTCTTGAAAGGCAAACTGGAAAACAGTAGCTGAAACATTCCCGGCAAACCACCTCCTCTTTAAAAAGAGGGGAATTTCTAGGTGTGTTAACCTGTCTCTTTTCATTGTGGGATAGAGAAGTTGATATATTCAAATATCTGCCACTAAAATATCTAGCAAGATGCCTATTCAATGTCTAAGAATGTTCTGTGGTTGGCTATTTATTGAATCCCTATATATTAATAGCTCTTGAACAAAGAAGGGAAAAGTACCTAGTTCTGAGAAAATCAAACATTTCACATTATTTCTTTAATTCTCAGATGGTTTCTTTGAGGTGAGCAAGTTACATTCTTGGTTTATTAGAGACAGGGAGAAATAAACATCCAAGAGAAACTGGCAGGTCCCAGAGTTATGCAGTTTGTCATTGCTGGAATAGAGAACCAAACCCAAAGGTAAGAAGACTATATTTAAAAAAAGAAGAAGAACAAGGAGGAGAATGAAGGAAGGGGAAAAAAAGAGATCAAACATAGCATTTTCTCTCAAGCTATCAATGAAACTTTAAACATAATTTAAATTTATGAAAATCAGGGGAAATGACTAAGTGGCAACAGATTTAAGATGTTGAAGTTATATTTCAAATGTCTTTGCTGTAAAATAAATATGGCTTCATTGGCAAAGTTTCTGTCGTGAGGTGTTTTCTGAACCTGAAATACTATCTCAAATACAGAATTAACAATGGAAATGTCCATCTTTTTATTTTCATTTTTAATATTAAAAGAAGTTAATTTAGAAAGTGGACTGAATAAAAATCCTTTGTCTCTCCCTAAAGGCCAACATTTCTGATCCAATTTCATTCTCAGTCAGAGAAGGCAAGATCAGACCTTTCGCTAAAGTTCAAGAATTTATGTGAATATCTCAGCCCTTGTAGCCTAAGTTCCCAAAACTGCCTGCTATTCCAGGATTAGCTGCTGTGTGGCGTTAGTCCCCTTCGAATGAACATGCTCTCACTTCCTCCAGCTCCTACTCTTCTGCCTTGTTGCTTGAAAATGGTTCTCTTTGCTGTCACTGTAACAAACGGTTCTAATTGCTGGGTTGACTGTTATGGTGGAAATTGCAGCTGTCCGCAGTTGAAGGCTTTCGCTCTCCTTTGGTAATGACACAGAGAGCCAAACTGCTCTTTTCCTGAAGGAATAAAGAAGATAATCTTGAAAAAAATAGTAAAAAATAATAAATCATTCTTAAGGCAGCAGAAAACAAACACAATTTCTGAATGGTTATAGTCTAATCTAATTGTAATGCATTTTCCCTCATGAAGGGATGAAAGTTCTTGGATATGTTTTCGTATATTCCTGATGGTGATGATGGTTGTGGTAGTGTTTGTTTTTGTCTGGGAAGTAATGCATGATAGGCAGTGATTTGGAATTGTAGACCTTCCAATTTATTTTCATGGCAATCTGTGAGATGTGTCCCTGGAGGTAGGCAAACAATTGCAGTTTTAGAGCTGAATTGGGCTCCCTCTCTCCTTTCTTACATTAGAAAGCATGCAATCTCATTTTCAGTTGGATTACAAAATTCCAAATTCTAATAAAGTGCCAGAGGAATATGTGATGGTCTGAGATGGTCCATGTGTTATTGAAGAAACACTCCATGATGGGAGAGTCAAAAATAAGAGCAGATATTGTCAGATTTTACCACCATGACAGAATTCAGGTTACCAAAAGCAATCCCTAATTTGGGAATTTAATCAGATAGCAAGCACCAAAGACAGCAGATGCTGTTACATTAGCTTGGATAAAATTATAGGGCCTATCAATTCTTATGCTTCAGGACATAAGCTGATCAACACCTGAGGTCAGGAGAAAATTTCCCCAATAGCAGACTTGCACAGTTATATCCATTATAAGTGACTTAACAACTAGTGCTAAAATATCTGATATGATTCATTACCAAACAAATATAAACATACAACATGTACTCACACTTAGGCACAAGCATGTGCACATAAAGAACTAGATAGGCATGGCAGTGAGTGCTGGTCTGAATGCCCAAGTGTTAGATGAGATCATAATGGGCCAAAGAAAACCCACTCTCATATAGTCTGCTTTGATAAGTGATAGTCTAAGGGCCTGGTATGAGTTTTTTATTCCTGTATAACCAATCACTACACACTTGGCAGCTGAAAAGAACACAAATTTATTATTTCACTGTTTCTATGGATCATTCGCTGGATCCTCTGCTTAGGGTCTCACCAGGTGGAAATCAAGGTGTCAGCTGGGACTGTGGTTCTTACCTGAGCCCTGTGGTCCTCTTCTAAGCTCACTGGATATTATGAAATTCATTTCCTTGCAATGGTATGATTGAGGTCTCTGTTTTCTTGCTGGCTGTTTGCTGGTTAAGGAGTCTGCTCAGCTCCTAGAGGTGACCCATGGTTCCTTGCTACATGACCTGCATAGGCAATTCACAACAGGCCAGTAGAAGTAATCACTTTGACTTCTCCTCCTTCTGTAATTGGCCAGCAGAGAGCTATTTTGTCATATTCCCAGGTTCTTCCCTCCCTCAAGAGGAAGGAATTACACAAAGTGTGTACAGCAGTGAGTGGAAATTCAGGGATCATTTTAGAATTCTAAGACAAGGCTCTAATGAAAAGAGGAAAGATCAATATTAATAGTGTAGGGCTACTTAATTTGGCTGACTCTATAAGGATTTTTAAAAATTATTAGATGGGACTAGTCATTAATCTATTCTGCTATATCTATTAGCAATCGTCCACTAGGGAAGTACAGATCCTTGGCAAATTTGCAATTATAACTATACAAATAAAATTTTAGAATGGAAATTAGAGGTCATCTTGTTCAATCGTTTTGTGTGGCAGTTAAAGAAAGTGATACTCAACAAAATTAACTAGTGTGACTAAATTGGCTCTGTCATTTAAAACCAGGATGAGAATATAGTTCTCCAGACTCCTAAATAAATCACACATTTGCCTTTAACTCACCACCAGGGTCTTTGCCCACTTTACAGTACTTATGCTGCTATAGATTCTAAAGTGCCCCCGGATCTTTGTGCATTTTTACCCAACAAAACTGCTTCTTTTGAATGATAATATACTTACACTGAGGTGCCAGTGACTGATGGCATTTTTTCTAATTACAATGGTAGTAGTGTTTTCACAGAAATAAATACAAAAGTTAAAAAGAGAAATGGTACTCTTAAGTTAGAATCTCATGTTAGACAGAGCCAGAGGGAGAGGTGGGAGAGTGTGAGCATGTGTCTGTGCATTTCTGTGTGCATAATGACTTGTCCTGTTGTTTCCAACAGCAAAGTAAATTATTGCCTGTTTGGGGTCAATTATCTAACGAGTATGAATGAAAACGGAAAAGTAAAAAAAAATTTCTTGCTCATTTAATCATACAGTGGGGTTTTCCATTTCCTCAAACTCTTATAATTGTTTAATGGATAACTACCAATTTGGCGGGACAGTTCATTAAGGCTCTTGCTATGAACAACTACAAAGGCAGTGACCCTCAATGCAGGAAGGAACTACTTTGATCTAGTAAGAGAATCTTGGAGTCTACAAATAAAATGCTGAAATTTATCCTACTTTTACTAAAGGTAATAAAATCCAGGGCAACCCTCCCAGTTTCAACATCAAGACAGACTCTCACACAACGCTCTCACTTTAGTTGCCTGTAATGAATGAGATTCTTGATTAAAAAAGCACCTGCCAGTGATTGAGATTGGAACCAGATAATGTTGGAGGCTACCTTTGTAGAAGGCAGCACTGAAGATGGACTTTCTCAAGATTTATTTTCATTAAACAGGTGGACGTTGGATGTTTGTGTCTCTTATTTCAACTAAGATCACAATCCACGTTTTAATCATTGTAGTTTAATTGGATGAGAATAAGAAGAAACACGGTACCTAAAAATCTTATTAAGAAACATACTTCTCTGATTTGGGTGGTACTGTTAAGATGCCTGCAAATTTCATCCAGTTATTTCCTCAAATATATATTTCCTTCTGCCTAAAATATATCATAGCCTTAAGATAAGAGTGCATCAAACTTTGTTATGTGTTCAGCATGAATTCGTCATCATATTAGACAGGGAAAGGCTGTCATCTTCATTTGAGCTATGAAGAAATATTCTCATATTTCCTAAGGAATGCCAATATTTTAAACAAAATGTTACCTTAAGCTGAGGATGAACCATTTTCTCATCCAGCATTCACACTACCCTATATTTTCAAGCAACCATTTTGATTTCACTGTAGTGAGAAATATTTCTTCTGAAAAATATTTCAGAAATACCACCCTCCAAATCCTATTGTCTGGTTAGCCAAATCTCACCTGATCTTTCAATACGAAGTTCAGATTTCGCCTTTTATATAAAATTTTTCCTGACTATCAAGTTCATGGTGATTCTTCCACTTTCTGAACTCACAGAGCATATTTCTAGGAGTATTTGTTTTAACATGTAAAAAATGTTTTTTGTTTTATATTTGTTTTCTTCATGTAAATCTTATTCTCAAATAGATTGCCAAATTCACTGAAAATAGGAACTTTGCCTCACAAGTTCTTAGTACCTCCTACAGTGCCTAGCATAGGGCTGAATGGAATTAAGACTTGTAGAATTGGAAAATAAAATAAAAATAATATAAATAAATTATATGTATTGTAGCCATTGACCTGGTCATAATTGAGATTGTCAGTTTTGTTATTTTTGTTATTGTTTTGTTGGATTTATTAACTTGTCTGTTTTTTGCTTTGCTTGACATACATGGCTGGATTTGCTTAGCATTGGCAACTCGAAGTAAGTTTGATAATAGTTCATTAATTACCATACCATTTTTGACAGAGCTGATCACCATAATGTTTAAAAACAAAAATAAAGATGTGGTGAGATCTAGGTAGAATATATGCCTACCAACTTAATTTGTCTCTGAAATCAAACTCTTGACACTTCTCTAAGACTTAGTTACTCAGGGTTTGCATAATTACTCCTAAAAATTTCCTATAAATCGGCTTGTGGTCAACATAATCATATATCTTAAAATCAACTAAGGAATTCACTGTATAAAGGGATGCTATTGTCAACTCTCTCTGATGTGGACAATCATTTCCTAATATTTTATTATCCTAATAGTTGTCGTTTTGCTATGTAATCTCACATGCAAGCTTAATTAAGGCGAGGCACACCTGTAAAAAGCTGCCGCCGACTAGATGTGGTTTCATTTGCGTTGTTTTCCAGCGTGCTAGCAACCAATAGCTTGGCCAGATCTCTAGTCACTTACACCTTAAGTTTTAATGGTTACCATGGCAATGAAAAAAGGCATTACAAAATGCACAAGCTGTTAACATGTTGCAGAAGCCAAAAGAAAGAGCTAAGAATAAACTTCTGCAAATTCCTGATCGTGCCACATATAAGGAAAACTGCTGTTAAACCAACGTCATGTCCCAGTCAAACAGCTCATTAATCTGAAGCCAAGGCTGCTTATCCCTTCCTCCAAGCTCTGCATCAGCTGGGGCTGGACCATCTCCCTGTGAAAACATCCATGAGTGTCAGGGGTGTGTACAGAACTGGCAGAGACAGAGACAGAAGGAGAATAAACAGGCTGCAAATTAAGTCTCACCTCCTTCATCAACAAGTAAGAAAACCTTCATGTTTTCTAACAGAGATGACAGACAAGCAAATTTAAATGAAGCTGATTTAGATAAATCTAAGTTTTATTGGGTGAGTAAATCATTATAACCATAGACAGGTAAGATGAGTGCTCCATTTGCTTTGAGTTTTTCAGCCAGAACCCAGATATTTGGACTGCAAGGAAACAAAACATATGCACACATATAGTCCCCTGCATGGAAGGAGGTATTGCTCACTGAGTGGAGAGTGTCTTCTCAATGATGTAGCTACCAGAATAAAGCAAGAAGGAAAAGAGAGTCCTTGGTTTGGGAATAGGAAACCCTCATGAATACGAGGGGTAAGATGCCAGTGTTTGTATTTTAAGGGGCATTGGTTCTAGAACAAACAGACAACTGGACAGAGAGGTGGAACTCCTATTTATTGATGTATAAACATAGACCCAAGGCAATGAGGGAGTTAATGAGAGATGAAGCATCAAACATCATCATAAATGCAAGGCTGATTCATATGATTTAAATGTGTGCTTTTTCCAGATTTGTGGTTTCCAAGGAGGGAGGTTACCATTCTGAATTAACCCACACAATGTTGTGGATACCACCCTGAGGAGTCCCTTCCTTATATCCATTCCTCTTAAGGCAGCATTCTGGTTGCCACACACAGATCTGCTCACACTCTGGAGTGTCTCTGTGTTGCATTGTTTGCTGTCCTTGATCAATTCCCAGCTGCCTGCAAGTCTAGTCTCTTTTTCCATCCCAGTCTCCCTGTGGAGCTCAGTTCTCCCTCTAGTAAGGCCTGACTCTACACCATGATCCAAATCCCATCTCCCCTTTGCCTTCCAGTTCCCAACACGTACCCAATAGTGTCAATTTTTGGTTTTGTGCTTGATTGCATACTATTCTCCTTTGTCACCACTCTTGAAAGATTTGAAGGTCCAACTAAATTCATGATTTTGCTATCAGGCCTTCCTCAACAACCCTGATGTCTCGTGTGTTTTAGGCTATTACTATAGCCACTGAGCAAGGTCAGAGCCCTAGAATACCTTCTCTTCCCTTTCTTGTTTTTGGTTTTACTTCCTTAGATTTTAGAGTCATTTAGCACTTGGGTTTCATCCTATTTTTTGCAATGCTCACCATACCTAAAACACTGTGGTGCTTCTACTTGAGTACCCAATAAAAGGTTCAATGAACTGACTGATATTTTAATCCCCAAAGCTATGTTCCCCAGCATCACAGCACGTCTTAAAATTGTATTTTAAGAAATGTTGTAAACTCAAACTCTCAAGTTATAGAGATACAGTAAATCAAGGTGAAATTCAAACCATGATAAGATTATATAATTTTTGCCAACTAGAACTGTAGAGCTAGAAAGAATGTGGGATGTCAACCACCCTAAACCCACCTCTCTTTTAAAGTGAAGGTCATAATGCAGAGTGAGGTGCCCTAAGTTCACATATGTAGTTTAGAACAGAAAACAGGCTCCTTGAGTCTCCCTCATGGATCCTACTCCAATGTCCGACTTCTTGCCTCCATGGCATACTGTTATCTATAGGTTGCCCTATACATGTTCTATTGCATTCAATATATATACAATATTTGTCTATTTACCCCTTAGGATATATATCCTTACCTGTTTTAAACTTTCCTGGTAAGGAAGCAGAGGATACTTTTGCCTGAAGTATCTCTCTAACTGATAATGTAACCAAAGGCATCTTACTCTCATATGATACTCATATATTGATTACTCAAAATTTGTTTTAAACCAGATACTCTGTTAGGTATGTAGGATACTAAGCAAAAGTGACAGCCATCTCTGCCCTCAAGAAGATTTGTGGTCCAGTAGGAAGTGGGACAAGGAGAAATGTGAATCATATGCCTAGACTTCTGTGAAGATCATGGAAAGGATATTTAAGTAGAAGTAATGTCTCCTGGGCCAAGTAATTACTATAAGCAGAGACTGGAGGTTTAGCATTCCTCAGAGAGGACTCAGCACATGCAAATGGCCAGAGGTTAAAAGGAGTGGTTTGAGAACTTGGAAGTGAATTTAGTTAGTTCATGTACTAACCTGGGAGACAAGATTGAGTAGAGAGGCAGGGAACAGGCCTTGGGAAGCTTTATGGTCAATATCATGTCATTTTAATCTTAAAATTATACAGTATGGGAACAGAGCGGTAATGTAATTATATTCATATTGAGAAAGATTTTAATGTCAGTGCAGATGAAGGTAGTATCAAAAGAAAATCCAGAGAGCTTTAACTGATATGAATATTTTATTTAATGAGATACAAACTGTTCACAAATAGGGAGACTTCAAACTGAAAGTAGTTTTAAGCTCAGCCTTCAGCAGTTACAGCTCAGTTTACAAAGCATGAATGAGGGTGTACATTTTTTTTTTTTTTTACTGTTATTGGTTACTAGAAACATATTTCTTTTCACTGCATAAGCTTACTTTATAGTAGCTTATTGGGCAGGAAGTTATAAGGTCATGCGGACATGAGGAGAACTGAAGTTTTCTTTAAAATCAGAGTCACCATTTGGGGGAAATCATGATAGTTTTAGGTTTGGGTTACATGACTATGATTATTTGGTCTAAGGAAATAGTCAAACTGTGGCCTCCATTTTGATTACTCTTTAAAGTAGATGTGGGCTCCACAGAAGAAAAGGAGAAGAATTTGCAATCTCTTATGGCAATCCAAATGAGATAATATGAATTTCTAAATCAATGAAATGGAGATAAGGGGATAAAATGCAAAAAGTTTATCAAAACAAAAATTTTATAAAACAGAAGGTACTGAGGGACTAGTTTGTGTTACAGTGAATAGTGGTGGAGAGAAACACAGAAAGAGGAGCAAGTTTGAGGATAGATGTTATTAGTTCATTTTGAACTTATGGGTTTTGATGTGCCCATTAGAGGCTTCCAGAAAGAGGTTGGATATCAGAACCTGGAACTCAGGAAAAACACAAGGCTGGAAAGATAGACATCTGTGCCTTCCATATGCAGATGATGACACACTGAATCACCATGACACTGGCTCTGCCCCAAGACTAATCAGAGATAAATTTCTGGAGAAAGCAGGGTGTGTTTTGGTGGAATCCCACCACATACAGTGCTTCCTTCTGACCTTCGCCTCCTACTCCTGTCCCCACTCCCCACCCCATCCACTTACTCTTCCTAATACATCTTTTTCTGAACTAAGATTATTAGAAAGCTCATATGTAATTCAGCTCCCTATCTATCTCCCCTTTAGGACCCTGGAAGATTGAAAAGTATTCCAGAAAATAAGAAAATAAAGCTCTAATGATATAACTTCATGAAAGAATTTAGTTCTCTTGCAGCTTAATGTGGGCAATAATAGCTGCTATTTGTAGGAAGCCAAGGATGGAATTTGGATGGGGGATAGGCCCATCATAATTACACTGCAAAGACAGATCAAATCACTAATGCATAAGAGGAATAGCTAGTGAGTGTGAACAGTACTCACTATACACTAGAAACTGTTCTAGTCATTTTATAATCACAAAAGCCCTTAGATAGTCTATTTTTCCAACTTACAGATGAGGACACTGAGTCACATCAAACTGAGTTGGACACAATTTGCAAGTGTAGGAGCTACAACTCAATCCTGGAGAGTCTAACTCCACATTCTGTCTCTAATTGTTTCTAAAAATGAATGAATTAATGAATTAATATCATTTACTAAAGTAAGTAGTGTTATACAGCAAAGATAGAGGAGCTAACTCAGTGTTTCTTGACTTGCAAATCATTTAATCATTGTACTTTTGGTTCATGAATTCATTAAAGACATTTTGACATTGGGGGGTCAGGAGAAGAAATTTCAATATTCACTATATTCAAAGAACTTGCAAATATATTATGATAAGTAAAGTGAGGCAGTAAGGACTGAGTGAAACATTACTTCACTGTCGATGACAGAGGACAACAGAGAGGAAAGCATTAGCTTAGAATTCAACCAGCTAAGTGTTGATTTCTTTCTTTCTTTCTTTTTTTAACCAAATATTAGTGGAATAATGTGTAGCAAATTAGTTGAAGTCTCAGAGAATCTTGATTTATTCATCTACAAAATGGGAACAATATTGCCTAATTCACAGGTAAGAGAAGACTATGTGACATGATTTATCTAAAAACTCTCACTCATACCTCATAGCTTAGGAATTATAAAATTTCCTATAAATACCTGCTATTACTATCATCCACATTAACCTAATCAAAGAACTAAGAGAAACAAAATGTAATTTGTCAGATTATAATCATATATTCATACACATTTTATTTTACCATCAAAAAATCCCTGGTCAAAACGTAGGGTAGGCATATTATTTGATAAATGAGGTAATTGAGGTTCAGGGAGATTAAATTAATATCTCAAAGTCCCAAAACTAGTAGTTTGAGAAGAATTACTACTTTATGTCTCTGCAATATGGGTCAAAGCCATTATTTTTCTTATCTTTTGTTAAACTGTAACTTTGCCCGCAAACCCAAGTCATTTGACAGTCACCCTTGGAGTTACCAGCCAGTTAGGACAGTCTATAACAGTTAAATTTCTGGGACATCTGTGCCAAGACCCACAAATCTTTGCCCTTCCACTTCCTAAGCTCCACATTTAGAAGTTTACCTCCGTGAAATTGCATGATTTAGGTCTTACTTAGAAGGTAGGCTGAAGGTCAGGCCTGCAGACAAGTGGCAGAAAGCTGGCCACTGTCTTAGCAGTTTGCTTACAGCAGATGGATTTGCCTTGAGGTCTCCTCTAATCGAGTACTGACTCATCCCAACCATGATTAGCTGTGAAACTTAATAAGATCAGAGCACAAAGAGGTATGGGCCAGTATCCAAGTTGGCAACTGGCCCTGATTCCTCTGTCCTCTGGGAGCAACCACCTGAGATGTCTTTGCAGCCCACCCATGGTCCATTCCATGCCACACCCCCAGTGTCCACACCTCAGCTTCCAGAAGATTCGAATTAAAAGCCCAAACCACCCTGCTCCATTTCCTCAGGCAGAGGCAGTGAGCATTCTCAAGCTGCTTTCAGCCTCCCAAATAAGTGAAATGTTTGACACAAAAGCATATGTTTTTTGGCAACTTTGTTTAATCCACATTTTAAAGGGAAAATTGAAACTCCACAAGGTGCAAAAAAGATTAGTGGAACGTTTCAGTATCTGGTGGAAAGCAGACAGTGTTCCCTCCTCCTTCTGTTCTCTCTCCTCTTCCTTCATGTGCAGATATTCGCTTTATAAAAGCTGCCATCGAAATGAATCTTTTAATTAAGAATCTGAGCCACCTAACTGCAGAACAGAAAGAAATATCAAATTACACAGGATACAGGAGCCATCTGTAAGACAGATATGGCACATGTCTGTTCTCAAGAAGGGTCACCTCCCTCTGAAGTCCTGTGAGGAATCCTGAATCAAGGGTTTGGGGATTAGAAAAATTTGATTTCTAAAATTAAATTTCTTACTACAAGATGAAGAAGTGACTCCCCCAGGAGGAAAGTTACTTTGCCAAGATTTGCTTATCGAATGCAGAGTCATGTAGACCGTTGCCTTCAGGAACCATTTTTCTAGAAGCTCTGACTGAACTATTCGTAAATACTTACAAACTTGGTCTCCAATTCATCTGAAAACTCCACAGAGACATCCTTTGTAGAAGACAGGTTTGGAAGGTCCTAGGGCTACAGAAAAGGCCACCAGGATTGCTAGGAACAAAGGGGAGGTGGAAGGGAAAATCACCCATTTCCTTACTCCCCAAGCATTGGTCTCACCTGTACTATTTTACTGCCACCAACAAAGACCTTGCCTGACAGCAGGGGGAAAAGCTAGTGCTGGAGATCCATAGCCAAATTTTCCTAGTCAGTTACTCCTGAATTGAGACCCAAATCCTAATGTCTCTACTAAATATAGCTAAAACCCTATTGGTTCTGAAAATATTTTATTCAGAATAAATTGTGAGACAGTTATTTGAAATTTTTTACAATTAAGCAATAATTTGGGAAGCATCAGGATGATTCAAGAGGCAACATAAGAACATGGATCTAGAGCCATATTTTGTGGATTCAAATCTGAGTCTTCCTGCCCACTGCACACACTTATTATGTGACCTTAGACAAGTTATTAAACCTCTGTTTCAACTTTTTGAAAATGGGTATAATAATAAGAAAATTTTCCACATACTGATATTGTAAAGGTAAAATAATTAATACAGGTAAAGCAGTCAGAATATACAGGGTATAAATTAAATGCATAGTAAATTTTAGCTAATTCTGTTATATTATTATTATTATTATTATTATTATTATTATTATTATTATTCAAACTGGGTTTTATTTGGCATTTTTTTATTGTGGCAAAATATATACAACATAAAATTCACCATTTTTAAGTGTATAATTCAGTGACATTAAGTAAATTCAGTTTTGTACAACCGTCACCACTATACCTTCCCAAAACTTTTTCATTATCCCAAACAGAAACGCTATACCCATTAAACAGTAACTCCCAATTTTCCCCTTCCACTAACAACTCATAACCTCTGTTTTACTTTGTGTCTCTATGCATTTGCTTATTCTAAGTAGCCCATATAAGTGATATCATATAATATTTGTCCCTTTGTGTCTGGCTTACTTTATTTTGTATAAAGTTTTCAAAATTCACTCACGTTGTAGCATGTATCAGCATTTCATTTATTTATATGGCTGAATAATGTATCATTGTGTATATACAATGGACACCTAGGTTGTTTCTACCTTTTGGCTTTTGTGAAAAATTGTTATAAGGTATCAACTTGACTCTCTCTTTCAATTATTTTGGGTATGTACCTAGGAGTAGAATTGTTAGATCATATAATAATTCTACGCTTAACTTTTTGAGGAACCATCAAACTATTTTTCACAGCAGCTACCTCATTTTACATCCCCACCAGCAACAGGAGTGTTCCAATTTTTCCATATCCATATTAACAATTTTTAAAATAATATTTTCCACTTTTTAAGATAATAGCCATCCCAATATGTATGAAGTGAAATCTTATTGTGGTTTTGATTTGCATTTCCCTGATGACTGTAAAAGTTGAATATCTTTTCATGTTCTTACTAGACATTTGCATACCTCCTTTGGATAAATGCCTGTTTAAGTCTTTGTCCATTTTTGAATTAGTTTGTTTGTTGTTGTTGTTGTCATTGTTATTGAGCTGTACAAATTCTTTATATATTCAATGTTAATGCTTTATCATATATATGACTTGTAAATATTGTATTCCATTCAGTGGGTTGTCTTTTCACTCTTGATAATGTCCTTTGATGCACAAATTATTAATTTTATTGAAATCCAATGATCTATTTCCCCTTTTGTTGCCTGTGCCTTTGGTATCCTATCCAAGAAATCATTGCCAAACCCAATGTCATGAATTGTTTCCCCTGTTTTCTTCTAAGAGTTTTGCAGTTTTACATCTTACATTTAGGTCTTCAATCTATTCTGAGTTAATTTTTGTATATGATGTAGGTGAGAGTCCAATTTCATTCTTTTGCTTATTTGAACATCGAATTATTCCAGCACCATAAATTGAAAAGGCAGTCCTTTCCACATTGAAATGTTTTGGCATCCTTGCCAAAAATCAGTTGACCATACATCTGAGTTTCTTTCCTGGCCCTCTATTCTACTCCACTAGTGTCTATGTCTGTCCTGATGCCAGTTCCACACTGTTTTGATTACTATAACTTTGCAGTAACTTTGAATACAGGAAGTGTGTTGTCTCCAAGTTTTTCTACTTTTTCAAGATGGTTTTGGCTATTTAGAATCAAGGCCTTGAGACTCCATATGAACTTCAGGATCAGTTTCTTTTTTTAACCTACAAGAAAAGGCTGTTAGGGGCTTCCCTGGTGGCACAGTGGTTTAGAGTCTGCCTGCCAATGCAGGAGAGACGGGTTCAAGCCCTGGTCTGGGAAGATCCCATATGCCATGGAGCAACTGGGCCCGTGAGCCATAATTACTGAGCTTGCGCGTCTGGAGCCTGTGTTCCGCAACAAGAGAGGCCACGATAGTGAGAGGCCCATGCACTGCGATGAAGAGCGGCCCCCGCTTGCCACAACTAGAGAAGGCCCTCGCACAGAAACGAAGACCCAACACAGCCATAAATAAATAAATTAAAAAAAAAAAAATGCAAACCTTTAAAAAAAAAAAAAAAGGCTGTTAGAATTTTGATAAGGATTGCATTAAATCTGTAGATCATTTTGGGTAGAATTGTCATCTTAACATTATTAAGTCTTCCAATTCATAAATGCAGTATGTTTTTCCATTTATTTATGTTTTAATTTCTTTCAGTGATGTTTTATAGTTTTCAGTATACAAGCTTAGCCTCTTTGGTTAAAACTTTTTCTAAGTATTTTATTCATTTTGATGCTATCACAAATAAAAAAAAACTGCTTTTATGACATTTCAGTTGATATTAGCAACAATACTTCTGTGAGTGAGGAGTCATTTTTGTCCTCATATTAAGACAGATGAGGATATACAAGTAAAATTTGAGGGCCTATTTGTAAGATTCTGATTCTAATTTCAGGCTTGGTCCATACACGTGCACCAGATCTCTAACCACCATGAAATGGAGACAGGAATTCCTTTACTCCTAGCTTCATGAATCTGGTAAGCAGGTCAAATTTGGAGACTCCTTTGGGAGCTCTTTGGAAATTCTCAAGGCTGCCTTCCCTTCTCAATCTTCCTGACATTTTTTATTTCATGCAGCAGACCCAGTTGACACTGTAGATGTTTATCTCAATATTAGGATGAAAGCAAGGGCATGAACAATTGATTTTGTGAAGACTTGTTAGAGAAGTGGATATGGCTTGGTGAGGGAAAATGAATTTGTCTTCATTCATAGTAACTATGTCTCAAATATGATAACCATGGAAAGAAAAGACTTATTTAGTATGTCTTAAAAATATATTTGTATCATTCCTTGGTTGATGAGTGACCTGTAGAAAGTTTGGAGGTTAACAATATATTAAAAAAAAGAAAAAAAAAGCTAACTAACTTATCTGCAAATGAATTAATTGCATCTTCTTTAGAAGTGAACCCACTGATTTGGGGGATGATTTTTGTGCCTACTTTTCCCCAGTATACCAATGCTGACATTTTTAAGAATTGTTAATTTTGTGTGTTGATGAATAAAAAGAAAATTCCAGATAAAATATTTAGTTATATAATTAATTAATTATCTAATCATGTGATAAAACATATTTTTGTAAGCAAAATTGTTAATAACAATTTCAAGTTCCTTTATTTAGTTTTTGAAATAACCTGCTTCAACATATTTGGAATGATGGATGCTTTAACATTGTATTCATTTCCTGGTGATTCTGTAGCAAATTAACACCAGTTTAGTGACTTAAAAACAGCATGGTTTTAATATCTTAGGTTTTTGGAGGTCAGAAGTCTGAAATGGGTCTCACTGGTCTAAAATCAAAGTGTCAGCAGGGCTGTGTTTCTTTCTGGAGGCTCTAGAGAAGAATGTTTCCTTACATTTTTCAACTTCTAAAGGCTGCCCACATCCCTTGGCTCATGGTTCTCTCTCTTCATCTCCAAAGCCAGTGACCGCAAGTCAGGTCCTCAAGCTGCCATCCCTCTGGCTCTCTTTCCTGCATTCCCTTTCCTCTTGTAAGGACCCTTGGGATTACATTGGGCCTACTCTGATAATCCAGGAAAATCTTCCTATCTCAAAATCAGCTGATTAGCAAACATACTTCTATGCAACTGTAATCCCCTTTGTCATGTAATCTAATAATAATAATTTCAGGTTCCAGGGATTACAATATGGACACGTCTTTTTTTGCCTACCACAAACATTAAACATACATCAAAGTATATATTTACATTTTAAAGCTAGAAAGAAATTTGCCCAAATTTCTTCATTTATGAAAAAACTAAGCCTGAGAGAATGAAAGTGACTTGCCCAATCCTGTCCTCATCGATGTCTCCCACCCCCATTAAATATTTTCCCTGGGAGCTCTCACTCAGGTCACTGTTCATTTTCCAGCCTCTTCAACAACAGAATCTCATCTGTCATATACAAAGATCCAACTGCAGCTATGATTATTTTTCAATTTCTATCAGTTATAAGCACATAGCTATCATGCTGTCTAATGCCTGATATTCTCACTGATAATTTTTAAAATGTCCAAAAAAGAAAAATAGAAAGTAATTCAAAAGTAAGTCAAAATCAGGAGTATTCTACAAAGAATGATCCTAAGATACATGACTATCAAAAATGGTTATCTGTTTAATAATTCTCAGCAGAAATGGACAACCTCCCACTAATAAGAACATCCCAGTTCTATTGGTCTCCCACCTGAGCAGTTTTCAATCATAAAAGCAAACATGTTAAAAAAAAAAAAAAAAAAAAGGGTATTTCTAGATTGATCCATTCTTTTTCTATGACTGCATCGTAAGAAGGAAGTATGAACAGCAGGAGATGCTCAAAACATTTTAACCTTGCCCATTCACAGTAACAAGAAAATATTCTTTCTTTTCCTCTGAAGTTCCCTTTTACTAGCTGTCTTTTGACTCTAGTATTCAGAAAGAAACATGTTGATTCTGACAAATGACATTAATTACAGAATCTACAAATCATGCATAGAAATAGACACTTTGTTTTAACTCACTTTTCCCTCATTGCAGATGGTCTGAAGAACTCAAAATATATTGAATGTAAATTTTAAAGACTACAAAAATTAAATGATAATTGCATTATTTTCTTCTCAAGGTGTATGCAATTGAAAGATGAAAAGTGTGTTCTTTGTGCAGATGCATTTTTTTAGAATATGAGGAGGCCATTTAGGACTCTCCAGTACAGTGAAATATCTAGAAAATATGAATCACTTTGAATCTTAAGGCCTCTGAACAACATGAATCTCCTTTATCAGAATTATAAAACTGGCAAGGGGGTAGAAGCCATGGTTGATGATATCACAGCAGTGAACCAGTGTGAAGTTTTTAATCCGGCATATGGAGATAGTAAATATAACTACTTGCTGAGTTTGTGAAAACCAAAATGATAGAACATTAAAGTTGGAAAGGAATTTAGAGTATATCAAATACAGTTCTCATATTTTATAATTTAAGAAATTGAAGCTCCCCCAATTTAAGTGACTTACATAATATTTTGAATTTAGTATATATTGGAGCATGGATGTGTGTTAGAATAAGATTTGAGTACGTTTTATCATATGACCACCCCAAAGCTAGCATGTGCTCACACGTTTCATTCAAAACACATTGAATGATCGTCTGCTAACTCCCATCCTATGATAAATTTTGTGCTAAATTGAAGACCATACCCTCATCCTGAATGAATTTA
This sequence comes from Balaenoptera borealis, assembly GCF_965194805.1. NCBI lineage: Eukaryota > Metazoa > Chordata > Mammalia > Artiodactyla > Balaenopteridae > Balaenoptera > Balaenoptera borealis. The sequence goes on from NC_138875.1 coordinate 36,092,410, forward strand.
GAATCTAACTCAAGAAAACAAACATATTTACAGTAGACATAATCTAAGGGACTCAATAGTGAGAAGTATGAAATATTTTTCTTAGTTCAGAACTTATTATTACTCACCAAGAATATTTAATTATCTTCATAACTAAGACCTCTGATCCCATCTTTCCCACTCCCACTGTCTCCAGAATTATCTTTCTGAAATTTGTATCTGACCAAGTTTTACCCAATTAGTATTTGTGCATGTTCTCCTGAACCTACTAAGCCCAGTTCTTTAGTGTGCTTGCCAATCCTTTCAGACTCTACTTGCTACAGCCAATGTCCTCCCATGTTTCCTGCACTCCTGCCTAACCATCTCACACCAGCCATTGTTCTCTGCCCAGGTCACACCATTTCATTCTTCTGATTTGTCTATGTTAGTAATAGAGCTGGATCTTCAGACTAACAAATTATTTGATTTGGAGGAATCTCTTTCACGTGTCTTGTTTTCAGCTTTTGAACCTGGGAAATGGTATTTATTTATATGATCTTTAAGAGTTCTTCACACACAAATATTCAAGGACCCTGTGATGAAGATTGTGGCAATTACAAGGATTCAGCACACGGGAAATTTTTATCCACTGGTGTGGTTAGTTGGGGAAGAATTCATATAAGAGATAAACATAGACAATGAAAGAATAAATCAGGAAATGTGTCACATGTTTATTTTTCAAAAGTGATTTTAATATAGTCTAGAAATGGTCTTCACGGACTCCAGAAGATTAGAAGTGGTGACACTGTACCTTTACACTTTCCTTTGAACTGTCAGAGCCTTCCCATGGTTGTCCCATGTAACATTTCTATTGTGACACTTGCCAACATGTCAATAATGACCCAATATTTTATCCAGGGTGCCGCAAAGGCCACCAGGTAGAGAAGGTACCAGGAAGAATGACCAGAAAGTCCTTTACTGGGTTCACAATTCTGGTAGTCTCCTTTATTTCAGGGTTTCCAAAATCACAACTTTGCTCCTGGTCAATCTGCTACTTTAGACCAGCCTTCCAAGTGCTCCTCTTTCCTTTTTTTTCTTGCCAGGAAATATGGCAGTGTTCTCTGAAGACCAGAAGACCTTCAACTTTGAAAAACTGCTTGATTCTAAGGAAGCTGAAGAAAATTCCTCAGCCTAATTAATACTTCCACCTGGGAAGCAGCCTTAGCATCTTTCCAATTTACACCTAACGTATGTAGCTCACAGCCATAAAGATCTTAGAGATACCCACAATTCAGGCAGGTTTTTATAAAGCAATACCCAGCTCTAGCTCTTTTTGGTGAATAAAACCCTACCTATAATTCCCCTGAGCCCTGCAGTATACAATTATCAGTTTATTTAACCTACCAGACAAAATCTACTTAGCTATACATGAGTACATTTTATCAATTATTGATTTATGAATGCTGAAGGTATGCGCCAGTCACTATTTATGCACTAGCGTTTTATCATCTCCAATGGAGAAACAAACTACTAAGTGACACAGTCTACTATTTAAAATTCCACACCTTCCATCTGATTACCCCATTAACTATTATGTTCCTCAGGCTGTAGAGATTTTAAGGTAATTAAGTGTCTCCCAACAGTCCTAGGCTTTTGGCCATGGACTCTCAGTCTCATTTGTAGTGGTGAGTTCTGTGAGAAGTGGCTGTCAAAACTCTGGACTGTGGTGAAAGCAGATGACAATCAACTTTTAACCAATGCAACGTCATTGGGAAAGAAATTGCACTCATCATTAGAGGGGATGTCCAAACTATTGGCTCCACACATTCCTCACTGATGTAAAATTCTTCAGGTAACTGACCTCTCTTCTTCTTTTGTGATACATTCTCTTTCTTGGCAAGTTCATGAATTTCCATGGTTTCAACGTTCACTGAAAATTAATGACTCTTAAATATCTATACACATTCTACATAGGTCAAAAATTCACCAAGTTAAAGCCATACTCTTTATCTTCCCTTCTACTCCTCCTATTCCTTTAGCATCACCATTCATTTGATCTCAAAAATACAGAGGATCATAGTTCTGAAATTTCTCTCAGTCAAGCACAGATCTCTCCCTTCTCTATTTTTTTGTTTGCTTGGACCCTAGTCAACTTGTGGTGTTTAAGAAACATAAATCTGGAGCCAAATGTCCTGGTACCACTTTGCTCAATTTACATAAGTCCCTGGGCTCCCATCTTCCTTGTCTATGAAACACAGATAACAAGAGTATTTAATTTATAATGTTGTTTCAGCAATTTAAGGTAATAACACATTTAGTAGGCTTTGAGCATAGCATGTCACACAGGAATCACACAGTAAAAATCATGTTACCAGTCACTCCCTGAAATGTTTCTTAGACTCCGTAACTTGAGTTTCTCCTGTGCAACCAATCAACTCTTCCACCAGAGTAAGGGTGGTAGTTCTAAAACAAAGATGTAATCAGCAGCCTCCTCCCTGTACACATACCTGCTGTGCATTTCTCCATGTGATGGATCTTCTCAGTGTTTTATCCCAAATTTCTCACATACTGGCTTTGACACTCCACCCACTACTCATAGAACGTGCCCTGCTCTTCCACCCCTGGCACTTCACTTATGCTAGAACTTACATTTGAAATGCTTCCACAGCCCTTTCTTTGACTCTCAAACCCAACCTGTCTTTCAAGACCAAGCACAGCATCACTGTTTCCAATCATGCCCTGACCCTCCCCTGAGTCATAATTAATTTCTATTGTATTTAAACGTACACAGCACTTTTAGTATACATTCTTATAGCACTTACCACAGTAGGAAATGCACTGTGGTTATTTGTTTATACTGTTGCCTTCTCTCTCTACTGTGACTTCCAGATCAGAATGATAGCGATGTCATCCTATCTGTACAGGGTCACTCACTCTCTGTCTGGCAGATGATGTTTCCTGTTTATAGAATTATACATATTTAATCTCCTCCTTCATATGTAGCACAATATAACTCTTAGAACTTCCTGAAAAATAAGCTGAAATAATAGAATTCTCCTAAGGGGGTAGGTGAAGGAATATCTGCTGAAAGGTAAGAGGGGGTAGCAGAAAGAGGCAGCAATACTATTGAAGATGAATTGCCTGTTTTCAACTTTTCCTAATTTCTACCTTTGAACTCAATTCTAAAATAAGATGGTTTGTTAAATTTATAAAGCACTTTTAGATTATAAAATAGTCTTATGAGGTAGACATGCAGGTACTATTTTCACTTAGCAGGTGAAGAAACCAAGTTTCTGAGAGGTCAAGTGTCTTGTATAAACTTATCAAGCTAGAAATTGATAGAGATTAGAATGGAACCAGGCTTGCCCCATAATCCAGGTACTAGAGAGATCGGTGCTCTGTGGGCCCAAATATACACAGAGGGAGGAAAGGGACACTTGGTAGAAAGGCTGTTGTTCCTCTATTTCCCTTATAAGTTGGTTTTCATGGGCATCTATAGGAAAACACTTGGGTTCTCTTGAGCTGTGTGTTCTCAAAACATTAAAGCAATAAATCAAAAGGTGAAAAGATCAGTCAGCAAGACTACATTTATCGTTTGTTAAATTATTTTGACTGCATCAACAGCTTACATGGAATATAAGGGATCATTTCTTTCTAGCAATTTATACTTGTCCTTCAAAACCCAGCTTAAGTTCCATCTCAGCTATGAAAATTCGTCTGACTATTGAAGCCAGCATTGACATTTCTCTCTTCTGAAATTTTAAGCGGTATGTCACAGTGATAGTATCACAGTGAATAAAGTTTTAAATTGTGAGCTTCCCTGGTGGTGCAGTGGTTAAGAATCTGCCTGCCAATGCAGGGGACACGGGTTCGAGCCCTGGTCCTGGAAGATCCCACATGCCGCAGAGCAATTAAGCCTGTGCACCACAACTACAGAAGTCCGTGTGCCTAGAGTCCATGCTCTGCAACAAGAGAAGCCACCACAATGAGAAGCCCATGCACCTCAATGAAGAGTAGCCCCCGCTCTCTGCAACTAGAGAAAGCCTGCACACAAAAATGAAGACCCAGTGCAGCCAAAAATACATAAATAAAATGAACAAATGTATTTAAAAACATTAAAAATTGCATTGTTCTCATATTTTCTAACAATAAAATCAGGACATGTTACTTTTGCTTAGTAATTTAAAGTAAAAGAAATAATTGCATATATTATATTGTTTACTGAACACAATCTATAGGTGTTGTATAATAAGTAATTTAATTTATCTGGTCATTTTCCCAGGTCCCTGGGCAGGAATTCCTTGGAATTTTGTAAGAGATAGTAGTATTTTTGCTATCCGTGGTGTGACCCTGCGGCCACACCTAGTTTATGTTCAAAAGGTAACTCATGATAGGCCCCTCCATAGTTTCAGGATGGAGGCAGGCCATGCTGGAAAAGCCAGCCATGTTATTAGAGGGTTGAGGCTTTAAGCCATGTGACATTACCCAAACTTTCAACCTCTGAAGAGGGAAATATAGTTGAAGATTGAGTTCAATCACATGGTCAATAATTAAATCAATCATGCCCATGTAAGGAAAAATCAATAAAAACTCTGGACACTAAAGTTCAGGTGGGCTTCCTGATTTGTGAACACAGAGATATGCTGGGAGGGTGATGTGCCCTGATTCCATGGAGAGAGGACATGAGAGCCCCATATTCAAGTCCATCCTATACCTCCTTGTATGGGTGTCTTCTTTTGACAGGTTCTTATTTTTATCCTTTATATTAGAATTGTTATCATAAGTAATAGTATTTTGCTGAGCTCTATGAGTTGGACTAGTGAATTATCAAACCCAAGGTGGTAGTGGGGACTGACAAATTTGTGACCAGTTGGTCAAAAGTGTGGGTGGCCTAGGAACCCCAGAACTTGTGACCAGGTTTGTTGGGGGTCTGTGCCCTTAACTTGTGAAGCCTGGACTAACTCCAGATAGTTAGTGTCAAAATTGTAATGCAGTGATGAATTATGGAAAAATCAGAATAAGCTTTTCTTAGACATACGATAACTGAAGACAGGATAGTTTAGGTAACTTACCCAAAACCAAACAGAAAATATGGGTAAATTAATGCTAGACTTTAATTCAATTGCTCTATCACTACATTATGCTCTCAGTCAATAATGTATGTTAGCTTTATAGAAGTTAAGGGCGGGGATATACAATCTTTTCCTTTACTTGCTTCTGCCACAGTGACCAGTATGTGTTTAGACAAATACAGTAAATAATAAATATAAGTACTTTTATTGATTAAGCTCCTGAGCTTCTAGTTAAATGTTTTCACATACAGAATCCTTGCCATGACTGGGATTGCATTTAAGTTGAGAAGACACAGTAAGTTGAACAGGGAACAAGAGGAAATGGGTATAAGTCATTGGCAAGTGTGGAAGTAGCCAATCCCCAATTGGTAGCCAAAATAGGTTTTCTAGTGGGCTGAAAGACTTTTGAAAATACTCTGTGAGGTTGTCTTCCTGTATGACTAATCTTGCTAGATTTTGAGACTATATTTGGCGTGTTTCCTGAGAATCATGTGCAAGATCAATAATGTGGTGCTGTCTACTCTGAAAAATCACCACTCATGCCAACCTGAGCATGTAAATCTCCATCTGGACTGTGCATTGTGGGATTCATCCTCATCAATTAGATGACCCTGAAATGAGATAACCTACCTGTTCTCCAAAGAGAAATGAACCATCTTCAGGTAGAATTGATATTGGTCCCAATTGCCATTTGGATTTGATTAGAACAGATCAGGTAAGTGAGAGGGGTCATTTCCATCCTATAAACAGGGACTTTCTCCTTGAGATGTCTGATCTCTACTGAATCAATTCCTATGATGTTCTGATAAGAATGTCATTTGAATTCATACAACCATTTTGCCCTTGGAGATGGAAAGAGCACCCCTGAGAAATTAGCTTCCAAAGAAAGCTGTCTCAAGCAATTCCTTTTTTTTTTTCTTTTTCTATAGACTTCCTCAGATGCATATTTTCCCCTATTAATCTCATACTTGTACAAATTATCAATATAATGATGTACAGGCTGAACAATAGAATAATTTCTTTTACTTCAATCATGTGTTTTCCTTTTCATGGCCTAGTTACCAAGGACCCATAATCTACAATCCTGGCATTTCATTTTAATTTTATGAGCCATCATTTTAAATAATCCATCATTTTAAAAATATTTTCAAGACAAGGAATCTGAAAGGTTTATTCTAATCTTTACCCAGCCCCCTCCAATTAAGCTCAGTTATACCCTATAACCATTGCTATAATTATTGATTGATTAATCTTTCAACTATTAATTAAAAGTCTTAAACTTTTTTCTTATGTTATTCAACCTAAAGTATAATTATTATGCAATTTCCCTAGCATATGCAACATGTCCTACTAGCCTTATGGTACGGCCATAGTCCACTAATTATGAAGCATTTACTAGCAGAATCTGAAAATTCTGAGGAGTGAAATCATCTTCTTCATACCCACTTCCTATGCATATATACATGTGTGTGGGCACACACAAGCTCATGAGTAAAATGTTGAGAAGAGTAGGCAATGCAGACCAGTTAAATACAATATGAATCTTGGAACCATAGACAGACGTTGACTTTTTCACAAATCTAATGGCTGGAATCAGAACAGAGACAGGACAAAAAAAATCAAATCACAAGATATTCATGTTTCTCATGTAGCACTCAACCTCCCAGCCTTACCCATGTGTAAACACAGGAGAGAGGCAGATTTCAGCTGTATAAAGCTGCCATTGTGGCCTTTGTAGAAAGCTGGGTTTGCTGTTTTGGTGGAAAAATTGATAGGGAGTAGGGAAGAATAGTAACATATACTCAGCAGAAATCATATTCCAAAGACTTTGAATCCTTAATCACTTTTAATCCTCTCAGATACCCTAAGGGAATAATTATGTCCATTTTAAAGATGAGGAAATATAATCAGAGATGCAGGTGATTTGAAACCATACATATCAATCTAATTTGTCATAATATTCTTCATGCTCTTGGGAGATGTGCTGGGTAAAACAAAACCAAAAATACTTGTTTAACAGAAGAGGACATTTTTGGAATCATATAAATGGGGTTCAAATATCAGGAGCTCCAATGAGAGCTTGTGACCTAGGCCAAGTGACATAAACACTTGGAATCTAGGGTTCCTAACCTGCATATTGGGAATAAAACATATCTTGCAGGATTTTTTTCAGGATTTATGACAATGTGTAGTACATCATGTGCTCTCAATGGCTGATATGAAAGGCTCTTCATCAATACTTGATAGCATTTGCTACTTAATGCACCCTTTCTCTAAAGTTATTAGATCTTGTTTTTAGTCCTGGTTCTGCTGCTGACCACTGTCAGCCCCTAAGGAAGGTAACCCACACTCACATACCCTACCCTCCATCTCTGTATTTTGGTTGTCATAGAATGTTAATACTTGCAGTAATCTTAGAAATCCTGCCAACCAGCCCTGCACCATGATGAGGACACCGAGGCCCAGAGAGAGTTAAGGCCTTGCCTGTGGATGGGCTGCTAATTACTGACAGAATCGGGTCTCTAGACTCCCAGTTCAGAGAACTCTTTCCACCACTCCACATTGTCCCTCAAGCTAACTTTTGCCCTACATTTTGTACAGGGTTGTCATGAGGATCAAATATGATTAAATATGGGAAAGTGCTTTAAAAAGTGCAAAATTATTCACAGGAGCAAAGCATTACTATTAATGGGCTTATTACTTGGCTTCTTTGGGTAGAAATGAAGCCTTATTTAAAGTGGCTTTAAAGATTTTTTTAACTATGAAATGCTATGAAGTCATGTTATTACGTTTTACAATATAACTGACAGGTCTTGAAGAGGATCCAGTGAGGCACATTTCATCTATATCATGTGAAATTCTACCAGGAGTAGGATTCTTTTCTGACATGATGATTCCAGTGCAAATAGCTTACTTGGAAGATGATCCCAGGAAACTGTTAAGGGAATGAAGTAAGGCAGGAACGGAGAAGAAACCAGTGTGGTATTAAGCATGTTTGAGGGATGGACTGGGAGTTTGGGGTTAGTAGATGCAAACTATTACATATAGAATGGATAAACAACACAGTCCTACTGTATAGCACAGGGAACTATATTCAATATCCTGGGATAAACCGTAATGGAAAAGAATATAAAAGAGGATATATATATATATATATATATATATATATATATATATATATATCCATATATATAAATGAATCACTTTGCTGTACATTAGAAATTATCACAACATTGTAAATCAATTATACTTCAGTTAAAAAAAGACAAAAAAGAAAACAGAAAAAAAACATGTTATTACTTTGGGCAGCTGGCTCTTCATCTGACTGGAAACATTGTGAGTCAATTAAAAGAGTGTATATCAGACGTATTCCACGCAAGGTGATAACCAGGGTATTTATCCACGTATTCCCATCAGCCCTTGCTCTAGGACATCTCACAAGAAGCATTAACTCACCTATGCCTTGCTCACAGGACTGAGTGGGCACTTCCCGGCAGAGAAAACCCTGAAGCAACTAGTTGCTGGTGCTTCTAGTTAACATCTGGTCAGCTTGCTTGGAAAAGGTCAAGGGTTGAGGTGATGGGAGCCTTAGGTACCAACATCCTCTATGGCCGTGATCACTTAGGAGAAACTGAGCTCTCTGCTTTCAAGGTGTTAGCAATCTCATCCCTATGTAATTTGTCTTTATATAGGTCAAGTCAAAGAAGGACTATATAAATGGTGATTGCTTAAGGTTGAGAAAAGTGAAAATTACATTGATAAATGGACGGGGAGCCTGGGCTCATGAGGATTGCATCTGTTGTTTCTTGTCCCTCATATTCTAGGTATTTCCTGAGCAAATACTGTGTTTCCTAAGAAACACAGTAGATGGGACTAAAATAATAAGCTGGGAAATGAGATACCACATTGCCACCAACAGACCTTTAGGTTCCCTTTCCTGTGGATACCCAATGCCTTCTTAAAATCCCCAACTGTAAGAAATATTAATACTTTATTAGAACTGTCAACCAGTGTTATCTCCCTCCGCTGTGTTCCTTCATTATTTCTTTTAAACATTTACATCCTTTAGTCTTTGGCTTTCAGTTAACTTACAGACGGAAAAACAAAATGAGACATTTATACATGCAAAGATGTTAGTGTTAGGTAAGAATTTGCAGTATTTCTCTTTCCAGAAGTCTGTGAATTTTTACAGTGGATTAGCAGAGGTCTGAAAAATAAACTCAGAAAATTAAGACACAAAGTTTGAAGGTACCAGCTCCTCTGTCTACACCTAAAACACTTTTGAAGAGTCATAGAAGAATGTGGTCTGGAGACCTTTTTCCAAGGTAGCCCATTAGGAAAACTACAGGGATCACAGAGAGTCAAATCATTCCCTTCACCTGGAATCCCACTTGTCTATTGCAGAGCTGAGCCCTGAAGAATCAGTTCAGTATCTCTTCCTAAAGTCGGCCTGATGATACCATCCCTCACTCGTATACATTTTTGTTAAACTTCTGCACAGACATCATACACTTTTCATTATTTGCTATTACTGCATGAGGGCTACTCTTACCCCACAACCAGCTTATAAGTTGCTTGAGGACAAGAACTGTATTTTGTTTATTGTAAAATAGTGTTAAGCCCTCAAAATTTGTGAAACCCAAGTTGGAGATGGACATTCACATACTTAGCTCTTTTGCTCTTAGCAATACGTTTGTGAGGCTTCATTTTTAGGTTGATTTGTCTGGCTGAGAAATCAGGCTCAAGAAGATGAAGAGACTTACTTCAATCTTGCTCTACCTTTTTTGATGATGCCCAGTATGACTCACGTGTGCAAGCTGTGGGATAGAGAATGGAACTCTGTCTTCTTTCACAGAAAGCACATGCCATGTTCTCTCCATTACACAAGCATCATGTGACTTCATGTAGCAGGTGTGTTGGCTGGAGTCAGAAGGCCTGAGCTTGAGACATTACGCTGCTACTCACCGGCTCCCTGTAAGTCAGACCTTCCATTTCATTGCCTGTAAAGTGAACGGATGCTTACTCTACCCCTTTCATAAAGTTTTATAGGTTCAGATAAAATAATGAATGTGGAAGCACTTACCATAGTTAAGCACTTATCACAGTTATTATGCCCATGAACTTTGGAATCAGACATGGGGTTAAATACCTGCCCATCACTAGCATTTGTGCAAATGTGAGCAAATTATTTACCTTCTCTTCGTTTCAATTTGTTTCCTTTAAAATATAATAACAATAAATTTTTTCAGAGTTGTTTTGATGATTAAATGAAACCATACTTGAAAAGGTCCTATGACATGTTAAATTTTGATAAATGTTAGCTGTTCAGTTTTTGCGCTATTGTTGCTGTCATTATTACTATACATTTCCAAACAAATATATGGCATGATTATAGACATAACATTAATTTAACTGAAAAATACTCAGCTTTAGAGACCCAGGAATTAGCATCTTATCCTGGTCCTTCAAATTAATATAACACCAGTGCAATGCAGCTTCCTCAACTGTAAATAGCAAAATCATGTGCACCTCACAGGGTTTCCTGTGAGTATTAAATGAGATAATGTACATAAGCACATAAGAAAGCATCTGGTAATTCATTGACATTGAAAAATGTGATCATCGTTTCTTCCTGTACTTTAGATACAGGGATGATTTTTTTAAATGCCTTGAAGATTTTAGGGTAGCTTTACTGAGATTTCTCTATGAAGTTTTACAATTTTCCTAGTATGTTTCCTCAAGCAGGTAAATGTGTGTAATCTAACAAATATCAAAAATCACAAAACACACCTATTTGTTAGATACAAGAGTATTAAAGAAAAATACCCTGTAACTATGTCCCACTTTTCAAAATTAGGGAGAAGGGGTAACTGTCTGATAATTGGAGGTGGGGAGAATATAATCAACAGTCAATTTCTTTTATGGCAGATGGACTGAAAGTACCTTGATATGTGATCCCTCACTGGGCAGTGCTACTGCTGAGGAAATGCTGCGAAGCTCATTACAGATTTTGGACAGTGTATAAAGTGCTAGTTAATGGATAAAAAATATGGTCTACTTTATAAACTCACTTGTGTCAGACACTTAAGTTGTTCGTAAGAGTAGCAGAGATCAATAATAGGCAGAAAATTCCAATCATCAAATAAGCAGATAAAACCTCCAGCATCTAAGACTTAAGTGAATCTCTTTTGAGCAGCAAACTCTACAAAGTAGGAGACTTCTAGCCTTTCAACCATTCAACTGGAAACTGAAGGAAGACAGCAGGATCAGGAATTGTCAGACCCCCTTTTATTATTCATTCTTAGTTCAGAAAGGCCATGTTGAGGAATACTGCTAAGGTATGTTACTTCTGTGTTTTCCCAACAATGCTAAGACTTGATTTCTCATTCACTGTGATATTTATCTCTAGAGATCTATTTGCCTCTCATATATCCAGAACCTCCTGCAAATGATGTGTTGTGTCCAAGTGGCTTTGTCAGATAATTGAAGCTTGCATATGACATCTCCCAACATGTAACCATGTTATCTAGGAAACTTTCTAAATAGTTTTATAAGCTTCCCTGTTTTTTAAAGCAAAGAGAACAGAAGAGAACAAAATCAACATTGTTCACTATTGTTCTTGCAACTGTATAGTCTTCTGTCTAGGGCACTTGATAGCTGTCAGTTGCCACATTTGTCATCACATCCTTTAACAACATCCCCTTTATTTCTGTCCACTCACTCTTCTCACAGACAACCATTCTATTTCTTTTGTGGGTTTATTCTTAAGTTGAATGAAAAACTTGACTACGTATGTATATAAATATATATAATTGGTTATGTGTATAATGTTTTAATTATTTATATATAGTTTACATATAGAATAACATTTTTAAACAAAAAGTCATGGCTTTCATGCATGAGCTTCTTGCCAATTACTTCGTGCACTTAGAGCCTGTTTGATGGCCACATCATAATGCCTGCTCTCTCAGAAGATTTTATTGTGATACATCTCTCTTTGACATAAGTGCTTTCATGACTCACATGGAAATCTACCTCAGAAAACCTCAAATCCATATCTATAGGCTGAATCCATAGCAAAGAGTGGGATTTGTTGGTCTATAGGAAAATAACATATCCAATAGCTGGATCCACAGCCTAGTGGCTTATTATTGAATCAGTGTGCTGTTAGTCCTGCTGCACCAGTTGAGCTCTTGATTCCTTGTCTTATGCCTCATAACAACTCCCATTGTGTGTCCAATTTTAATAACTCAGTGTGTTCATTGTTTGGTACTCACTTAAGGTTTGGACCACACTTTGAACCCCATGTCTTAAGTGCCATCAGTGTTTTCCAAAAGATTGAGTGCATGTTTGGGTTTCAGGTTCTCTTTCCACTAGTGGACCTCTCTAATCCTGATTATACATCTATTTAAATGTCTACTTAACCCCACTCACCAAATTTTTCCAAATTATTTTCTCCATTTATATTTTGAAATATTTTCTCATTGGTTGCCTTATAGCTGTCCTATGTTGCTGCCTAATGGCTTGAGTTTCCTTTTATTGGCTTGTTGACACCTTTCTTATTTCTGGGCTTCTATCCTGACAGATGTTCTTAGTCATTTTCTGGCCCAAGTCACCAACTAATATCCAGAAATGTTTCTTCCTTCCTTCTGTCCTTGCTTTCATCAATGCAACTCTAAAATTTTAATAGACAGAATATTGATAGTTGTATTTTTCTTCTGATTTGATATATTCAAATGTCAGTGATAAATTCTTGCTATGTGAATGCTGTAACATAAGAAATTACCATGGTTTAAATTCTTAGAGATTCTCATTGTGTTCTTCTTCCTTGTCTCAGCATTCTTGTCTCCATAGTTAGAGACAAAGTCATTTCACCTCACTACCCAGCCTACCCCCAGCCGTGCAGAGAAAAGCATACATCTGTAATCCAAGCTTTTGTTTCTGTAAAAGGTAACTTCCCTCATAAAGAACAAGTGGGTGGAAAACTCATGAACAATTCAGAAGATACTAGGTAAACACCATACAGTAACCTCAAGCAGGCACCCAAGTCTAGTAAAGGGGGAAATGTTTTGATTGTAAACTTCTCACACAAAAAAACCAAAAAACAAAAAACAGATTTTTCATGGAGAAATAAGCACCAAAGCTCTTTTGATTTCCTTTCTTTTCCTTTAAAAGTTTTGAGATAAATAATTTTAAGATCAAATATTCTCTACAGCTTGAAATTTTACCTTCAGATAATACTTGTACTTAACTAATAACTCACCTCTATTGGATTCTTATGTTTCTCTTTTTTTCCCCAGAGGAAAGAAGCAACTGAAGCCTCCTAAGTAGTTTCTCCAGGGCACAATAGTCTCTCTAGTGGAAAAGAACCACTCTGGCCCAGGAGAGGAATTCTCCCCCATCTCCAACATAAATAAGGCTATGATTTTTCTCTGTAGGTGGTGACAAACCTTCGTTACAGTCTGCCCATATGGCTGTTTGATGTCTTAACACCAGGGAGAGGTCTAGGGAAAAAAATAATGATGCAGGAAAAATATTTTTAAATGTTTTCTGCTTCATTCACTTGAATTCTGATGCCATTAATAACTCAGTAGCCCTTTACCCACCAATCACCCACCACCAACACAAACTTGAAACTTACACACTAGCATGCTTAAAAAAGGGCTTTCTTATCCATGCATGGATTTATCCATTTAAATAAATACTAAGTGCCTACTGTATATTCTTTTATATACTCTGCTTGCAAATACGAATAAAATATTTTTGTATCCAAGGGATTCCATGAATGACTTTTAAAAATTCAAATATTTGGATAAACTAAGTCATAGAAAAAGTTAATAAATTAATAAGCTACCCATCTCAATGATATCGGTATTTTAAAAAGTAGATTGCAAGTGCTTATCTTGAAAGAGTATGAAATTTTCACACTTCCCAGAAACAAATGCAGAATAAGAAATTTTCAGACCTCCAAGAAGTAGGCCCCTGGACCTCTTCATGCATCTCAAGTTGCATCTCTTGACAACCACTTGTAGAGCCAACTTTATATATTTTGTAAGTGAGTAGGTAGGTCGTTTTTTTTTTTTTTTTCCTTTAACAATGCATTCAAAAAATTAGTTGCAGACACATTAAAATTAATCAGTGTACCAGCATTCGGTATCAACCCCATTGTAGACACTGTGCAAGTCCTTCCAGTGGACTGAGTGGAGGGAGGAGCTCAAACGTGTACCTCCAGCAATACTGCTATTTAGCAGGTCTCTGCCAAGCACTGTGCTAAGTTCTTCATGTCTGTTACCTTGATTTATAATATCAATAAAGCAATCTTTTTTTCTTTACCTTTTACAATAAAGGAAAGTGAAAATCAGAGACATTAGCAATAGAGTGATGGAGGCACTCTATTAAATATTGCCAAAGACATTAAATGGAAAACCTAGGATTTGAACCCATATGTACCTGGCTCTGCAAACTGGCTGTTAACTACCACAGCATATTTACCTCAATGTAATTAAAACTTGGTGGGAGACAGGTCATATGAAAAGGAAAAAGGCAGTTAACAAAGCAGAGTATGATAAATGCACCATGATTGACTTGGATAATTTGTGGCTTGAACTTCATCAGTCATGATTAAATTTTTTATTCTCTCTTTTTTTCCAACATTTCCTGAAACATCACAGACTCCTAATAAATATTTTTTTCACTCAATTCACTATTTAGTATTGTAAATTGTATATAAAATATTGGAGCAGAGCTTTTTCTTTTTTTTCCATTGTGGATGTGAGGTCTGGTAGGAGATGAGTTGGGATACCCGTGATTCTTGGTTCACAGTAGATAGGCACTTTCCACCATCTTCCAATGTTCTGAAAGGCAAATGGCCCCAGTTATTGGAAAGGCAGAATCATCTCAACTGACAGGTGTGATTCCCACTTTGATTCCTCTCAAAGATCAAACCTTCATAAAGGAGGGCTTGTCACAACTTTGAATATATCATTGTATGGGCAACACGATCAAATACCAGGGGTTGATTTTGTTTTATATGCATTTGAAAAAGTTTTGAAAAGAAGAATCAAAGGGCTAATTACTTTGCAAATACATCCTGAAGGTTTCTGAGGTTACTACTTAAAGCATAGTCATAAAGTGAGGTGATAGTTCAAGAAAGGGTGGAACATCCTTTAACAAGAATCCTCTCTAATTCCAAAGTCATCTCTTCCACTTGCTATCTTATTTTAAGACTCAAACTATACTCAAAATTTCCAGCTCTAAGCTTTCAATGATTTTACCTGTTGATTTTGTAAATTACTCAGGTTCATGCTTTTAAAACAGAATGAACTAATTACAAAAATATTGTTATTCAAAAAGAACTTGGTTGAAACTGTTGAGAAAGATAATGTAGTTTCTAGTTTCTGTCTTGTACTGTTAAATTATGAAGATGAAAAACCAAATCTTTAAATTCTGTGAGGTCATGGTAGAACTACAAGAGACATGGGGGATTCAGCATTTCCAGCCTATAAATATCAGAGGAATTAGTCATTAATACTGAATATTTGAGTCATAGTGATGCATAAATAAAATTTTCTACAAGGGGTTCTTCCCCCTACCCTTCATATCAAATACACCAGTGGCTTCTTTCTCTGCCTATATACAAAACAGACCTGTATTTTCATGGTTTAAAAAAAAAAGTATGCCTTGCCTTTCCTGTCTCCTGCACATCAGCACACACGGAAGCTACATTTACTCAAAGTTCAGAGAGGGTTCCTTCCCTGCACCTCTACGTGCCACACAAGCTTCTCACATCTCAGGGAGAGACACAGCCTGAAATGTGCTGCCAGGCTTTGTATGCTCTGAATAGCTCTTGTCAGTCAGGAGCCCGCATTTCATGTTTCGGATTTTTCCCAGGGGGCTTTGATGTTAATCCATTTCACACTTCTAACACATCTGTTCTTCAGGCTTTTAAAAAATCTTTTCTGAGCATTCAAATATATATGTGGGAAAAGAAAAAAAAAAAAAAAACTTTTGGCTGTCATTGTGCAGTTTCTGAAAGGAGGCTTTATTGATGCCGTACCTTCCACTTCACCTCACTGATACACAGTTCTAAGCACACAAGATGCTGTGTGTGAGTCCCAGTGCTTCTAAATTTGCTTCCCCCACAGGTCAGATGGCCTGGATGCTGGAAATAATTAAAGGAGCAACCTAAGTATCTGATCACAGTGTGCAAATGTAGCTTGTATTTTTGCCACTTGACTAACCCAATGCAAGGGGCTGAGGAAAAGCAAGGACCTGTAAGAGTAATCTTACTACTGGTGGCATAAAGTTCCAGTTTGTCAATGAAGACAAACAAGTAAAACATTAAATAATCATATAAAGCATAAAAAATACTTCAATGTGACAATGTAGTTAATTGCACAATGCAACATATGAATAATCGGTGACAATGGCCTGACCATTGATTATTACAAAACACAAAAATAGAGAAAAAAATGACTCTGGGCTATAATAAGGTGATAAATCTTTGGTGTGAAGGTGGTGTGGCTAGAAGGTAGAGTGGTAGAGTGGCTAGAAGGTAGAGTGTATTGAGAATACTATGGAAGAAAAGTTTATTAATCAATAACTAAATTTATCTAGCATTGATGGGATATATCTTTTTTGTTGGCAGACATATTACAAGTGATAAGTGATTAGGCCTGGCTTTAGCCCTCAGCAGGCTTGAAATTTCTAAGAGCAATAAAATTTTTAAAAATTAAGCATTTTGAGCTAATAATGTACATGATAGTCTTTATATTAGTAGGGTGAAATATCATAAAAATCAATACCAAGGTACTTACTCTCTTTTTAATACACTCTTTCAATCCTATTCTTTTATTAAAAAATAACCACTCCTATTCTGATAAAATAAAATGAACAGCTCTGCAAAATGCTACAAAGTACCATATTAGATCTATTACATGAATTTAAATGGAAGCTATTGTCAATGTTATCAGTCTTTCTTCTCCTTTCACTGAATGAAACATGGAAAACTTTAATCTACAAAATGCTTTGCAGAACATTCTGTAGTTGCTAGAGAATTTCATCATTAAGCATACATGCTACAATTAGCAATGTGCCTTGCAGAACCTCCTGTCTTGAATTAAAAGTAACGAAAGAAAAGTGAAATATTGAGTGTTTAGTCTTCATAGGAACTTAGAATCAGACGCTGAACAGCATTTTTTCATGTTGGTATAAAAGACCAGACCTTGTCCAATGTGGAGAGATTATAAAGAGGTATATTTTTATATAAGGAGAAAATTCTAACCATAGCTGTCCATTATAGGAGAAAATGAAAATCCACCCAGCATGTGGTAGTTAGAATTCCTACATGAATGAAAGCTTGCTTTGGAAAGCTCTTAGGACTTCTTCCACTGCTGTAATTCACAAAGTCTATGCTATAGTCATAGCATTTCATGCAAGATGAGGAGAAGACGTGAAAATGAATATCTGTCCTGACATGGAATGACAGTTAAGTATCATGGGGACAAGTGGACATCGGGGTGTGTGGTGGTGGATTATCTTCCATAATCTTTCACTTATCATGGTTAGATAAGTAGTTAGGTAGGTAGATAGATAGGTAGATAGATAAATATGAAATGCATCATAAATATTTACATCTATTGCCTTCCTTCTAAGTATTATACACACCAACTTCATAGCTTTTCCATCTAAGTGAGGAAGAAAATGTTGTAGCCAAACAGCAATCAGCGTGATGTCCAAGTCAGCTAAGGAGGAAGAACTAGAAACTCAGGGACCTGATCCCACATACTGATTAATCTCATTTTCCCTCATTAACCCTTGTCAGCCTCTTAACAGTTAAACATTTCTACATTATTTCCTTTATAAGAAATAGAGACACAGATGTAGAGAACAAACATATGGACACCAAGTGGAGGAAAGAGGAGGGGGATGAATTGGGAGATTGAGATTGACATATATACACTACTGATACTATGTATAAAATAGATAACTAATGAGAACCTACTGTATAGCTCAGGGAACTCTACTCAGTGTTCTGTGGTGACCTAAATGGGAAGGAAATACAAAAAAGAGGGCATATATATATATGTATAGCTGATTCACTTTGCTGTACATAGAAAGTAACACAACATTGTAAAGCAACTATATTCCATTAAAACTTAATTTAAAAAAATAAATAAATGACTAAAAACAAACAAACTGTGGATAAATTTCAATACCATTATGTCAAACATCTGGATACAACAAAAACAACAACGACAACAAAAAAACTTCAAAAAATGTTCACCTGACATAATAAGATACTGGTTTACAAAATGCCAAATCCCCATATGGTCTAATGTTACATATCATACATTTATAACTTTACCTTTGAAACACAAGTAGTGCTCATTTGCTCTTTCAGTTGTGGTATTGAAACATTAAGGTGTTCTTTTGTGGTATTACTTTTCTATGAAGTTTCAAAATTCATCCCTGAGAATATTTGCTGTAATGTATGGTGGTAACCTGTGATCTCTGAGCCCATGAGTCTGCCATGTATGTCAGCTAATTCCAGCCTAACCTCTGGCAGCTAATTGGTAAACAAAACAATGAGAAGGTTTAAATATTAAATTAGATCTTGAATTACCTTCAACCCCATTAGCACATTGTATTGCTGAGCAGTGATTTCAGTAAATGAGAATTCTAAGTAGAATGAAACACAAAAGAGCAAAATAAAAAAATACTAATCATATGGATTATCCAACACAGGCACTTAAATTACCACTCTTGTTTAATAGTTATTATCATACCTCTATAATCCATGTCCCTTTACAAGGCTATTCAAGCTGGAACACATGACAGGCAATGCATTTCTCTGTTATTTATAAGGTGCCTTGGGTCATGTTATATGGCATAAGACTAAAGGCAGAATGACTAAAACCACCCAAGAAGTGCAATAATCCCTAACAAATGCACAGCCTGGAGTGTCTTATTGCTGTTATGAAATGAAATTCATATATTAAACTAAGAAAAATTGTCAGACCCAGAGCATTTATTGGGAATAATAAACATTTCTGTTTAACCATTGATGCATTTTTCCAGCCTTTAGGAATCAGAAGTGATTGTTCCAGCCCCGCAGATTATCTACTGTGTCTGAGATGCAAATTACATCAGTCTTGTTGGTTTCAGATTTCCCCAACCATTGCAAAAAAGACCAATTATACCAACACTTTTTAAGCTGGTAGGTTTCTTTCCCTGATCTTCTCCTGGTTTCCACTAGGTTTGATTTTAGTAATGATTCATATGGGCTGGAAAAAAAATATCAGGTCCAACATGCAATGAGAATGCAATTGCAGAATATAGTAAAAATAGACTTGAAAAAGAATGTGGTTACATTCCCTGTATGGACCACAGTAAACGGAGAGAAATGATGAATGGGAATGTGTCCATCTTGAGGGAGGCACTGGGGGGAGGGCACCAGCAGCTGGGAGAGCTTCCTTTATTCAATACCTTATTAATGGCCTGGAAGAAGGAGGGAACCACACAATAATGAAAACAGGAAGCAACAATAAATTGGAAGGTGTTGCAAGTGCTAGTAAGGACAGGAAAATAATACAAATCCAATTAAAGAAATTAGAAATGCCAGCAAAAACAATAAATTCACTTAAATTCAGTAGATAATGTATAGACATATTCATCAGGAAAAAATAACCTCCAAGCCATGTCTTTGCTAAAGAGAAAAAAAAAAAAAAAAAACTGTTAGGAAAATATCCAAATTCAGATATCCCCCACACTGAATTTCACAAACACCTAGTTTTACTGACTGTTCTGTTTCCTTTTGGACATCTTAACGTTATAAACCAAGAGAGTATGACTTCACTTCTTATAATTGGTAATTTACTGGGAGCCTTTACAATAGTAAAGTTTCTTCTGCCTAGCAACCTCAGTGACAAATCTTACTCTGATGGTTAAGTCTCTATGTCAAGGCTGTATAAATATAAATATTACACAGAAAAAGAAGCCTTCAGTCCTGGACAATGTTATATATATTAAAAGAAACAGAGTATAAGAATCACACAAAATACACATACAGCTTCAGAAAAAATAAAAATAAAAATACATATCTGTAAATAATATATCCATTTACATGAGTTTACATTGTAAACGAAATATTTTAAAATTGTTTCTGTGTGTGTGTGTATAAAAACTTCACTTTAGAGCAAGTTCCCCGAAGTTATGTTAAATATTGTGTGTGATACCTATCCCATACACACACTCATACACATCACTCCACAGGGAAAAAAAAAAATAAAAAATAACACAAACACAAGAAGTTTTAGGGACTGTTCAGAACCAGTATTTTGTGTACAGTAGGGAGCATCCTTCATCCTCAATATAGAACAAAACCATTCTTACTCCACATAAAAAACAGTATGGAAAGTCACTCAATGAAATGTGTTTGTTTTACAATCATTCAAGGGAAAAGGACCCCATTCTGAGACATTCTTTTAAGGGTCAAGAGAGCTTTATGATGCCACTGACCAAGATACAATATGGAAAAATTGATGGCTTATGGGAGAGAAGTATAACATTTTGGTTTGCTAACCCTGGAAGCATTTATTGTTTATAGATTTTTTGCTGATGGCCATTCTGACTGGTGTGAGATGATATCTCATTGTACTTTTGATTTGCATTTCTCTAATGATTAAATGACGTTGAGCATTCTTTCATGTGTCTGTTGGCCATCTGTATATCTTCTTTGGAGAAATGTCTATTTAGGTCTTCTGCCCATTTTTTGATTGGGTTGTTTATTTTTCTGTTATTGAACTGCATGAGCTGCTTGTAAATCTTGGAGATTAACCCTTTGTCAGTTGCTTCATTTGCAAATATTTTCTCCCATTCTGAGGGTTGTCTTTTGGTCTTCTTTATGGTTTCCTTTGCTGTGCAAAAGCTTTTAAGTTTCATTAGGTCCCATTTGTTTATTTGTGTTCTTATTTCCATTTCTCTAGGAGCTGGGTCAAAAATAATCTTGCTGTGATGTATGTCATAGAGTGGTCTGCCTATGTTTTCCTCTAAGAGTTTGATAGTGTCTGGCATTACACTTAGGTCTTTAATCCATTTTGAGTTTATTTTTGTGTATGGTGTCAGGGTGTGTTCTAATTTCATACTTTTACATATACCTGTCCAGTTTTCCCAGCACCAATTATTGAAGAGGCTGTCTTTTCTCCACTGTATATGCTTGCCTCCTTTATCAAAGATAAGGTGACCATATGTGCGTGGGTTTATCTCTGGACTTTCTATCCTATTCCACTGATCTATGTTTCTGTTTTTGTGCCAGTACCAAACTGTCTTGATTACTGAAGCTTTGTAATATAGTCTGAAGTCAGGGAGCCTGATTCCTCCAGCTCCATTTTTTGTTCTCAAGATTGCTTTGGCTATTCGGGGTCTTTTGTATTTCCATACAAATTGTGAAATTTTTTGTTCTAGTTCTGTGAAAAATGCCAGTGGTAGTTTGACAGGGATTGCATTGAATCTGTAGATTGCTTTGGGTAGTAAAGTCATTTTCACAATGTTGATTCTTCCAATCCAAGAACATGGTATACCTCTCCATCTATTTGTATCATCTTTAATTTCTTTCATCAGTGTCTTATAATTTTCTGCATACAGGACTTTTGTCTCCTTAGGTAGGTTTATTCCTAGATATTTTATTCTTTTTGTTGCAATGGTAAACGGGAGTGTTTTCGTAATTTCACTTTCAGATTTTTCATCATTAGTGTATAGGAATGCAAGAGATTTCTGTGCATTAATTTTGTATCCTGCTACTTTACCAAATTCATTGATTAGCTCTAGGAGTTTTCTGGTAGCATCTTTAGGATTCTCTATGTATAGTATCATGTCATCTGCAAACAGTGACAGCTTTACTTCTTCTTTTCCGATTTGGATTCCTTTTATTTCTTTGTCTTCTCTGATTGCTGTGGCTAACACTTCCAAAACTATTTTGAATAATAGTGATGAGAGTAGGCAACCTTGTCTTGTTCCTGATCTTAGTGGAAATGGTTTCAGTTTTTCACCATTGAGGACAATGTTGGCTGTGGGTTTGTCATTTATGGCCTTTAATATGTTGAGGAAAGTTCCCTCTATGCCTATTTTCTGCAGGGCTTTGATCATAAATGGGTGTTGAATTTTGTCGAAAGCTTTCTCTGCATCTATTGAGATGGTCATATGGTTTTTCTCCTTCAATTTGTTAATATGATGTATCACGTTGATTGATTTGCGTATATTGAAGAATCCTTGCATTCCTGGGATAAACCCCACGTGATCATGGTGTATGATCCTTTTAATGTGCTGTTGGATTCTGTTTGCTACTATTTTGTTGAGGAATTTTGCATCTATGTTCATCAGTGATATTGGCCTGTAGTTTTCTTTCTTTGTGACATCTTTGTCTGGTTTTGGTATCAGGGTGATGGTGGCCTCGTAGAATGAGTTTGGGATTGTTCCTCCCTCTGCAATATTTTGGAAGAGTTTGAGAAAGATAGGTGTTAGCTCTTCTCTAAATGTTTGATAGAATTTGCCTGTGAAGCCATCTGGTCCTGGGCTTTTGTTTGTTGGAAGATTTTTAATCACAGTTTCAATTTCAGTGCTTGTGATTGGTCTGTTCATATTTTCTATTTCTTCCTGGTTCAGTCTCGGCAAGTTGTGCATTTCTAAGAATCTGTCCATTTCTTCCAGGTTGTCCATTTTATTGGCATAGAGTTGCTTGTAGTAATCTCTCATGATCGTTTGTATTTCTGCAGTGTCAGTGGTTACTTCTCCTTTTTCATTTCTAATTCTATTGATTTGAGTCTTTTCCCTTTTTCTCTTGATGAGTCTGGGTAATGGTTTATCAAGTTTGTTTATCTTCTCAAAGAACCAGCTTTTAGTTTCATTGATCGTTGCTATTGTTTCCTTCATTTCTTTTTCATTTATTTCTAATCTGATCTTTATGATTTCTTTCCTTCTGCTAGCTTTGGGGTTTTTTGTTCTTCTTTCTCTGATTGCTTTAGGTGCAAGGTTACGTTGTTTATTCAAGATGTTTCCTGTTTCTTGATGTAGGCTTGTATTGTTATAAACTTCCCTCTTAGAACTGCTTTTACTGCATCCCATAGGTTCTAGGTTGTCGTGTCTCCATTGTCATTTGTTTCTAGGTATTTTTTGATTTCCCCTTTGATTTCTTCAGTGATCACTTCGTTATTAAGTAGTGTATTGTGTAGCCTCCATTTTTTTGTATTTTTTACGGATCTTTTCCTGTAATTGATATCTGGTCTCATAACGTTGTGGTTGGAAAAGATACTTGATACAATTTCAATTTTCTTAAATTTACCTAGGTTTGATTTGTGACCCAAGATATGACCTATCCTGGAGAATGTTCCATGAGCACTTGAGAAAAACGTGTATTCTGTTGTTTTTGGGTGGAATGTCCTATAAATATCAATTAAGTCCATCTTGTTTAATGTATCATTTAAAGCTTGTGTTTCCTTATTTATTTTCATTTTGGATGATCTGTCCATTGGTGAAAGTGGGGTGTTAAAGTCCCCTCCTATGATTGTGTTACTGTCAATTTCCCCTTTTATGGCTGTTAGTATTTGCCTTATGTATTGAGGTGCTCCTATGTTGGGTGCATAAATATTTACAATTGTTATACCTTCCTCTTGGATCGATCCCTTGATCATTATATAGTGTCCTTCTTTGTCTCTTGTAATAGTCTTTATTTTAAAGTCTATTTTGGCTGATATGAGAATTGCTACTCCAGCTTTCTTTTGATTTCCATTTGCATGGACTATATTTTTCCATCCCCTCACTTTCAGTCTGTATGTGTCTCTAGGTCTGAAGTGGGTCTCTTGTAGACAGCATATATATGGGTCTTGTTTTTGAATCCATTCAGCCAGTCTGTGTCTTTTGGTGGGAGCATTTAAACCATTTACATTTAAGGTAATTATCTATATGTATGTTCCTATTCCCATTTTCTTAAATGTTTTGGCATTTGTTATTGTAGGTGTTTTCCTTCTCTTGTGTTTCTTGCCTAGAGAAGTTCCTTTAGAATTTGTTGTAAAGCTGGTTTGGTGGTGCTGAACTCTCTCAGCTTTTGCTTGCCTGTAAAGGTTTTAATTTCTCCATCAAATCTGAATGAGATCCTTGCTGGGTAGGGTAATCTTGGTTGTAGGTTTTTCTCCTTCATCACTTTAAGTATATCCTGCCACACCCTTCTGGCTTGCAGAGTTTCTGCTGAAAGATCAGATGTTAACCTTATGGGGATTCCCTTCTGTGTTATTTGTTGTTTTTCCCTTGCTGCTTTTAATATGTTTTCTTTAGATTTAATTTTTGATAGTTTGATTAATATGTGTCTTGGCATGTTTCTCTTTGGATTTATCCTGTATGGGACTCTCTGTGCTTCCTGGACTTGATTAACTATTTCCTTTCCCATATTAGGGAAGTTTTCTACTATAATCTCTTCAAATATTTTCTCAGTCCCTTTCTTTTTCTCTTCTTCTTCTGGGACCCCTATAATTCGAATGTTGGTGCGTTTATTGTTGCCCCATAGGTCTCTGAGACTGTCCTCAGTTCTTTTCATTCTTTTCTCTTTATCCTGCTCTGCAGTAGTTATTTCCACCATTTTATCTTCCAGGTCACTTACCCGTTCTTCTGCCTCAGTTATTCTGCTATTGATCCCATCTAGAGTATTTTTAATTTCATTTATTGTGTTTTTCATCGTTGCTTGGTTCCTCTTTAGTTCTTCTACGTCCTTGTTAAATGTTTCTTGCATTTTGTCTATTCTATTTCCAAGATTTTGGATCATCTTTACTATCATCATTCTGAATTGTTTTTCAGGTAGACTGCCTATTTCCTCTTCATTTTTTAGGTCTGGTGTGTTTTGACCCTACTCCTTCTTCTGCTGTGTGTTTTTCTATCTTCTCATTTTGCTTATCTTACTGTGTTTGGGGTCTCCTTTTCACAGGCTGCAGGTTCGTAGTTCCCATTGTTTTTGGTATATGTCCCCAGTGGCTAAGGTTGGTTCAGTGGGTTATGTAGGCTTCCTGGTGGAGGGGACTAGTGCCTGTGTTCTGGTGGATGAGGCTGGATCTTGTCTTTCTGGTGGGCACGTCCACGTCTGGTGGTGTGTTTTGGGGTGTCTGTGGCCTTATTATGGTTTTAGGCAGCCTCTCTGCTAATGGATGGGGCTGTGTTCCTGTCTTGCTAGTTGTTTGGCATAGGGTGTCCAGCACTGTAGCTTGCTGGTCGTTGAGTGAAGCTGGGTACTGATTTTGAGATGGAGATCTCTGAGAGATTTTCGCCATTTGGTATTACATGGAGCTGGGAGGTCTCTTGTGGACCAGTGTCCTGAAGTTGGCTCTCCCACCTCAGAGGCACAGCCCTGATGCCTGGCTGGAGCACCAAGATCCTTTCATCCACATGGCTCAGAATAAAAGGGAGAAAAAATAGAAAGAAAGAAAGAAAGAAAGAAAGGAAGAAAGAAAGAAAGAAAGAGGATAAAATAAATAAAATAAAATAAAGCTATTATAATAAAAAATAAGAAAAAAAATTATTAGGAAAAAATTTATGAAGAAAATTTTTTTTTAATTTTTTAAAACAAATTTGTTATTTTTTATAATAAAAAATAAGAAAATTATTAAGAAAAACGTTTTTAATTTTTTAAAATAAAAAATATGAAAAAACTTATTAAGAAATTTTTTTTTTAATTTTTAAATTAGAAAATAAGGAAGAAATTATTAAAAAAAAAACATTTATTAAGAAAAACAAATTTTTAAGTAAAAAAAAACAGAACAAAAAAAAACGGTCAGACCGAACCCTAGGACAAATGGTGAAAGCAAACCTATACAGACACAATCTCACCCAGAAGCATACACATATACACTCACAAAAAAAGAAAAGGGGAAAAATTATTATATCCTGCTCCCAAAGTACACCTCCTGAATTTGGGATGATTCGTTGTCTATTCAGGTATTCAACAGATGCAGGTACATCAAGTTGTTTGTGGAGCTTTAATCTGCTGCTTCTGAGGCTGTTGGGAGAAATTCCCCTTTCTCTTCTTTGTTTGCACAGCTCCCGGGGTTCAGCTTTGGATCTGGACCCACCTCTGCGTGTAGGTCGCCTGAGGGCGTCTGTTCCCCACTCAGACAGGACGGTTAAAGGAGCAGCTGCTTCGGGGCCTCTGGCTCACTCAGGCGGTGGGGAGGGAAGGGTACGGATGCGGGGCGAACCTGTGGTGGCAGAGGCCAGCGTGACATTGCACCAGCCTGAGGCGCCATGCGTTCTCCCGGGGAAGTTGTCCGTGGATCACGGGAGCCTGGCTGTGGCGGGCTGCACAGGCTCCCAGGAGGGGTGGTATGGATAGTGACCTGTGCTCACACACAGGCTTCTTGGTGGCAGCAGCAGCAGCCTTAGCGTCTCATGCCCATCTCTGGGGTCCGCGCTGATAGCCGCGGCTCGTGCCCATCTCTGGAGCTCGTTTAGGCGGCGCTCTGAATCCCCTCTCCTCGCGTACCACGAAACAAAGAAGTAAGAAAAAGTCTCTTGCCTCTTTGGCAGCTGCAGACTTTTTCCCGAACTCCCTCCTGGCTAGCTGTGGTGCTCTAACCCCTTCAGGCTGTATTCACGCAGCCAACCCCAGTCCTCTCCCTGTGATCAGACCGAAGCCCAAGCCTCAGCTCCCAGCCCCCTCCTGCCCCGGTGGGTGATCAGACAAGCCTCTCCGGCTGGTGAGTGATGGTCAGCACCGATCCTCTGTGCTGGAATCTCTCCGCTTTGCCCTCCGCACCCCTGTGGCTGCGCTCTCCTCCGTGGCTCCGAAGCTTCCCCTCTCTGCCACCCACAGTCTCTGCCCGCGAAGGGGCTTCCTAGTGTGTGGAAACCTTTCCTCTTTCACAGCTCCCTCCCACTGGTGCAGGTCCTGTCCCTATTCTTCTGTCTCTGTTATTTCTTTTTTCTTTTGCCCTACCCAGGTACCTGGGAGTTTCTTGCCTTTTGGGAGGTCTGACGTCTTCTGCCAGCATTCAGTGTGTGTTCTGTAGGAAGGAGCATTTCCACGTGTAGATGTATTTCTAATGTATCTGTGGGAAGGAAGGTGATCTCCGCGTCTTACTCTTCCGCCATCTTGCCCAGACCCCAAACTCTTCATTTTATATATGACAAAAAGCAGACCCTGAGTGGATAAAGCTGAGACTGGAACTCTGGAACTCCTGGCTTCCTGCCTAGCTCCACTTATGTGGGTCTGATTTACACACCTTCAATTAGTGAAACACACCCCCCACCCCATTCAGTCCAGGGGATGCTGTACAAAGTAGCAGGACAACAGAGGCAGGACTCTGGATCCAGAATAGAATTTAGTGACCTCAAAATTGTCTCCCAGTTGAACTGATCACCTGATGGTTTTATAATTATGTACCACTCAATTATGGACCTTAGTCCTTCAGCCCTTTGAAATGTTTTCCAGATAATACAACTAGAAACTAAGAGAGTCAATATTATACAGATCATAACCTTATGTCCAGTTGTCTGGGTTTGGATTCTGGCTCTGTCCCTATGTGGCCTAAGGCAAGTAACTTAAACTCTGTACCTCATTGTCCTTATCTGAGAAATGGTGATCATCATTTACCTATCTCATAGAGTCGTTGGGACTTCTAAGTAGTTTTTGAAATGCTCAGCTCCACACAGCCTATGGACAACCAAAACCTGTCCTAAGATTGTAGTGCATTTTCAAAACCATAACCTCCAGGACGCTGTTTCTGTATTAGCTGTTCTCATCCTACAATATATTAAGCTCATTGCTAAATTCAAATTTGCCAGCACTGTAGTCCTTGATGGAGTATGTGTTTGCAGTAGAGTGAAGGAAGGAGAGAGGAGGAATAGTTTGTGTCACAATGTAAATAACTTCAAATTAAATCATATGAGGCATCTTTATTTGTGAAATGTTATTTGTCTGTCTCACCATCAGAAACTTCCTCCTCTTTCTATACTATCCTTCTTAGCCTTTTCTCTAAAAATTTCAGGATCATTTTATTATTTATTTATATGTCTCTCTCTGGAACCAAGGTCTTATCAACATATTTTCTTTCAAAAAGATAGTTTCTTTCCTAAGAAAATCCTAATGCTAGCAGGTAAACTAAAATACTTTCCTCTCCATTCCATATGTGTGATTATACACATTTCTAAGCAAAGCCAAAGCCATTATTTCATTTTGCTCTCCCAGTGATGAATGTATGAAGGATATGATATGAACAAGGAAATAGAAGCTTAACATATCAGTTGACTTTCCCAGGGTCATACAACTAGTTTGTGATAAAAACCAGATCAAACCTGCAGTGTCTTTATTTCTCCTATTCAAAGTGGTTGCCCTGACATGTCTGGTCTTTGAAAATTGAATGCTATCTACAAACACAACTGACATACTCATTTAAATCAAATCAGCTAGATGTTCTACTAACCAATTGTCTTCAGTAAAAAAACAGCCAAATTAGCACCCAAAACTATTAATTGATTGAATTTGTTTATTCACTAAACACATTTGGCAATTTCATCTAAAGGGTCAGGTGAGCAGAGTGTGTGTTAATGTTTATTTACTGAAGAACACTCTTATTCACTACCCCATAGAGTTATATATTTTTAAAATATGCTTCAGGCTCAGAAACAAATTGTTGGATGTTCACAGAAATCTTATTGCAAAATGAACGAATTTGTCACCAAACAAGAAACACATAATCAGACTGGCTGAATGTTCCTTAATTAGATCTCAGCCTTGGGTTGACACTGACACATGTGTTGAGCCACATTTTCAGCAAAATGAAGTATCATTATATGGGTGGTCATGGCTCTTGCTATTCTGCTATTATAAATTTACCACATTTTTGATGTGTATTTCATAATTCTTTTCTTTAATTTCAGCCCGAGTAAATGAGATGGAATTGTAAGTCATTCACAGAAAATTTTAACATATAAAAACGTTGAAATGCATTGCAGTGATGCAATGTGGTTACATTTAAAAAAAGAAAAATCTAACTAATACCAAGAAAAATAAGACTGGAATTCTAAAATTGAAACAAAAGGTTCACATTAAATTCCCTGGCTTAGCTAAGCAGTTGATCATTTTGATTATTTTTAATACCCAAATATTTAAAGGTAATTCTCAATCTTGTGTTAGGTGTCATGGAGTTCAATGGATTCACCAGGTATAGAGGAGCCTCAATGGGTCTCAGGAAAATAAATATCTCAAGTCTCCAGGAAGGGGTATCCACACATACAGGGCAAGAGTAAGTCAAGATGAAGGGACAATTGGACAGTCTAGTAAGATCAGAAGGTCTAGAATTCACATATAATAAAGTGAGATGGAAGATGAGGGTGTGAACAGTGGGCATAGAGAAGCAAGAGAGGAACAAATGGGAATGAAAGCAACACGTCCTGAATCAGTGGACCTTGGGAAATGAGTTTGTGCTAAACCCTGATTGGCTGAGAGTGCCCACATCTGTGGCAACCTGCATCAAAGGATAACCACCTGGCTGATCAGGAACGCACAAAACGTCAGGGATGGATGGTTTGTTAAATAGCTCCAATACCCCCTTACTCTTTGTTTCCAATAAAAGAAGACAATCTTAGCAAAGTCTTATATTCACCTGTACCACTCTAAAATTTGGGCCAGCCCATTGCTGTTATTCCATATTAACCATTAAAAAAAAAGTATATATATATATATATATATATATATATATATATATATATATATATATATATATAAGATTAGATCAAATTTGACTTGTATGTAAAACCCAACTTGTAAGTGAAACCCAAAGTTTCACTTCTTTGTCAATTTAAAGACCAAATGGTAGTTAAAGCATGTACTCAAAGGGGCAGATTCTGTGTATTTTTATAGTTTTTCAATGAAATTGAGTCAATAAATAGAGGTTATTAAGGGATGTGTTTATGTTGAGGAAAAACTAAAGGTCACAGAAGAACTAGATCAACACTAGGGAAAAAAAACAAGCAAGGAAATATTAGAGAAAATATTATGTAAAAGATATATATTGCATCCAACTGCAAAATTTCATTCCACATTAGCGTAGTCAGTTTTGTGGATTGCCCATGTTACTATTGTACTCCATGGATGTAGATCATGTAGATACACATTTGTCCTGAAGGCACATTGCCTCACCCATGTCATATTGACATTTTTCCTTTGCAAGTCAGAATAAGAGAGGTGATAGACTGTAAAGTAGATACTAGAGAAATCCAGGTTATGGCTTGCAATGTGGAGTCCTGAGTCATCTTCAAAATAGAATTTCTTGAGTTCTACATCCACCTGACAATTGGCTTCAGGGTAATAATTAAGAGGTTGTTAAATTTTGTGTATCAATTACCAGTACACAGAGAAGGAAAATCAACAGCTACTCAGGAGCCACAATACAAGCCTTTTAAACCCACCAGGCTTACGGGTTGCAAAGGAGATCGCTAAATAGGGCAAACTACCTTCTGAATATAAAGTAGCCCTTGGCTAAATACGTAAATAAGCAAAGGAAAAACTACAGTTTTATTCTATGTAATAAGAATTCTGCTGCAAATTACTCAGTTTATTTAAGGATTGAGTTAATAATAATGAACACAGTGGGGCGACATATCTTTATTTCCTTCAGAGTCATTGCAAAGAGGAGGAGGAATATTCCCATTGCAGTTCTACTTGGTTGAGAGTAGAGGACCCCATCAAGAAGGCTGTTGACCCCGAGAAATAAGAATTTCACTTTTAAGGTCATTGTTCATTTTCTTTGGTTAACCAACTCTTTGGAAGAGTGATGTTAAATAGAGAGCATTCAGAACCATAGAAGCAAGCAAGGAAGACTCTGAGATGCCCTTGGTTCACGGTGGTTCCTGACTTCCCTATGTGCTTGTGGGCAATATGTCTCATATTCCAAACCTCTCAAAATCTTAGCAGACACAGATATATATCACTAAGTTCTCTTAAGTATTGTAGTGCACATTTTCTCCTGACATAAATTGGTGTTCCCTCTCATTTTGTGGTCCTTGAAGTGAAGCTTAGGTAATTGCTGCATGACAGCTGACAATCAACCAACACATTCAGTTTAACTAGAACCTAATCTGGGTTAGATGACATGTCACCCTGTGCAAGATGGCAGCTCTGTGTCTTTGGAGAGGTACCCTGCATTCCTCTCAGAGCTCCTGACTCCTCATTCATGAAATGAAATTGCCCATCAGTGGCATTCAAATTCTATTCCTCAGAGTTTTGGGGATTCTCTAGAGAAATGGGCAAACAAGATAAAAAGAATAGGTTAGTATGGGCAGTTTACTCACATCTGGTATGTTCTAACTGTAGGCTTCTGTGTTTGAACCCAAAGACTGCAGTTTTAAAATACTGGGAAACCACTCAAATTATCTTTATAGTCTCTCCTAGCTGGCGTTACTGGGCTGTAGGAACAGAGGATTTGTGCAACATAATCTCTGCTCTCAGATACTTCTCAGATGCAATTGGTTAAAACAAAAACTACTACAATACAAGAAATAGGAAAAGAGCGCCATCTTTTTAAGAACAAGAAGTCAGTCTTTGAGATCAGGTGTCAAAGGTTCTAGGAGCTCAAGAGATGGAGTAAGGAGAGAAGACTTTAACAAAGATGGAGAGGAAGGGCTAGCCCAGAAAAAGGAGGCATGAGCTTGTGTCACCACGCAAACAGGAAAGAAAACGCAGAATATCAGATAGAGGAATGGAAATGGCCCATGTAGAAGCTGCATAGCCTGCTCAGAAATGGAAGTGAGAAGAAACGTTGCCCAGCAATTTTCCATCCAAGCACTATGGGTGTTAAGATGAAAAAAATGAGGAAGACTCCTCAGGTCTTTGAGGAGAATCTTGAGGAAATTAGTCTGGCTGAGTTTATGAGACAGGGCAAAGGCAGGATAGAGGGAACTCAGCTGGGAGAACACGTGGCAATCTGGCTGGAGTTTGGTGTGTAAAAAGCAAAGGAAGTAACAAAACACTGTTTCACTGAAATGGCATAATTTTCACTGAAACCCACAGTATTATCATCTAAGCTTCTTTGGTTTCTTGTTTACTTTGGAGTAAGTGTTTTTTCCACCCTTCTACTCAAAGCAATGGGTTATATATTATGGACTGTAATAAGTCCATAATACACAAGCTCTTGGGAATCTGGCGACCGATGGGTAACAAGTTTGGTTTAAGATCCAACTTTTCCATCATGCTGTCATTCTCATTTTGTTTTGTCATAGGCAAATCATGTATTACCTTGTTTCCACTTCTTGATATTGAATTGTTTGAAAGTATGAACAAAAGGAATGTGATTGGAACCCATATGGCTTTGTCAATGTTAATCAATCATTTGTGCCAGTCAATTCTTGTTCAAATGGAAGAGACCATGTGATTTTTTGAGAAGTCTGTCATTTCTACTAATTCCATTAGGACTCCAATGGTGAGTACTACCTGGCTACTGCAGCAAGAATCTGGAAGCTCATGAGCATCAGTTCTGGACAAAATGTGGCCCTGGGTGATTGGGAAAGAAAGCCAGACCAATTCAGTGCAGAACCAAATAGTTCCCACCCTCCCCACTTTCTCATCTGCAAATGGCTTTTTTCCTTTTCTGCAGCTGTTATCCATTTTTCAGCTTGTACTTTCTCTAATGAGGTATTTGGTACTTAATCTTTCAGACTAATGAATAAGTCCATCTCTTTGTAAAAGTGGTTCCTGTCCTGGAAGCACTGTGGTGGCTCATTGGGATGCCAGACTATTGTTTGTCAGGATTATATGAGGCTGGCTTCCATGAATGTGTCTGACATTGAAATTACAGTGCCTCCCAGACATGGGGCAGCCTGGGAATGGCAAGGCTGTGAAGACAATCTCCTCACCCTGATGAACTTAATAGCTTAGAACAGCGGTTCCCAACCTTTTTGGCATCAGGGACCGGTTTCGAGGAAGACAGTTTTTCCACAGACTGGTGGGTGGGTGGGGGCGGACATGGTTTTGGGATGATTCAAGCACATTATATTTATTGTGCACTTTATTTCTATTATCATTACATTGTAATATATAATGAAATAATTATACAACTCACCATAATGCAGAATCAGTGGGAGCCCTGAGCTTGTTTTCACTTGCAACTCACTGATAGGGTTTTGATGAGTCTGCAAGCAAATGATTTATTATGGTTTCTGTGCAGTCAAACCTCTCTGCTAATGACAATCTGTATTTGCAGCCACTCCCCAGCGCTATCATCACTGCCTCAGCTCCACTTCAGATCATCAAGCATTAGATTCTCATAAGGAGCACGCAACCTAGATCACTCGTATGCGCAGTTCACAATAGGGTTCATACCCTTGTGAGAATCTAATGCCACCACTGATCTGACAGGAGGTGGAGCTCAGGCGGTAATGCAAGTGATGGGGAGTAGCTGTAAAAACAGATGAAGCTTTGCTTGCTTGCCTGCTGCTCACCTCCTGCTGTGCTGCCCATTGTCTAACAGGCCATGGACCGGTACCAGTGAGTGATCTGGGGGTTGAGTATCCCGGCTTAGGATCATGTATTAGATTCTCAAGAGAAATGAAATTCATGGCATAGACCATTCTACAAATTACACTTCTCAGTAGGATAAAATAATTTTCCAAGTTTCTAAATTACCTGCATGTACATATATACACACTACTCTAAAGCTGCATATTATTGCCACTAGCTACAGTGGATAGTTAAATATAAATAACAATTAAATAAAATCTATAAATTTATTTCCTCAGCTGAAATAAGCACATTTCCTGTGCACAGCAGCCACATGTGACTAACTTCTACTAGTGTTGGACACCATAGTTATAGAACGTTTCTAACGTTTCACAAAATTCTACTGGGAAACACTGTTCTAGAAGAAAAAGCAAGTGAATTTAGCATTCTTAATGACTACCTGGTACTTACATCAAGCACATACCAATATATATAATAAGCAGTTGGTACATGTTCTGTCTAAACAAGGGACAGAAATCTAGCATTATTCACCAAACACAAACCATTTAAAAATCATACACTTACCTCCATGGGACTATAGAATAAACAATATAATTCCCCAGACTAAATAAACGACTGTATATAACAGGGTTAAGGAACTGCCCAATCTTCAGCTCCATTCACAGAGCTAGAATTAGTGAATCCTCTCAGGGGGTGCATCTCATGGTATGATTTCAAGTTCACCTGCACCACAACATGACCAGAGTGTTTAATAATAAAATAATAAAATAAAAGTGGGGCTTTGGAAGTCTGCGTTTAATAAACTTTCCGAGGTATCCTTTCTGACATTACAATTTGAGAATGTCTGCTGTGGAGTCAGAGAGAAATAACTTCTTGGTGTTCCTTATTCATTTCTCAAAAGAAGACAGTCAGACTTCCTGGGTTAGAATCTTGGCTTAGCCACTGACAACTGTGTTGCCTTGGGCAGGTTGCTTTCCCAGAAACTTCCCAGTAGATGTCTCCTCCAATATCACTGGCCAGGTTTGGCTGTGTCATATGCCCTTGAGTGAACTCAAGGCAGGCTAGCAGAATAAATTATCATAATTGCTCATAATAAGCTTTCATCCCAGGATAGTAGAAAGTGTCATGGTCATCCAAAACTTAAACAAGGTTTGAGATCTTTACAGAGGAAGGACATGGGTGGGATGGCTCTTGAGAGGTAACCAGCAGTATGTGGCACAGAACCATCTCTGATGCTCACACATGGGTTATTATTTCTACTCCTAGGTGATAGATAAATATAGCGAACTACAGAACTGTTTAAAATACTCAAGTCTGCATAGTTTATTGGTTAAAGATGTGTAATTAGAGGCACTGTCTGCTCAGTTAAGGATGCCTTTCTCCTAAGTTATACATAGATGGCTTCTATTAGCTTGTTTTTCTCCTTCTGTCACAATGTTTTCCCGTTTATATGTCTTTCTCTTTTCCTTTTGTATTTTATGTCAGGACGTCCCCTCTGAACATCCTCCAACTGACCCCAGCACCATACCTCCTTGCTACCAGACTTAGAAATATACCCAAAATTCCTTTCCTCCCCCCTTTTTAGCAGCAAATATTGTGGGATTATTCATTTATCCACTTGATCTTAGTTATTAGCCATACAAAAGGATGTAAAAGGATCATTCTACAAGGCATATATATATATATATGTATGTATATTGCCAACAAGATAAAATGGATAGAGACCCAAGGCTTCCTTTATTAATCAGGCTTAGGAGAGATATGAAAATATGAGAAAATCTGACATCTTTTTGTCCTCAAAAGGGAAACTGATTGCAGACTTTTGAAGATGTGGTAGGAGCACCAAATATGAAAACACATCTCCACAAAAGTAGAGGAAGCCAATACCCCAGGAGTTAGAAAACCCCAGTCCATTACAGTTTTTGCAACTGTCTGGCTGCATTTTGAAACCTCATATTTATGAGATTTTGCTCAGCATTCCAGCTGACCCAGGCAATGGCCTAAAAGGAAGATGATAGCTTCAGGCGAGGAGTGAGGAGTAGATGCGAATGGTCAATTAAGGCATGGGGCCCTGTTATCATCACCATGAATTTGATTCCTTAATTATCAAGGAATGAGGGTAGAGAAATTAAGGGAATGTAACGAGCATTTTCAAATAGGCTGTGTTTTTGCAAAGTGCCCATGAGGAAGCACCTGTTCTGGTTGCACTCATTATGGCAAGAATGTTTTGATGTTTCTGTATGTTTGGCTTTTCCTATGTCAATTTATTTCTAGGAGGCAATTTTATCCTTGATCATTTAATTCTGGTAATAAGGATCACATTTATCCTCAAAGTGGCAACCTGTACACCAGAAGGAACACTTGCCTGACCATATAGCATTGTAGGTAGTCTACAATAAAAGTGACACCTATGCCATTTGGGGTTAGTTCCCTGAAATTTCTTAGCTTTTATTTCTGTAATTGTAAGGTAGAGATGATATCAAGGCTAGTTATATATCCAAACTCACTCCCAAGAATATGGCAGATTAGCTGAAATGGTTAGAACCTTGTATAATGAGATGGAAATTATAGTTTTTGGACCTCCATGTGAGTCAACTGATGTAAAAAGTTGCAAACAGCACTGTAGCAAAAATTGCCAGTATCCTGAGCTCCAAATTTAGTCTTGTATTCTGTCCAGTCATCTCACAGATGTTCACTGTTACATGAAATACAATAGGTAGTAGGACTACTCTGCAGAATCCACCTTCCAGACAGGGGAAAAGATGAGTTAAAATGCTAATGCCTTCTCTCTGTACAAAAATCTACTTATGAAAATATGTAAAGACTGATGTGCACCTTGAGACCATGGAAACATGAGGCTGGAGCTAGACTTGAAGACAGGGTAGGGAAGATAAAAATGGAATGGCCAGTTTAGGTAGCCAACTGTGCATTATGGGGAAATATGGGACATAGATTAGTCCTGAAATTTTAAAATGGATCTAGCAGAAAGAGAAAGGTACAGTCTAAGTAAGGAAGATTACCAAAGGACAGAAGCATGACATGAGCAAAAGCCATGAGAAAGCAGGGTACAACAAGAAAGAGAATTTTGTAGAGGTAGAGATTTGTGTTTGCTTGTAGCAGAGTAATCTCAGAAATGCATTACAGTGTCCAAATTTTTATCAACTGAAATGACACTGAATGCAAAAAAAAAATGGGCTTTTTCCTTGAAGTTGTTAAAGATGTTTGTGATTTGCTCAGTAAAATTACTTATTTGTTTGTTTTTTCGTTACTCTGATGAGGCATTTTTATACTTAATTTCAGTTTTACTGTGAAAAATACTATACTCATTAAACTCCTTTAGTTTATTGTAACAACTTTGAAAATGGAGACAAAGGAAAAGAAACAATGGCCTACCTCCCCCTAACATATATTACCATACCTTTCAATACCCTGTGGACTCTATAGAAGAGGAGATAGCAAACTACAGTCCATGGGTCACATGGAGCCTGCTGCGATTTTTTTTTGTAAACAAAGTTTTATTGGAACACAACCGTATCCATACATTTACATAATTTCCAAGGCTGATTTTGTACTACAACAGCAGAAATGAGTTAAGAATTGAGACAGCACACATGGTCTGCAAAACCCATGATATTTATTATCTGACTCTTTACAGAAAACGTTTTCCCATCCTGCTGTTGATGTCAGCACATGCCAGTACTATTTAGAAAGACAATTTGGCAACTAACCATGAATTCATCAATTTTAAGATAGATAAAAGCAAGAAGGGACTGTTTTCTAGAATTTGATCTTTCTTCCTCTTTTTTTAATTTTTTTTTTTTTTCAGAAGCCACTACTCTTTCCTAGCATCTCGTATTCCTGATATTAAACAAGAGCAAAGAAGCACAGGTAGAGAATAGATGACAGTCCTACCATGAATTGTTCAAATAAGAAAATGTTTGGACACAATCCGATTGCGAAATGTCTTACACTGCTAAAATTTACCTTGTTAAATAATGCAAACTTGATTATAAATGTCAAAATCTGACTACATTACTATGAATTTTCAATGTCTTCAGTAATTTTATTTTTCTCATGATGTCCACCAGTGCAACTTAAGTAATAATTTTATGTTCCTTATATGAACAAGGTTCTGTATCTTGGGGTGAGACAGTCTTTCAAAACGAGTTTCCAGCCAACCACTTCTTTGGTTCTCAGAAAAATCTTAAGCTCTCTCAGGGTTAAATGAATGTGTAATTGTATAATTAGGCTATTGCAGCTCCTATTTCTCTAGTAATATTGTCCGGCTGTGTCACAGGACAAGGTCACTGAACAGCCATAGCTGACAAGAATGACCTGCTGTGGACTTTTGTGTGGGTATGAGGCCTCGTGAGATCACCTCCTAAATTATATTCCCTGGTAGTTGCACTCAACTTTTTTCTAACGCAGTTTTTTCTCCTCTTCCTCACTTACTTTTAGGC
The DNA here is from genome assembly GCF_965194805.1 of Balaenoptera borealis. Classification (NCBI taxonomy): domain Eukaryota; kingdom Metazoa; phylum Chordata; class Mammalia; order Artiodactyla; family Balaenopteridae; genus Balaenoptera; species Balaenoptera borealis. The sequence goes on from NC_138875.1 coordinate 36,130,389, forward strand.
AGGAAAGGAAGCCACCCAGGTAATTGGATTATGAAAGACAAAAGAAAGCCCTGCCCAGGAGAAAATGCATCTCAGAGTTGGCTCCAGAAACAAAACTACACTATTCATTCATTGTCTCTTAGCACTCACTAAGGAGCCAGCGCTGGGGTGGGAACTTAGGGAATTCAGTGATAGGTGACCAGGTTTGGGACACCCAATACCCCCAATTTTCTCCTAAATTACTGTTTTTATCTATACGAAGTTATAGTTTTTCCACATGTAAAGCTGAAACGTGAATAATAATTATCTTGAAAAATGTTTCAAGGATCAAATTACATAATGTATATGAATGGCTCATTATAAATTATGAAGTTATAATTAAGGCATTGTTTCTCTAACCATTCCATTTCAAATCCCACCTGCCTTATGGAGGCGGACATCATTCTCACTCTGGTGGTATAATTTTATTAGATCATTTTCCTCTTGACAGCTAAGAGCAGGCAGTGAGATATGGTCCTCTAAAGGTGGAAAAGGAGGAGAGAGACAAAACTGGGGGGTGGGGGTGGGGTGGGGGAGTGGATTTACATATGGGAATATTTTTTAAGTGATATCTCTGTATTTTGAGATAAAGTATAAAGAAGAGAACATATAGGCATAGAATGTTGAGCCCACAATCACTGTATACAAACTTCATCTAGTTCAAAATGTTACCAAAGGGAAGTCCTGACTCTAACTACTGTTTTTTTGTTGTAGCGAAGCAAAGGAGATTGAATCTAATTTGTTACAAATGTTTTACCAAACAGAAGATTTCAGTTAAAAAAGTTAATTTCCTAGGGAATGAATGAGCCCCAGGAATATAATTCTGCCCTTGCATAAGTTGAAAAGAAAAAGGAATAGAAGGGCAGACTTGCCAAATGCTTATAAATCAAATGTGCTCCCAAATAAACTGCACTCCTAATAAAGGCATGCAAATAGCCCGGGAAAGACATGTGCAAATCATTCAGCGTGTAAATCACAGTAAGTGGGTGCTAATAAATTTCAGCTTGGCTGAAATGGCAAAATTTCAGAGGAATTAGTGGAAGGTAGGGATATTTAGAAAGCAGATGGAATACCGTTAATCATTTGATCAAGTACAACTGGACCCTTTAAATTATTTTAACACATTTTCTGTCGTTTCTGCATTATCAGGGAATCATTCCCATATGAGGTCCATTTTCTAGGTCTCAATTAATCTTTATTTTACATGAATTCCTTCCATATGAGAAAATTTTCCACTCTTTCATTGACATCTCTAGTTTGAGATTAAGTCAGTTGCTCTTCAGGTGCCTGTATCTAGAACTCCCTTACAGTTTTTTCCCTAAACTTATTGATTCTCAAGGGTACCATTCTAAGCATGGAAAACATTCCATTCCTTCACACTTCCCTCCTCATTTAATCTTCCTTATTCCCTCCTCAGCTATAAGTGCATTTATTATTTAACTGAGTGATTGTATGATGCAACTCTGGGACATGGATGTCCTGAAAAGACAAAACTGCCATTTGGTTAGGTCTGTTTTCACTCACTTTAGTATTGTTTCTGTTCCTGGTGCCTATCTAAATGTCTGTTGATATCTTCATTCTTTAAAGTTCTAGGGAATAATAATATATGACATGCTCATTGGTATTTGACATGAAGAGATGAGGAAAAGAGAGCTGTATTCCAAAAGGTTTTAATAGTGATTGATTTATATTAGCTTTGAGTCACACTTGAGTTTCTCTTTTAAACATGCTGCTCATAGTTGGAACACATTCTGGTATTTGAATGGTTACCTGAGGGAAAAGTTGGCTTTGCAACCATCTCTGATAACCAGCGTCATCCACTAATGAGTTCTATCAGCTGAGGCCCAGGCAGACTGAACTGCTTCATCTGCTATTAAACTGAAGCTGGAAGCAATGATTTGAAAAATAGAGAAGTTTCTTTGTCAATGGTTCCTAAAAGTTTGAGGCTCATTTGTGTACAATCACCCCCTCCTTACAGGAATGTACAGTGTCCATCATATCTCTGCAAAGGGCAGTGGTTTTGTAAATGTTTGTTTGCATTTTACATACCACCTAAACTGCCCAAATGTATGCAGCTCACTTTATTCTGACAGGGGAGAAGGATATCTGAGATATGTTTTACTCTTGCTGTGGAAAAGTCTCTATTTGGGGAGAATCAAGTAGATTAGGCAGGCTTGATGGGGAACATCCTTTGCAGCCTCCACTAACTCCTGTGTGGACCTATAAAAACACATTGGATGCCCCACTGAGGTCAGCACCCCTCCAGCCACTGAGACTAAGGGTTTCACAAGAAACCGATTCCAGCTCCTATGTCCAAAAGTTTACCCTTTTCAAATAACACACACTTAGGTAAAGAATGGCTCATCTAATGATCTGCAGTCATTCACATACATGGTACACAGGCAATCAAATTAGTCACATGTACTTAATGCCTGTGCCTCTACACCCAAGGGTGTGGAAATGAGAAGAATCAACAATGTCTAGAAAAACCTCTGAGCTCTGTCTGGGTCAGGAGGGATAGCTTTGGGCAGATCAAAGAGAAGAAAAAAAGGCCTTACCTGCTGGATGGAGCATTTGAGCCAAAGGTTAAGGTAGAAAAATACAAAGTGAGTGAAGAAAATAATTAATGAAGTTAACATCATGGACAACTGAGCAATGGCATTGGAGTTTGGAGAGATAGGGAGGAATCTTGTTATAGAGGCTCAAAGGACCATTCCTTCATAAGTAATGGGAAGCCATAGTCATTTTGGATAGAGTGGGACTAAGGTGCACTGCTTCTGTGATCAGGTGTTGGTAGAATACGGACAAATCAAGAAATTTGGTGAAATGAACAATAGAACCTCTACCCTGCTTACACTTGAGTGTACATCTCCTGCTGATATGGACTTACTTTACCTGAGTCACAGCCCTCCCGATGTGACTTGAGACTTTTCTGAGAGAACCTTTGAAAGATTTTCATAAAGATGAAGTAAGAATCTTAGGCAGAGAACTTGGACTTCCAGAAGAGTTAGTTTCCAGGCATCCATTCCCAGGTCCAGGCCTGGCAATCAGAGTGATATGTGCTGAGGAACCTTATATTTGTAAGGATTTTCCTGAAACCAACAATATTTTGAAAATAGTAGCTGATTTTTCTGCAAGCGTTAAAAAGCCACATACAATATTACAGAGAGTCAAAGCCTGCGCAACAGAAGAGGATCAGGAGAAACTGATGCAAATTACAAGTCTGCATTCACTGAATGCCTTCCTGCTACCAATTAAAACTGTGGGTGTGCAGGGTGACTGTTGTTCTTATAGTTATGTATGTGGAATCTCCAGTAAGGATGAGCCTGACTAGGAATCTCTTATTTTCCTGGCTAGATTTATACCTCGCATGTGTCACAACATTAACAGAGTTGTCTATATATTTGGCCCACCAGTTAAGGAACCTCCTACAGGTGTTACTCCCATTTTCTTGACAACAGGTGTGCTCAGTACTTTACGCCAAGCTGACTTTGAGGCCCATAACATTCTCAGAGAGTCTGGGTATGCTGGGAAAATCAGCCAGATGCCGGTGATTTTGACACCTTTACATTTTGATCGGGACCCACTTCAGAAGCAGCCTTCATGCCAGAGATCCGTGGTTATTCGAACCTTTATTACTAGTGATTTCATGACTGGTATACCTGCAACCCCTGGCAATGAGATCCTTGTAGAGGTGGTGTTAAAGATGGTCACTGAGATTAAGAAGATTCCCGGTATTTCTCGAATTATGTATGACTTAACCTCAAAGTCCCCAGGAACTACTGAGTGGGAGTAATAAACTTCTTGTTCTACTAAAAAAAAAAAAAAAAGAGAGAGAGACCAGTCTCTCTGAAAAGTGTACCCCTTCTTGCCTTTTTATCCAGGTCTTCCCTTAAGTTTCTCATTTGTTACTTATGTAAAGATTAATTAATTGATTGCTATTTGTCATCATGAAAATGAAATACTGAAGAGAAGCTTCAATGAGAAGAGAGGGATGTACAGACATAAAAAATGCATAGTATGCAATGTAACAGTCAAGTACAAAATTGGTATATAAAAAATATATTCTGTAAGAGTTAGGAAATATGTGAACATATGAGTTGCAAAGCTATTGGTTGGTGGGGTCAGAGAGAGTAGCTCTAATGTGATGGGTTAGCTGGCAGATCTTTAAATGAATGCCAATTGATAGTAGAGACAAAGGAGCAAAGAAGGTCAGCTTTGCCTTCCTCCCCCCTTTCTGGCTGGACTCATTTCTACTCAGGCTGATAAATCTCCTTTGTATTCAAACCTATCTATTTGCTTCAATCAGCCAGAGTCACCTCCACCTTGAAGGTTTTTCAGATCACTCCATTTGAAGATGTTTCTCTCTTCCTGAAACGTTTCTAGAACAATTTTATTCTTTCACAAATAATGACATGCTTAGTGCCCTTCCGTCATCAAGTGTTATTTAAATATTTATTCCTATTTTATTTTATCCATATGTATCATCTGTCTCCCAAATTAAACTGCAAGCTTCTTGAGGACCAAGACAATGACTCACTTGTCTTCATTCCCTGAAACACTAAGGCACCAGACACAGAGTTGTCACATGAAATGCTGAGAATTCAATTTGCTGATCTCTGAGCATGAAGAAGAATATGAAACTAGTTTTTGACATGAAGTCCCAAACTCCAGTATTTAATCTATATCCTGACTGATATAATTCTGGTCTTGTTGGCTGACTTTCTAGTCCTAGGAAAAGGTGTATTTTTTCAGCTTGGGCAGCTCAGGTGGCCATGAGTGAAGGAGCTGGACCATCAACCATGCATTGGACAGAAACACTGAATCATTTCACCTAGTGTGAGCTGGAGATGTAGACAAGAAATCTGCAGTCCCGTGGGAGAGCTAGTCCTCCATTACCAATCTCCTTGAAGAGACTAATATTCTTCTGAAATAATTTACAATTCAAAGCAATACAGTCTATGTGTTGGCAAAAGAAACTTTAGCTTCTAGGAAGAAGACACTTAACAAAAATGGCTTTGGTTTCTGCATTAAATCAATTCATACCAGCAGGTATTTACTGAGCACTTATTATGTAAGGGATGTTATGTAGCAAAAAGAAAATGTTAATATCCAGTCCTTTCTTAGAAATTACTTGGGAGGGGCTGACATACATCATAATTAAAAGTGCACTCTAGTTGAGCTGTGGACAATTTTATGATACAGACATTATCATTATGGAACTTGGGAACTGGGAGAATAACTGCAGTAGTGTTTCTAATATAATCACCCCTATTTCTTGTTAAAAATGCAGATTTTTGGGCTACATCTCACCTGTAGTAGAGTGGGATGTCTGGACCAGGTGCCCAGTTACCTGCTCTTTATATATACCAAAGTTTAAGAATCATTGTCCTATTGACCAAGGTAATGTTTTAGGAAAATGTCAAAGAAGATGTAGGAGAAATGATTCTTAAGGCAGAATTGTGGCTCCTTATGTCTGTTTTCTATCCTATTCTCTGGGCCACTGATCAATCACAAGCAAGGTCTGGGGATGGATTAAGAGAAGACTATTCTGGTATTATTCTCAGAACAGTTCTAATTTGATATATTAATTCCTCTTTAATGTTAATTGCAGCGGTCTATAGAAAGTGTTTTACCAGAGAGAATTCTGTTTGATATGAAATATTTTCATAGCAATAGGCACAATGATCTTATCTCTAAGCACAGCTGCTCTAAAGTTAGAAAGAGGAAAATCAGGTACCTATAGAACCACCTTGCACACCTTTGCCTAAAGTTTTCAAACTTCTGACTTCATATTTCTAGACTGAGATGTGTAAAAAGATCACCTTCTAAAACCGTAAACGGCAGCATACACACACACTCACACACACAGAGTGGCCCTTGAACAGTAACATCGGTGCCAACTCTTGGTGCCCACTTAAGAAAATGGTTTTCATAGGTGTGACTCATGCATGAGCAGACACCCATGCACATGCTTTGGTTTCCTTTTAATGGTCACAAACTTTAGTCTAATTTCTTCGGTGAGTGAGATGCTAATCAAGCAGTTGAAGACAGAGAGCCTAGTGAAAATAATCAAATGTGAATATGTCCAGGGGGACTCTCGACTTTGAAGAGGGAAAGAAGAAATTGTCACGTTGATTCCACTGGAAACAGCCTTCCTGTTACTAAGCGGCCCCTGGGGATTTGCTACCTGATTTGCTCTTCGTCAGGTTGGCATCTCAGTGACAAGGCAATTGTAATTAGAATGAGTAAAATGAGAGATGTGCCAACTCTCTGCTTATAATTCAGACTGTGACATTAAAGAAACATTGCAGTTTTATTATTATTTTTAATTTTTTAGGGAGTTATAAACAGCTAGTAGGTCTTTGCCTACTGGGATGCCTTCCGTAAAACTCGGAACTGTCTTGCTAAAGAAAGAAAATATGATGTGCTTGTTGTACTCCAGATGGTTATATCTTACCTTTTGAGATGTTAGACTGTCTTTGGAAATTGTCTTATTTTTTCATGCTTGTTCTTGCAATGCACAGGCAATAAATATTAGGGGTAAAGAGGAGACATAAAAGAAAATTCCTGCTATCCTATTGCTTCTAAGCTCATTGCTGCTGGGAAAGAGTTAGATGAAGATAATTTGGGCTTCAACAATAAAAACTGTAGCCACTTGAATGAGGAATATGCCAAGGTGCAGGGTAGGGGATGGTGGTAGACCCTGATTGATTCTTGAACTGGACCATGACTTAGCATAGTAACTGTACAAAATGCCCCCCAAAATCTGAAGGCACATTTTGATTTCTTGTCTCCTTCTACTGAAGACTGGAGAGTTACTTGGAAATCTGAAGGAATTCCAGAAGGTTATTTATCAATTAGAATTGTGGGGACACTTGAAATGTTAAAATTACAAAAGCCATTAAGCTGAAAAGTTTAGCTCCTCTGTTTTTGCATCTAATCTGGACTTTTCATAGAGAAGTTGAAGAATTTCTCATTCATTTTCTTCTATCATATTTGGAGATAAAATGTACTATTTTGTCCACTGCAAAATAAGTTTCCCATTTATCATAATTGTGCTGTGACTTTTCCTTTTCTCCTAGTTGGTCTATGCTATGCTCTTGTACAACTCTGTGCTGGTGCATGTGTGTGCATTTCCTTCTCTCTTCTTTGCCGAATTTTTACCATCCTTAAAGAGCAACTCACACCACATCCATTCCCATTTTATGCATGTCTAGTGCATACCTAAAAAAGAATGTTAATTAGGTGGTTGGAGGCAGAAGGCTAGAATTCAGGAGAAAAAATGGGCTAGAAAAACAAGTTGTCAGCATGTGGGTGATATTTGAAATAATGAAACTGGTTAAGATCACCAGACTGAAATAGGCTCTTAATCAAACCCCATCATACCTGTGATTCCTCTATTTCTTATCTACAGTCAGGGTTCTCGATAGTTTTAGACTAGTCACCACTTTTGAAGGACACACAGTCATACGATACACCAGTTGCCTGGTTTAAATAATGTCAGATAATTTGATTTTTTCTCTAATGGAGTCAACCAATATTACGACTGAAGGAGCAGGCAACTGAGTTATATGAAACCATGCCGTGTGGTGACAGTTTTGGTCAAGACTTCCCTGTTGAAGAGAATACTTACCAATCAACAACTTTTCTTCCTGGCCCCCAACATGGATTTCTATTTGTAGATACGTTCAATCACTGTATTGAAAGGTGTCTTCAAGCTGCAACATTTTATCTCAGGCAGTAAGTCAATCATTTGTCATACAGACTCAAAGTCATTTGCTTGCCAAGCTATAATAACACAGGTTTCATCCATGATATTATTTTTTCAGACAATTAAGATTACTTCTTTATACAAAGCAAAAAAAAAAAAAAAACCCACATTATTTATGATAAAATTTGGGAGAGAACATTTTTTAGTAAGAATCTGCCTTCTAAAATAGGTGACTATGAGGATAGTTTCATGCTTTCTTGCTGTCTCAGTCATCTTCATGAACAAAAATCATGGTTCTAGGTGGTCCAAGCCTGTATACCTCTCCTTCTGGTAGTGGCCCTGTATTTCGAATTCCATGGCACTTCTATTTCATGTTAGTAGTTCTACCACCTTCCTCTGCTGTGTGCTATCACTAGTAACTTTTCACCTTTATCAACATATCTTCTCTGTTTCTAATCTGCTACCTTATTTTATACAGAATTGTCCAAGTAAGGGCCTGAGGAGACTATGTCATTTACCTTCTGCAGAATTAAAAGCATAGAGATTGTTTTCCTTCCTGCTAAGAACATTTGCTGGGAAAAAAAAAAAAAAAAATCCCTTCCTACAGCCTTTTTTCTTCAGGAATGGAAATACTGAAGAGCTGAAGTTGTCTCAAGTTACCTACTGGCAAGTGAGCCATTGATTTAACTGATACAAACATAAGCCTTTCTACTTTTCAAAGGGCTTTTGTATATGTTATCATGTCATATCTAAAACAAACCAGATGCAAAAAAATGCATTCTGAAAAAAAGTTTCAACTCATAACAGCATCAGTTAAGAAGATCTTCTATATTTTCATATTTTCATGGAAAATAAACTTTCACTTTTGCATAAGATAGTTTCTTACATCTACGGGTTATCTTTGAGATAAATTTCCCAATAATATTTTTTAAGCATTTCAATGTTTATATGGCATGGGTATATCTCCCTCATCCTAAACAGTGTTTCACCAAAATATGTCTTATTTATCTATTAAATGGAACAGTAATACCTATAAAACATGCTGCAGTGAGTGATAGTAGCCCTCTGAAGTCAAATAGTTTCAGCCCTATCAGCCAGCTGTGCAACTTAGGGCACCTAATTTCTTTCTTTAAGCCTTAGTTTCTTAATCTCTCAGAAACAATTATGATGTAACCTCATAGAATTGAAATGAATGTTCCATGAGTTACTATCGATGAAGCACAAGGTTAATGACAGGCCCATTAAAGTGTGCAGTACTAATTATTTGAATACTTTCATTTTCTAATGAAGGAATTTGGATTCCAGATGAGTTAAGTAACCCCTATCTGTTTCTTACCTTTCTTAGAAATGGGTGCTCTGCATGGATTTTTCCTTTATTTCCCTTAATTCTCACATTCTAGAATACATGCTAATATTCTCATTTTAAGGATGGCAACTGAGGCTCAGAAAGTGTGTGTAACTTACCTCAAAACACATAGATCGTAAGCTGCAGACTTATTATTCAAAGTCAATGCTTTATGTACCATTCAAAGTTGACTATGCTCCACCTACCACCACATGAAGAGTCTTTCACTTCATATTGTCCAAGGATCTCATTTTCAGGACTATGGAGGGGAGAAACACAAAGAGAATGTGCTAGAACGATGGATAACAGGCAGGAAAACTTTGCCTCTTCCCCTTTCTGAGGAGACAGGCTTCAAAATGAGTAGTATGGTTTTCAGGTACCAACAGAAAATACAGACTTCAATATTTAGCCATGTGCAGGAGAAATCTGTAATATTTCTTCAACCATCAGACAAAAATGTAGAACTGTCTGCTTCTTACATCAAGTGTGCCTTCTACAACCCAACTAGATTCTTATCATCTAACAGAATTAGAAAAAGTAGGGATATAGACAATTCTGTAAGGACAAATAGAGATTATTATGTAAAAAATGTTAAAGGTCATTTTTGCAATGTATATTTCCAAATATAAGCACAAAGTATGACTCTGAACCTACCATGTCACTCTCTTCATCATAGTAACTAGGAAGATGCCTGTCTGGATGATGAGCCCCACTTTTATGTACTTCACAGAAATGCATTAAGAGGGCAGAGGTAAAGCACACAGCCATGAAGTAGAAAGGAATCCAAACCTTATTCACAGTAAAATAAATATCATTTACAAATATGCTTTTCATTTAACTGAGAAAATGGGAAATGGAGAAGGCAATGTCAGATCACATTTTGAAAGACAAGGGTGATGGGACATTGCAATGTGTTTCAATAAGACTCCAGGTACTTTGGTTTTGAAAATTGCAGAGCAATATGTGCAACTGAATTGGAAGGGTTTCATCTTCCCTGATGTATTTTCATTGAACCCCAGTCACATGCATCAGACTTTAATATTCTAGCCCTCGACTGCTGTCACTTCTTGGCAGGTGTAGTTGCCAACCCCATTCACAGAGGAGGGAAAATGTGCAGACAAAATCACTGAGCAGATTGTGTATCAGAAACTGTATCATCAGACCCTGGATCTCACACTCTTCCTGGACAATGCTAAATGGTAGATCCCAAGAAAAATCAGGAAATAATCAAAACAGAGAACAACACCTCCAACTATTTATATTCTATTTAAATCTTGCTTTGCTTAATTATGGACTTTCTCAACAGTATTTCTGAATAACTGTAATTGTTTCCCCCCTAAGCTATCAACATGTAAACTTACAGATGGCACTAACCTCTCCAGCGCCATTTTCATTGCTCTGAACTTCTGGTGCCTCTGGAGGAGTCTGGCTTATGGCTTTGTTTTGCCACTAATGAGTCTCCTCTCCTTTCTTCTTTGCAGTAAAAGTTGTTTTTTCGCTCATCCCCTTATTCCCACTTCATGCTATGGTGTGATAGTTTTGAATAGTAGTTACCATGTCCTGTGATTCCTACTTCTTACCCCAGTATGATCATTATTTGCTAAATCCAGATGATCCTCTAGAGATATCAGGATAACATGGGGAAAAACACCTCCACATGCACCTTGCATATACCTGTCACTGATTTCCCATCACAGACCTAGTACTGAAAAAGTGGGAGCATTATTTACTCAATTAAATATTTAGCACTTAGTGCATCTTCTGCCTTGCCTGATACTCTGCAGGATATGAAACTGTTAAAGAAATGGAATTTATCTGTTGAGGAGATAAGACCACACACATGAAAGATCAAACACACACCGACATATGGGTTGAATTGCAATATGACAGAGATACAAATAGTAAAGCTAGTTTCTGCTGGCCAAATTAAGGTTAGTAAAATTTGGACTATCAGTTCAGAGGAGGGAGGTTTCACATTTAGCTGAGGCAGATAGGAATAATTTAAAGATTAGTTAAATTGGAGGTTGACATTATGTTTAAAATCTCATGTGCAGTTAATGCCTCTGAGGCTTCAATAAGCTGAACTCAAATCACTTTTCAGCCTTTTGTGACTTTTGTTGCACTTACAGTTATTTTCATTGGTTCTCTCACTTTCATTTTTATGAGTAACATTCATTTTTAACTATATTCTTAAAAAATGTAAAATGCATTTCAAACACAAAGGATTAGTAAAATAAAGTGCTATATCATTTTATAGACTCAATGTTTCAAAAACAAGGAATTACTATTTTCTTGGTGCTGCAACCTCTTACATTACCTCTCAACTCTGCAAAGGAGAGATGTGAATTCATGTGATCAGTGAGTGGAGGTTAGCTATCTCTAGATATAAAAGAAAGGTCATGGGTGGGGAAGAAATTGGATGAAAATAGTAGCATCTCAATCACCAAGTCAGGAAAATCACTTAAAAGATCTCAATACCCAATACAAGTTTAATCTCCATTTTTCAATTCATTCAAAACAAGTCTTGTCTGTGGCATACATTCCTAACTTCATAACAAAGGTGCACAAAATTAAAGCAAACATTATACATATTTATTCACAATAACCAAGTCATCTGTGATGATGGAGGTAATTAAAGAAAGTAGGACCTGCTATCTTTTTTTCTATACAAATCCAGTAGACCTACTTCACCTTAAATGACATCATCAGTTAGTTGTACTTCAGTTTCATTTGGGAAATTCTGAATTCATAGGTCTGAAGTCTCTTGCACTTTCTTCATTCATGGAACAAATTACATTATAAAACTAGCCCTTTTTCAGTTCCTGCCAGGATGGTGGTGGCCAGAAACCAAAAAAGAATATCAAACCTGCATCCTCTGTGTGCCCAGCAGGCCACAGGGATCTAAGGGTTTATTAGTGACTCTATCACTTCCATCCATCATTCTCCGCACACCATGGCATGCACACCAGCCAAGAGACTTTAAAATAAGAAATAAAACTCAATGAACTCACATTCAATTAATATTAGTCATATTATTAATCCTTGTTGGTGCAGGGCTTATCAAGAGATAATTGACCTTGTCAGTGTTTCAAGCCTGCTGCATTGCTGTAAGACCTCTCACTTCCTTCATGCTTAATTAGAATGCAATAAAACCAAAAAAGAGGTTTTCTTTTTCCTTCTTAACTGTAGAATGTCCATTTTTCTCCTCCATCCCCCTATCCAAGAAGGGGAATGAGAAAACGTGGATATCATAGGTGTATAATCTTCTCAATTAATAAACTGAAAGCACTGTCATTGCTCCCCAGGGCATGACAAATGCACCTGTCGGCAGAGCCAGACGACTGATGTCCCTTACGTGCCCAGACACTTCTTTCTTTTTTCTGTGTGTTCAAAGAAAACGTGATTTTAATTGGACTGTGAAAGAGACACAGGTGGAAAGGAAGGGGTTTTGTCGATTTACTTTCACGTAAAGGGTGATGTTTCCTGACACTGATCTACTTGGTATCAGACTTGGTATCATTTCTCTTTTTCAAATTTTCTAGAAGTCAATTGTCCTTTATTCTTCCTGAATTCTGGTGCCTCTTTGCTTTTGCTGCTATTTCATATTTAACTTGCAAGCCTTGAATTTCTACTTTTTACATGTCCTCATTTCAGAATTTGTTAGATGATCACCCATTCAGCATGGGGTAAATTAAATTCATGTTTCAAGACCAGGGGTTGGCAAAAATGATCCCTAAGGACATTTTCAAATGAGGAACTCTATGATTAATTTTGAGGATGATGAAGGTAAATTTTTTGGAGTAGATGAACAGTAACTCTCCTTGTTCAATATAGGGATCACAAACATAAAACATCTTCAAACAGTAGCTTAGCAATCTGGAGATGTTTCTAGTGCCTACTCCTATGCCTAGCTCTGGGTTACGCTTTGAGCCATTTCAACCAAAACAACTTACATTCTGAGAGACATGGTATCTTCAGTAAAAAAGTACACACACGCACACGGCATGGGAATATATGAGCAAAACGTTATCTGACAGTGTGTAAGCTGGCTCTTCATGGAGTATAATTTCAACAATAGAAAACAACCTCTTTAAGTTTTGTTTGATTATGTATTTTATTTTTCAATTCCCTGGTCACACAGAGACTTTCAGTAAAACCTAAAAATAGGTGTTGGGGGAAGTCAGAATAGTCTTAATTCTTCAGCATGTGCATATCTCATATTTACTATCTACAGCTATATAACTGAAAGCTCACCAAAAATGCATAGTCCACTTCCTCTGTGTATTAACTGAAAACAAAGACAGATTATTGAATAAAAACAACTATCATTATTATAAGTCTTTTACTTTGTGTCTTATACACATAGGAATTTCTTTGCTGTTATGGTTGGCGTCCAAGTAGAGTATGCTATTTTACACAAGAGGTATTTAGTGAATATCCCCTTTGTGGCCAATCCCATGTTTGTTTGTTTGTTTTGTTGGAGGGGGGGATCCAGTCAACTGTGATTGTTTTGGATTAAACAAGCTTAAAGTTGATGTCTTGGATTAAAGACCATGATGAAAGGTGGATACGAGAAATACTTCGTCTGTCACAATTGAGTGTCAGAAAGTAATCAGGTTAATGTCAGGGGATGGGAAAAATGAATGAATTTAACACAGTTTTCTGATAAATGCAAAGGAAATTGTGCAACATTTAGGCTGAATGCTCTCAAATAAGCCTACTCCACCCCAGCCAGCCTAGCCAAGCCCCATGGATTTGAAAGGCCTTTTTTGAGAAATGATGAGGTAAACTCTCATAAGTGATATATGTTTTCTGGAAGAGCAATTATTTCTAAATATTCTTTCACTCACTCAAAAATATTTATTGAATGCTCCCTATGTTCCAGATAATTTTTCAGTTGTGGGGTTACATTATGAATAAAACAAAACTGTACCCTCTTACAACTTAAATTGTAGTGAAGAGAGAAGAAAGTAATAGAAGAGATAAATAATTACAAATCAAATCCTCAGGCCACTGTTACTTCCTAGGAGTGGACCAGGACTTTGCTCATAAGAACCATAACTTTCTAACATCACCTTTTGGTGAGAAAGAAAAAAAAAATCAAGTCTATGATCCTCTAATTTACAAATTCACAAAGAGGATATAGAGGGAGAATTGCATAAGTAATCCAAGGTACAAAATAAAATATTCAAATATCTGAATGCACCAATAAGGTGATAAGTGCTAACAACAGTAAGAAAGGGGAAAGAACACTAAAATTGGGGTGATTGGGACAGATTCCTTGGGAAAGATATGAATTGCAATGGAACAAAGTCACACTGAATCTGCCTATATAACATAACCAAGTCCATGACATTTTCAGATTTTTTAAATCCTGTTGTCAGAATAGCATAGGTATAATTCAGAGATAATTGGAGTCAAGAAAAATTTTCTAGTTCTCTTTATACTACTTAATCAGCCTTAATTCTGAGAATTGCAAACAGACACTACTGCAGACCCACATGTTTGCACACTTGAGATTGGTTCTGCTCCACAGGTTGTTGTTCTGTAAAGTCTATCATGCTGAACACCAAGGCCTTCCTGGTTTTGCTCACAACTTGCTTTCCCTACCAGCAACTCATAAAGAGCTACTGTATCAGTGCTACTAAATTCAGTTATTTTTATCACCTCATTATCATTGATTACTATGACTTAAAATTTATTGAGTGCAAGCAATGTGCTACATACTATTAGAGGCAGCATCAGATGACCATGGGTTTAACAGAACTACACACGCTTTCATGAAAGAGTCTCAGGCCATGGATAATTTGGTGCCATCAACATACCCTCCAGGAAGGAAATCTGTATGATCATTCCAAATGTATATGGTCATTCCAAAAGTATATGGCCATTTCAAGGATTTACCCAAGTGATTGCAATAAGAATGTCACAGATTCCTAGGGGATCCTGGGAAAGTCAGTCTTAGATCTTCATTGATTCTCTAAGATGATCAGATGTGGAAAAGAGAGACGAAAATTTTTCATGGAATTTGATATAGGTCGTTAAATACATTTTGTTTTAAAAAGATTTTATTTTTCTGATCATAAAAATAAATGCTTGTTGGCAAAATTTGGAAAATAGAAATCATGTATAATTACGTTACCAAAATAAAAACTAATACTTGCTTGCATTTACCTTTAAAGAATATAAACATATATACACATGAATACATAAATATAAATCAAGACCAGATAGCCCTATATTAATAATTTTATTTCTATTTATTTTTTGCCTACTATTGTATTGTGAGTTTTTCAATATCATTAATTATTCTTTGAAAATATGATTTTAATAAGAGCATGACCTTGTAACAAAATGTAAATTATCCCCTTCTATTAGATATTGAAGCTGTTCGCAAATTGTGTGCTAGTATATATAAATCTCAGAGAAGTAGTCTCATCTTTTCTTTATATTATCTTGGATTAATTCCTAAAAGTGAAATAATACAAAGGCAAGTTTCTGCTATATGGCAATCTATGTTTTGACCCTCTAATGAGATATGAGAGTGACTCACTAGGACTAAGTCATAGAATTTAAAAGCTACAAAGGATTTTAGAATTCCAATGCCACACTTTTCATTTTACAGACTTGACCAATGAGAGTTAAGAGACGTACTGAGGTCACACCAAGCAAAGGCCCATAAAGTCACTCACTATGTCTTGTAATTAGGAGTTCTCCCTCTTGCCTGGGTTTAAACCTGGCTCCAATAATTTATTCCTGTGTGACTTGGGAAAATTGCCTTACTCATTTCTGTCTCGGTTTTCTTATCATTAATTCCAATGTTATTTTGAGAACTAATAAGAAATTTAAAGTTTTAAGCATATAAATATTCTAGGAAGTGAAGTGTTAATAGTAAGTGAATTGGTAATGTGATATGATAATAAAGTATTAGTTATTATTATTTAGAATGTGAGACAGAGGAGTGTCTTTCCATCATGATGTCTGGAAAGTCAGGCTGAAGCCCTAGACTCTCCACCTTTAATTACCCTTCCACTTTTGGAGATGGTCTCTCTAGATAACTGTAATTTATTTTCTGTCCTGGCCTTTTTAACCAGCCCAAAATGGCCCTTCCATAAAAAATGCATGGAAGAGTCCCTGATTTTATATTTACTTTACATATAAAATATTTAGCTGTTATTAATATAGACCATGACTTCCCTCATGCCAACTAATATTCTATCTGTAGGGAGCACAGGAAGTAGGATTTACTACCTAGAGAAGACTGTTCTCTGGGGATGTAGGTGGGAAGTACAAGAGTGACACACCCTGGGACAACTTTCATGACCAACAACTGCTTTTCCTCTACTCTTTTTCACATTTTGCTGTCATCAGTCTTTACAGGGTCTCATTGTGTGCACTGGCTGCTGCATAAACATTATTATCATAATTATTATTATCATTATTTTGTTTTGTTTTGTTTTACTTTATTTTCTCAGTGTCTCTCAAAACCACATATCCCCCAAATTGTGGTCATGTTATCTGCTGAAATTTAGGTACTCTATATGCTCATAAAAAGTCATAAAATCTGTCTCACATCTTTCCTCCAAAGTAAATCTAAATTTTCAGAATGCAAATCCATATGAGCCATGTAGATATTGACTCCTTTCTATCTCCCAGTACACACACATATTTCAGGTTAGGTCACTGGCTCAGTTAGCATATACGATTACCCTGGTATCAAGATTTGAGACAGATCTGAAATTCTCACTGCTCCCAGAATATGATGTGCCTTCCTAGAATCCCTTCTCTGTGTTGCCTCATCTGAACCTCCCTCCCAGCAATGCCCCATGGTTCAGGCCTTTACTGATTTTTAACCTCATAAATATTCTTGCCCTGGTCCTATATCCCTTTGTCTCATGGTCCTTCTTTTAGTCAGGATAAAATTGATCAACTAATTAGTAGTAAGATATTAATGTCTAATAATATATTTACATTTTAATAAGAAACATTAATGCCTTAACTAAAGGGGATGTTTAATGATAGACATTCTATAATTTTGGCATACTGGTAAAAGAAATGTATTCAAACAGAGAATCATCTGAATGCTCTCAAATTATGACCCTACCTGACTAAGCATGTGTTACAGAGTCATAAGAAAAAAAATTGTTCCAGGATCTCTTAGAGACTTCTGACTCTATGCAATACATGCTTAATAAGGGAGCACTTTTTATTTGATGTACTTTTCTGACCACAAGTCCATCAAGTAGAGATACCAGCTCATGTCATTACTCATGGTAGAAAAGTATGACCTCTTACCATCTCAAAATACAAAGATTCAGATATTTGAAATCAAGTTTGCAAAAACTACCTACTTTTGATTCATAGTACTACAGCCCTTTTGTGGACAGTCTGATATCTTAGAACATTTTTTTTTTTATTAAAAAACAAATTCCCAAGGACTTTAAGAATACCTGGAGGAAATCTGGGGAGAGGACGATATGAATCAAATTTTTTGAGCACAATAAAATAATACTTTATTCTTTTACTTGCCTTCTACTAGCACTGATATCCAAGTGGTCTTGAATACAAACAATGGTTCAAAATCTTGAAAAATACAAATTACATTTCACTGTGGTGCTATGAAATGGAATTGTCTGGATTCTCTTCATATTCCCTTGTTTTATTTAGTTTGTTCCATCTTAAGATAGAAATATAATAAGATGGTAATTATCTACTGAATGGTGAATGGTAGATAACCAGATAGAGGAAAAGGCAACAAAGCAGGTAACAGATCTGTATAGCAGTGTGTAATTTCACACTGAACATTGGAATTGTATTGCTGTGCTGTCAGAATGTATTCAGTTCAAACACTATCCTCAGGAATTATACAACTGTAAATAAAAGCAAATTGGAGTAATTTAATCATTTAAATCTTATTTTCACATAATTCCTTTCTTTATGGTATATAGACAGCTAAAGGATATATCAAAGCTCACCGTGGAGTCATCCCTGAGCATGGCAACTCATGTTGATCCACAACCACTTTGACACTCTGGAGTATTTCATGCTTGCATCACTAAGAGAAATGAGTTATGACATAGTTTCTGCACTTCCGCAGGGCCTAGAACAGTTCTGGAAATAGTCACTGTTCAGTCATTTCCTCACTTATATTTCAATCCCCTGATACTTTTAACTACAGATTGTTCTTCTTTGGTTTATCAAGAACTCAATAAGATTGGGCCACTGGGAAGTTAGTGTTTTGACCTAAAAAAAATTGAGTGTGTATCAGAAACAGAGATGATTAATCAGTTCATTTATCTGCTTTCTCTTTGTTTCTTTCTTTTCCCATCACTTGTTAAGTCTTTTTGGCCAAGCAATCAAATACTTCAATGCTTTTCCTCTCAAAAGACAAGAAAAGTAGGTTATGGGCTCCTAAACAAGATGAAATGGGGAAGCATATACTCCAAGTAATCAGAAATATAGGCTCCCTAGGACACGTGTTTAGAGGGATGCTATAATAAGCCTTATTCCCAAATAATGCTGGCCCCACTCAAGTCATAATGCTAAAAACTTTCTACTTTTTATTATTTGTAATTTAAAAATAACCTATGATTATGATTTTGTTGTCAAAGAGGGGTCATATATCAAGAAATATACTAGTAATAATTCATTCATCATATTATCTTTAAAATAGAATAAAACTCTCTGGGTAAAAGGAAAACTACATTTGGAAGTAATAAAAATGGACAAGAAAACTTTAATTAAGGAGAAAAACAAGGTTAGAGAGAACAGGAGTTCTGTTAGTTATCCATTCTGATAATATCACTGTCAAATATTATGTTTGGTACACCATAAATATTAAATAAATAATTGTTCGATAAGTAAATAAATAAATTACCACATAAGAGCATCAAAGAATTAGACGTCCAGGGATTGGCACATTCAAGAAGGAAAAGAAGTTATTGAAGAAGAAATGGAGGCTGTACCCTCCAAATATTAGCAGCTTTATAATTTTACCTGGAGTTAGAACTTATTTAAATAACGCTTAAAACACAGGGATTCTTGTATATCTGCAAACTTAATTTTCCCAGGTTCACATTTTGTTCTATTACCGTGAGTTAATAAAAAGTAACTCTATCTGAAGTTCCTAATATCAAATTTTTATGGAGTGTTTCAAAATGCATTCCTTTGTATTGTTATGCTAAACAGGCAATTGCATATTCTGTTTTCTAATGGCCATGGCCAGTTTCATTGTATTCCAGAAAACACAGCCCACAAAAAAGAAACCATTTGGCTATGAAAGTATAAAAATATAATATAACCAAATTTGCTGGAGAACACGGAATTTTTTTAATAATGGAATTTTAAGTATGTAACTCAAATTGAAACATTTCTGTGTTCTTTTCCTTTGATGCATAAATGTATTTAATGCAGCAGAAATCAGTATGTGTGTTTTCTTTGTTCCTTTTAAATCTTGTCTAGTTCTGATTACCGGATGTGCACAGACACCCTGGGGTATGCTTGCATCCTCTATAGGGCAATCATGAGGTGTAGAACTGCAGGACACAGCCCTCAAAGCAACCCTGGCTGACTGGGGCCTCTTTTTTCATGGAGATACTCCCCTCCAAATGTATTAGCTATGACAATACCTGAAGAAACATTTCAGCTGTGGTCTTCGGATTTTTTTTAATTATTTGGAATTTTAGAAAATTATTTTATTATATTACTAGGGGAATTAAGTTCTAGATTTCAGTAGGTAAAGTCAGTAGAGTACATGTCTTCTGCAATTAGTATATTTGGTTGATTTTTACTCCAATTTGTTTTATTTGAAATTCTTCTCAACTTTTAAATTAATTCCCATAAAGCTTCTCTTGGTTTAATTCAATAGTTCTTAACCCGGGGTGATTTTGCCCTTATCCCCTTAAGGGCATTTGGCAATATCTAGGGACATTTTTCATTGGCACATGTTGGGGAAGGATGAAACCGGCATCTAGTAGGTAGAGGCCAGGGATGGTTAACATCCTATATTGAACAACATACAGGACAGCATCTCCCCACCTCAACAAAGACTTATCCAGCCCAAAATGTCAATAGTGCTATGGTTTAGAAATGCTAGTTTACCCTAGTTGTCCAGGTATTCCCAGCTTCAGGAAGACACTATTTTTTTAAATCTCTGTTCTATTCTTCATTTATCTTCTCATTCAATCATGAAGCAAATGTTGTTTGAATAACTCTTAGGAGCCAGGTACTAAACCAGGAGATAAAATATTTTTGTGTGCATGTGTTTGTCTGTGAGAGAGAGAGAGAGAAGAGGAGGTAGGGTGGAATGGCCATTGACTTCATGGAGCTTCTGGGCCAGTGTACTGACCATAATATATGTCTTTAGCCCAGCATTCTAATACTTTACTACTGCCTTTCATGCACCCTCTGTGTTCTAGTCTGTGCCTACTATCCTTCCCTATCTTTCCCTACCACTACATAAGCCCTATTCTCATGGAACTTTGCATCGCTTACATGTCAGCCCCACCAATCCAAACCGTTTATATAAAAACCTGTCACGCCCTTGATTAATACTTATTTTGAACAATTCTAGCATTTATGCTTTCCAGCATACACTTCTTACCTTTCTGCTGTTCTTTTATGCATGTAAATTTTATCTCACCAATTAGATTGTAAGCTTCTGAAAATGGCAGCCAAGCTTAATGACTTTTTGTAAGTCTTAGATTAACTGGCAGTTTGTTTTGAATAAATCAGAGTGTTTATTAATTTTATAAAAATAATTAAAGCTATAACTTGTTGAGGACTTACTAAGTCCAAACTGTTTTGGACTGTTTTATATACACTGTTCTATTGAATCATTATGACAATATCGTGAGACACTACTCATGCCTATCCCATTTAACAGATGGGGAAATTGAAACATGAAGGTACATAATATCTTCAATATGACTTTGATTGTACAGGGATGTGAACTCAGCTCTGTCTAACCACAAAGCCAAAGTTATAAATGTGATGCTACTTTTAATAACAGCAAAAGCAAAGACAGCTGTTATGATAGACTGATAATTACTTCCAATGATATCAGGACCTAATCTCTGCAACCTCTAAATGTTACCTTTTTTTGAAAAAAAAAACTTTACATATGTGATTAAACGAAAGATCTTGAGATCAAGAGATCATGCTGGTTCATCTGGGTGTACCCTAAATGCAACCACAAGTGTCCTCATAAGATAGAGGCACAAGAGAGGTTTGACACACAGACAGAAGGGGAGAAGGCAATGTGACTACTTTACCTAGTGCCCAGGCACAAGCATGGAAATCCAGTAGCCACCAAAGGCTGGAAGAGGCAAGGAAAAGATTATCTCCTAGAAACGCCAGTGACTCTGCTGACACCTTGATTTTGTACAATGATACTGATTTCAGACTTCTGGCCTCTAAAATAGTAAGAGGAAAAAAAAAAAAAACCTCTGCTGTTTAAGCCACTAACTTTTTGGTTATTTGTTACAGTAGCCACAGGAAACAAAGACATCTGTCATCTATTATGTGCCCACTTTTGTCAGTCTTACAAGATCATACATAATAATACACCAGTCTAAAGCCCAAGATGCAAGTTCTCATGAGATCTAGGAAAGTTAGTAAAATCCATGGATTTTTGATGTTGTACTTATTGTTACATTCTTTTAACTTCAAAAGTTAGAAAAGCATCCTAAATACTTGGGTTTTCTTTTCATCCATTAATATTTATTTTTTCCCCATCTTTTGAATTAATTCAATGCCCATAAAGTAGGAGGTTTTATGCCCCTTCTACATTTCACCCTTAAAGCAGGATTTCTTTTTAATGTGCCTTAAATTTTTCAAGATTTTGTAACACCCTCTTTATTTCTATTATACTTATTTGTCATACAAGCACTATTCAAAGTTTCAGTAACTTATAAACAATTAACATATTTATTGGGCACAAATCATAAGCAAGAGATTGTTCAACCTCCCTTTTTAAGCCAAACACATATGGGCTTTACCCCTAAGAGTCTTATAATTTGTTGGGGGAAACACAGGATAAGCATACTTATGCTTATTCTCAGGGATAAATATTTTAGTTACAATTCAAGTCTCCTATAGAACATACTATGTGATTAATTAACAAATGATTTATACAGGGCAAAAAGTGGACTCACTTTCAGAAGAAGATCACCTAAGTACACTGTTGCTCTTCAGAGACTTTCCTCAACTAGAATTCTAAATGATCTGTCTTCAAATAGCAACATCCCTAAATGCTGCATAATTATGACCTTATGACCATTTTAATGCATGTTTCTGTCTACCAGTTCTGAGAAGAGCTAGGTTTCTATGAAGGCTTTCACTCTGAAGTCACATGTTTCCTGGCAGAAACCCAGCCAGAGCTCAGCCCTTTTTTAAATAATTGCCTCTCCAAGTCCAACTCAGGACACTGGACACAATTTTATTTTCATATCCCCTATACCCAATATGTATAGTCACATACATTAAAGAAGACTCTCAAAAATTGAAAATTTAATGTAATTAAATGATGGCAATGCATCTTGTCAGTAATAGCATAGGACAATTTGGTGACTCATTTGTGTTCCATATAGAATTAAAAGTAGTAAATCCTCCTCACAAGAGCTGAGTATTAGTGATAAAAGAGAATTCATTAAGAATTATTTAACCATGCTCATAATGGAAGCTATGCAGTGGTACAGCTTAAGAGCAAAAGGTTTTAACAGACCAGCTAGCGTCTTAAGAAAAAAAATTCTCCTCTGGAGCAAAAAGAATGAAGAAGTAGTTACACTTCAGTGAGATCTTCAGGAAACCAGCTAGAATTTCAATAGCATTTTTCTGAATAGGAATCGGTGGTCTCTCACACTGGTGTTTACCCCATCGCTTAGGTATGAAAGCCACTTTTCTGAGGTAGCCATGTGAAGGAGAAAGAGAGATGGCAGAAGCCAGGCAGAGCACAAAGGAGCAACAGGAAACCGTTTAACTAGAGAATAAAAACACTCAATTGACTGGCTAAAAGAGGGAGGAGTGTCAGGTGAGTAGAAAGGGCAAGGGATACATGGCTATGTGGTAAAATAGTCAGATGATTTCCACCCACCTCAAATATGCATTGCTCCTTCATCCCTTTGGGATTTTGTTGTTGCCATAATTGTAACCTATGCTGTTTCAACCTGCCTGCCCTAGGTTGTAGATCTAGGCAATTCCTTGGCTATTAGGTCCCATGTGATGTGATATAAGTTTTTACAGTTCTTACATAAGTTTAAACAAATTTATGTATTGTCTTCAATACTAAACTGCTATATCTTTTTAAGATTAGGCATCATTCATTCATTTATTCACTCATTCATTCATTTAAAATTATATCTTGAAAGATGACCTTGTCAGAATTATACTAAAAAGCTTAATAAGACACTCAGAGATCATACAGTCTGCTAGAGGAGAAGGGAAAAAAAGACTGATGATTTTAACACAATAGTCAGGTACAGTTGAGAGATTTTGTTGTTGTTTAATTATACCTAGCTTTATGTATTAGTATTTAATTAAAACTTCTCAGTTTACTGCTTGCTTATTTTATGAGATGCAAGCCTTTTTATATCAATAGAAGGGCTGAAAAATTGGAATATAAAATAGAGTGGATTTCATGGTAAAATGAAAAAGAGCAAAAGAATTAAGAGACTTGACTATGGAATATTTATTTATATATAAATGAGATAAAATTGACACACCATAAGATGTACATATTTAAAGAGCACAATTTATTTAGTTTCAAGATATGTACACACCAGTGAAAACACCATGATCAATATCGTGAACACATCCATAATCTCCCAAAGATTAATTTCCCCCCTTTGTACTGCCTCCTAATTATCTCCAGGCAACCATGAATCTGCTTTCTGTCACTATAAATCAGTTTGCATTTACTACATCTTTATATTTATGAGTGAAGTTATAGAGTATACATTCAAAATAGCATATGTATTTTTATATTTACCCATGTGGTATGGATCAATACTAACTTATATTTTATTGCTGAATAATATTACATTATATCTGTATAATTTGTTTATCCATTTACTTATTTGGATTATTCCCAGATTTTGTCTATTACAAATAGAGTCACTATGGAAATCCCTATACAAGTCTTAGTATAAGATTTCTGTCCCCTGTGTGGAGGTATAAATTTTAGGAATGAGTAGAATGTTTGGATATTATGGTAGGTGTGTGTTTAGCTTTTCAAAAAAAAAAAGGCCTGTTTTCCAAAGCAGTCATTCTGTATCATTACCAACACTTTGAATTGTTGGTATTTTTAATTTTAGATATTTTAATAGGTGTGCAGTGGTATCATTAGATTTCCCTAGTGACTAATGATATTTAGCATATTTTCACATATGGGAGAAAATATTTGCAAATGAAGCAACTGGCAAAGGATTAATCTCCAAAATTTATAAGCAGCTCATGCAGTTCAATATCAAAAAAACAAACAACCCAATCCAAAAATGCACAGAAGACCTAAACAGACATTTCTCCAAAGAAGATATTCAGATTGCCAACAAACACATGAAAGGATGATCAACATCACTACTCATTAGAGAAATGAAAATCAAAACTACAATGAGGTATCACCTCACACCAGTCAGAATGGCCATCAACAAAAAATCTACAAACAATAAATGCTGGATAGGGTGTGGAGAAAAAGGAACCCTTTTGCACTGTTGGTGGGAATGTAAATGGTTACAGCCACTATGAACAGTATGGAGGTTCCTTAAACTAAAAATAAAACTACAATATGACCCAGCAATCCCACTACTGGGCATACACCCTGAGAAAACCATAATTCAAAAAGAGTCATGTACCACAATGTTCATGTCAGCTCTATTTACAATAGCCAGGACATGGAAGCAACCTAAGTGTCCATCAATGGACGAATGGATAAAGAAGATGTGGCACATATATACAATGGAATATTACTCACACATAAAAAGAAATGAGTTATTTGTAATGAGGTGGATGGACATAGAGTCTGTCATACAGAATGAAGTAAGTCAGAAAGAGAAAAACAAATACCGTATACTAACACATATATATGGAATCTAAAAAAAAAAAAAAAAAGTCTGAAGAACCTAGGGGCAGGACAGGAATAAAGATGCAGATGTAGAGAAAGGACTTGAGGACATGAGGAGTGGGAATGGTAAGCTGGGACGAAGTGAGCGAGTGGCATTGACATATATACACTACCAAATGTAAAATAGATAGCTAGTGGGAAGCAGCCGCATAGCACTGGGAGATCAGCTCAGTGCTTTGTGACCACCTAGAGGGGTGGGATGGGGAGGGTGGGAAGGAGACGCAAGAGGGAGGAGATACGGGGATATATGTATATCTATAGCTGATTCACTATGATATAAAGCAGAAACTAACACACCATTGTAAAGCAATTATACTCCAATAAAGATGTTAAAAAGAAAAAAAAAATCATATGCTTTATACCCGTGTGTTTTGTAGACAGAGTAAGGCTATTGAGGAAAAAGATTATGCCTTTTACTTCTTTTGTAGAACAGCTCTGGGCTCCTGTTGAAGTGAATTCTATTCAATTTCTGAATGGAGTATATACCTGTGCAGAGTTATAAACCCAGATTCTTATTTATATTTTTCCCCTAAATAACTGTGTGATCTTGGGTAATCATTTTCAGACCTTTTTGCAAAATGAACTCATTAAATCAGATTATCTCCAAGGTCTCTTTTTAGCTCTGCAATGGTACAGCTTTCACTATAAATATTAGGTAGTAACATAGAAGTAGAATCATATGGTATCTTCTATATATTGAACTCCTCTCTTTCTCAGAAATCATCAAAGAATATTCATCAGTCTACTCTAAGCTGAAAACCCATAGTTTTGACCTTGCATATTTAGAAGTTTATTATGGATAAATAGCCCCAAACTAGTAAGCTTATTTGAAACACTGGAAACTACTAGTAGCTAAACCTCTCGGGTTTGTAAAATTGGGCGGTAAATTGTATGATAAGGGGTTTTCTCCTGAGATTTCCTGTGTTTGCCGTTTCTGGCAGGTTGGAATTAGAGTGAGAAAAGCCAGTTTTGTGATACCTTGTTACTGCTGCTCCCAAGTAGAGTTCAGGAATGTAGACACAATGACAAAGGTGATGAAAACATAATAACAACAAAAGAAGAATTTAATCAGATTTTATCAGCTCTCTAACAGCTTTCAGGTCTATCTCCACTGGTGCCTTTATTTATTTGTATATTGCATTTGTAAAATGGGCTCTCTCCTTGGGGAGGAGGAAGAAGTTATGGAATTACCAGTTGAGAATGACTAGATCTGTACCAGTGAAGCAAAATATGATCTTTTATTCTAAGTAGAGGTAAAATACACACTAAAGAGGAATACCATCAACTTCTTTTCACCAATATCCTATATATCATATATCAAAACTATCTATAACTTTTTTATCCTTCAGCCATGCTCATTTTTTTCATGTTTATTTATTTATTTATTTTCTTATTAGTCATCAATTTTATACGCATCAGTGTATACATGTCAATCCCAATCTCCCAATTCATCACACCACCACTCCCACCCCCTGCCATTTTGCCCCCTTGATGTCCATATGTTTGTTCTCTGCATCTGTGTCTCAATTTCTTCTCTGCAAACTGGTTCCTTTGTACCATTTTCTGGGTTCCACATACATGCGTTAATATACGATATTTGTTTTTCTCTTTCTGACTTACTTCACTCTGTGTGATAGTCTCTAGATGAATCCATGTCTCTACAAATGACCCAATGTCGTTCCTTTTTATGGCTGAGTAATATTCCATTGTATATATGTACCACTTCTTTATCATTCATCTGTCAATGGGCATTTAGATTGCTTCCATGACCTCAGCCATGCTCATTAATGTCAATTATGACTAGAGTCTCCCAATTTAGTCTTTTCTAGCTTCCCTCGGCTGAACCCACTTGTAGCTCAATTCAAGGTTCATCCTCCTACCATGACCAAGTAAAACAAAATTAGTTCCCTTCCCAGAGCTGCAGTCTTGTAGCCCAGTGATACATATATTAGATGTATATATTAGATGTATATATTAGACATATATATATATGTCTTCAGCTTGACTAAAGCCAAAGGTAGATTTTTGCATGGCTCCTTATTCCTATGATCTAAAACTTTTTTTCTTTTTTTCTAGAATTGATGCCTATCTCTCAATCTTATTGCCCACTCTTTTGGC
This sequence comes from Balaenoptera borealis, assembly GCF_965194805.1. NCBI lineage: Eukaryota > Metazoa > Chordata > Mammalia > Artiodactyla > Balaenopteridae > Balaenoptera > Balaenoptera borealis. Next base: position 36,157,701 of record NC_138875.1, read on the forward strand.
CGTGGGAAGATTTTCTCAACACTACCTGTCTTCAGTTGCTGTTCTAAATATCACTGGCACTAGTTCCCTGCCTCTGTGTTCTGTTTACCTGGGAAACTTTCCCTGCCACTTACATCTGTATCTCACCTGAAGAATGGCATAACTGCCATATTCAAACTCCATTGCTTTCCTCTCCTCTCCTGGGTGATAGGTTTTTTTCTCCCCAGGACCTAATTAATACTCTTTTTCTTCAATGTCTTTTCCATGTTGATTTTTGTGTCCCATTGTGCTTTGGGCTCAAAAAAAAAAAAAATTATGATTATTAACATTTCCATCTATCATGCCCCTGTTATAGTTCAGCTCTGCTGGGAAACCATTTCCAGGGTTATATTCAGTTCAATCATGGCATTTGTGCAAGCATCAATACATAACTTAGCACATTTTAGTACATATTTCATCCTTTGTTTCAGATATTTATGTCTTCCAATGAAAATCACAAACCCTTGAAGGCTGGGGTTATGTTTTTCATCTTTTTAATCATCCACTATGTCTAGCATGCCATTAGTACTTGGTAAAAAGTCCCAGTGTGGCTTTTAGATATGAAATATTTAAATTATTTAATGTAAGTTATAGATTTTATTTAGAATATACAATTCTGTATATTTATCCTTAGTTCAGTTCAACAAATATTTATTGAGCAACTCACACAGTGTCTTTACAAAGTAAACCTTCAATAAACATTTAGGCATAAAATAATGTCCCCAGTATTAGTGACTTATCTGCAAAGTGAATGGAGCCTTAGCATAAGAGGAGGAAATAAATAACTTATTTTTTATGAGAACTCTTAGCATTTACTCTTTTAACAAATTTCATATATAATATTCTGCATTGTTAATAATATTAGTGATGTTATACATTACATTCCTAGTACTTATATATCTCATAACTATAAGTTTGCACCTTTTGACCACCTTCATCTAATTCCCCCACCCTCCACCTCCAGTAACCACAAATCTGATCTCTTTTTCTATGAGTTTGTTTGTTTCGGTTATTTTAAGTATAATTCACCTAAAACTCTATTTTAGTTCCAGGTGCACAACATAGTGATTTGATATTTTGATACATTGTAAAATGATCATCATGATTAGTCTAGTTACCATCCATCACCATGTAAAGATATTACACTATTATTTACTATATTCTTTATGCTGTACATTTCATCCCCTTGCCTTACTTATTTTCTACCTAGAAGTCTACTCCTCTCAATCTCCCACACCTATTTCTTTTTTCCTCCCATTCCTCTCTCCTCTGGCAATCACCTGCTGGTTATCTGTATCTGTGACTCTGTTATGTTTGTTCACTTGTTTTGTTTTACAGATTCCACTTATATGTGAAATTATAAGATAATTGTCTATCACTGTCTGACTTATTTTACTTAGCATAATACCTTCTAATTCCACTGTATATATATTTACCACACCTTCTTTATCCATTCATCTATTGATGGACACTTAGGTTGCTACTGTATCTTGGTGTTTATAAATAACACTGCAATGAATATAAGTATGCATATATGTCTTGAAATTAGTGTTTTTATTTTCCTCAGAAAGGGGAATTTCTGGATTGTGTGGTAATTTTCTTCTTAATTTTATGAGGAACCTCCCTAGTGTTTTCCATAAGCTGCACGAAATTACATTCCTACCAAAGTGTACTAGGGTACCCTTTTCTCCACATCTGAGCCAAAACTTGTTATTTGTTGTCTTTTTTCATAATAGTCATTCTAACAGGTGTGAGGTGATATCTCATTGTAGTTTTGATTTGCATTTCCATAATGATTAGTGTTGTTGAGCATCTTTTCGTGTGCCTGCTGACCATCTCTGTTTTTTTTGAAAAAAATATCTATTCATGTCTGCTTATTTTTTAATTGGGCTGTTTTTGTTTTGCTTTTTTGTGTTCTTAATGTTGAGTTGTATGAGTTATTTGTATATTTGGAATATTAATCCCTTATTGGATATACCATTTGCAAATATCTTCACTCATTCAGTAGGCAGCCTTTTCATTTGGTTGATAGTTTCCTTTGCTGTGGAAAAGTTTTTTTAATTTGATGTATGACCATTTGCTTATTTCTGCTTTGGTTTCCCTTGCCTGAGAAGACATAGACAAAAACTTACTGATAAGACTGATATCAAAGCGTGTACTTCCTTTGTTTTCTTCTAGGAGTTTTATGTTTTCAGATCTTATGTTTAAGTCTTTAATCCGTTTTCACTTTATTTTTGTATACGGTGTGAGAAACTAGTCCAGTTTGATTCTTTTGCAAGTAGCTGTTCATTTTTCCCAACAACATTTATTGAAGAGGCTGTCTTTTCCCCATTCTTGCCTACTCTGTCATAGATTAACTGACCATTTAAGTGTGGTTTCATTTCTGGTCCCTCTATTCTGTTTCATTGACCTATGGGCTTATTTTTGTGACCATACTATACTGTTTTGTTGACTGTAGCTTTGTAGTGATAGTTTGAAATCAGGGAGCCTGGTATCTCCAGTTTTGTTCTTCTGTCTCAAGAATGTTTGGCTATTCGGAGTCTTTTGTGTTTCTATACAAATTTTAGAATATTTGTTCTAGTTCTGTGAAAAATACCATTGGTATTTTGATAGAAATTTAATTGAATCTGTAGATTACCTTGGGTGGTATGATCATTTTAATAATATTAATCCTTCCAATCCATGAGCATGGTATATCTTTCCATTTTTCTGTGTGTCCTCTTCAATTTCCTTTATCAATATCTCATAGTTTTCTGAATACAAGTCTTTTACCTCTTTGGTTAGATTTATTTCTAGTTATTTTACTCTTTTTGATGTTATTGTAAATGGGATTTTTTAAAAATTGTTTCTGATAGTTTATTGTTAGTATATAGAAATGAAAGATTTCTGTATACACTTTTGTATCCTGCAACTTTACTGAATTCATTTATTAGGTTTAACATTTTTTGTTAGCATCTTCAGGATTTTCTATATATAGTATTATGTCATCTGCAAACACTGACAGTTTTATTCTTCCTTTCCAATTTGTGTTCCTTTTATTTCTTTTTCTTGTCTGATTGCTGTGGCTAGGACTTCCAATACTATGAATAAAAGTGGTGAGAGTGGACATCCTTGTCTTGTTCCTGATCTTAGAGGAAATGCTTTCAGCTTTTTACCATTGAACATAATGTTGGTTGTAGGTTTGTCATGACATTTATTATGTTGAGGCATGTTCTTTCTATACTCACTTTTTTGAGAGTTTTTATCATAAATAAATGCAGAATTTTATCAAAAGGTTTTTCTGCATCTGTTGAAGGTGATCAAAGATTTTTATTCTTCAACTTTTTTTTTTTTTTTAAAGAGCTCCTGACTTATTTATTTAATTTATTTTTTTGGCTGTGTTGGGTCTTCGTTTCTATGCAAGGCCTTTCTCTAGTTGTGGCAAGCAGGGACCACTCTTCATCAGCCACTCTTCATCGTGGTGCACGGGCCTTTCACTGTCGCGGCCTCTCTTGTTGCGGGGCACAGGCTCCAGATGCGCAGGCTCAGTAGTTGTGGCTCACGGGCCTAGTTGCTCTGCGGCATGTGGGATCTTCCCAGACTAGGGTTCGAACCTGTGTCCACTGCATTGGCAGGCAGACTCTCAACAACTGCGCCACCAGGGAAGCCCTTCTTCAAATTTTTGATTTGCAGATACTGAACTATTTTTGCATCCCTGAAATTAATCACACTTGATCATGGTGTATGATCCTTTTTGTGTATTGTTGAATTAGATTTGCAAACATTTTGTTGAGGATTTTGTGTCTATGTTCATCAAATATATTGGTCTGTAATTTTCTCTTTTGGGGGTGTCTTTGTCTGGTTTTGGTATCAGGTTAATAATGGCCTTTTAGAATGAGTTCAGAAACATTTCTTCCACTTCAACTTTTGGAATACTTTGAGAAACATAGTAGTTAATGATTCTTTAAATCTTTGGTAGAATTCACCAGTGAAGCCACCTGGTCCTGGACTTTTGTTTGTTGGGAGTTTTTGTTTGTTTTTTTGGTTCATTTTATTTGTTTGTTTTATTTATATTACTGATTTAATTTTGCTACAGGTAATGAAATTGTTAACATTTTGTATTTCTTCATGATTCAGTCTTGGTACTCTAGGAATTTATCCATTTCTTCTGTTATCCATTTTATTGGCATATAATTGTTCATAGTAATCTCTTATGATACTTTGGATTTCTGTGATGTCCATTGTAATTGTTCTTTTTTATTTCTATTTTATTTATTTGAGCTTCTCTCTCTCTCTCTTTTTTTTTTATGAGTATGGTTCACGTTTATTTTTTTTTTATCTCTTCAAGGAATCAGTTCTTAGTTTCTTTGACATTTTCTATTATTTTTTAGTCTCTATTTCATTTATTTCTGCTCTGAACTTTATTATTTCTTTCCTTCTACTAACTTTGGGTTTTGTTTGTTCTTTTATCAGTTACTTTAGGTGTAAGGCTAGGCTGTTTATTTGAGATTTTTCTTGTTTCTTGAGGTGAGTTTGCATCATTATAAACTTCCCTCCTAGAAATGCTTTTGCTGCATCAAATAGAGTTTTGGACCCTTGTGGTTTTTTTTGTTTTGTTTTTTGTTTTTTTTTTAAATTTATTTATTTTTGTTTATTTATGGCTGTGTTGGGTCTTCGTTTCTGTGTGAGGGCTTTCTCTAGTTGTGGCAAGCGGGGGCCACTCTTCATCACGGTGCGTGGGCCTCTCACTATCGCAGCCTCTCTTGTTGTGGAGCACAGGCTCCAGATGCGCAGGCTCAGTAATTGTGGCTCACGGGCCCAGTTGCTCCGTGGCATGTGGGATCATCCCAGACCAAGGTTCGAACCCGTGCCCCCTGTATTGGCAGGCAGATTCTCAACCACTGCGCCACCAGGGATGCCCCTGGACCCTTGTGTTTTCATTTTCATTTGTCACCAGGTATTTTTGATTTTCTGTTTATTTTCTTTAGTGATCCATTGGTTGTTTAGTAGTATATAGTTTAGCCTCCATGTGATTTTGCTTTTGTAGTTTTTTTCCTTTTAGTTGATTTCTTTTCTCATACCATTGTAATTGGAAAAGATGCTTAATAGGATTTCAGTTCTCTTAAACTTATTGAGACTTGTTTTGTGGCCTAGCATGTAATCTATCTTGGAGAATGTTCCATGTGTACTTGAAAAGAATGTTTATTATGAACAAATAGCTTCTTAATCATTTTCTGGTTTGTTAATCATAGTTTTCTACATTTGGGTTTTAAAGGAAATTGCATTAAAATAATAAAGAGCCTTATTTGAGAAACTAATACAAGATTCCATTGCCATACTTGGCACTCCATTGAACTTGAGATCAACATAGAAATTAGGGAGTAGGGAATGAACTTTTGTGATACTCACCCAGTCTTTTTTCATCCCCTCTTCCCATTGATAAGACATTTCTTGAGTGGTTTCTCAACCAGACATTTAATGGATCTAAATTAAGATGCATTTTGTAACAGCCCCATGATGGAGTGGGTCTCAGGGATGTAGTGGTTATTTCATCATGCAGAACATGCATATTAAAAAATAAATAAAAAAGGAGAGAGAGATGTGAAGACTAAACAGCAGCCCTTAAAGAAGATATATCAATGGCAAATAAATACATGGAAAGACACTCAACATTATTAGCCATTAGGGAAATTTAAAAATCCATGGTGAGATACCAATGAATCTCATAGGCACTATGCTAAGTTAAAGAAGCTGGAATCTAAAGGCTAAATCTTGTATGATATCATGTATTTGACATTCTGAAAAAGTCAAAAAATTATTGAAACATAAAACAGTCTAGTGATTACCAGCAAGCTGATTAATGACAAGAGTTGACTACAAAGGAGCAACATGAGGAAATCTTTGGAACTGTTCAATATCCTAATTGTGGTCGTGATTTAATGGCTGAAAACTCACAGAAATATATACATAAAAATGTTGGATTTTACTATGTATTGTTTTAATATGAAGTGATCACTTTGAATTTTATTAAGTAAGAATTTGAGATTACATCAGTGAAATTTAATTGACATATGTGCTCTTAGGAACTGAAGACAGGTGAGCACAAGATCAAGTACAGCCTCAGTTTTCAACTTTTAAGGAGGAAGAGTTGGTGTCCGGCAGAGGACTCTCCATTTTGTGGGTCAAGACAGATAACTACTTGTGGATTAAAACTAAGCCAGATATTATGTTCTCATGTGTCAGACATGGAATATGCAGTATTTCTCACTTTGGGTACCATCTCAGCAACTTTGAACTGAATTTCTCTATAGTGTCACCACTTTCCTGGGTACTTAAGAGCTCTTCCATGGTATTTGGTACATATTTAGTTGACAGATTGTTTTGCTACTGTAATAAATATTGTCAGGTTGGTATTATTATCTCCATTATGTAGATGAGAAAGCTAGTTCTCAGATGAATTCACTGACTTATTCAAGGGGCCCAACTCTTAGATGTCATAAACTTACAGAAAATGGAAGTTTAAAAAAAAGTTAAGAAATAACATCTTCGATTTGGAGGGGGGAACTTCAAGATGGTGGAGGAGTAAGACGTGGAGATCACCTTCCTCCCTACAAGTACATCAAAAATACATCTACGTGTGGAACAACTCCTACAGAACCCCTATTGAACACTGGCAAAAGACCTCAACTTCCCAAAAGGAAAGAAAATCCCCACATAAGGTAGGGCAAAAAAAAAAGGAGAAACAGAGACAAAAAAATAGGGACGTGACCTGCACCTCTGGGAAAGAGCTGTGAAGGAGAAAAAGTTTCAACACACTAGGAGGCCCCTTCATATGGAGACAGGGGTTGGGCAGGGGGGAATCTTCAGAGCCATAGAGCAACAGGGGTGCACAGAGCAAAGCAGAGAGATTCCTGCACAGAGGGTCACTCACCAGCCTGCGAGGCTTGTCTGCTCACCTGCCAGGGTGGGTGGGGCTGGGAACTGAGGCTCAGGCTTAGGAGTTCAGACCCCAGGGAGAGGACTGGGGTTGGCTGTGTGAACACAGCCTGAAGTGGACGAGTGCACCACAGCTAGCCAGGAGGGAGTCCGGGAAAAAGTCTGGAACTGCCTAAGAGGCAAGAGACCATAGTTTCAGGATGCACGAGGAGAGGGGATTCAGAGTACTGCCTAAACAAGCTCCAGAGATGGGTGCAAGCCTCAGCTATCAACTTGGACACCAAAGATGGGCATGAAATGCTAAGGCTGCTGCTGCAGCCACCAAGAACCCTGTGTACAAGCATAGGTCACAATCCACACCTCCCCTCCCGGGAGCCTGTGCAGCTCACCACTGCCAGGATCCCGTGATCCAGGGACAACTTCCCTGGGAGAACACACAGCTGGCCTCAGGCTGTTGCAATATTATGCTGGCCTCTGCTGCCGCAGGCTCGCCCCACATTCCATACCCCTCTGTCCCCTCGGCCTGAGTGATCCAGAGCCTGCTAATCAGCTGCAACTTTAACCCAGTAGGGAACAAACACACTCAGGTGACCTACACACAGGTAGGTGTAGGCAGGACCTACACACAGAGGTGGGGCCAAATCCAAAGCTGAACCATAGGAGCTGTGTGAACAAAGAAGAGAAAGATAAATTTCTCCCAGCAGCCTCAGGAGCAATGTATTAAATCTCCACAACCAAGTTGATGTATGCTGCATCTCTGGAATATCTGAATAGACAATGAATCATCCCAAAATTGAGGAGGTGGACTTTGGGAGCAACACTAGACTTGAGGTTTGCTTCCTGGATCTAATTTTTTTCTAGTTTTATGTTTATATTAGTTTAGTATTTAGAAATAATTATCATTGGTAGATTTGTTTATTGATTTGGTTACTCTCTACCTTTTTTTTTTTTAAATATATGTATATAATTTTTTTTACTTTATCTTTTTGTGAGTGTGCAAGTGTATGCTTCTTTGGGTGACATTGTCTGCATAGCAGGGCTTTTACCATTTCCCTCGGGTTCTTTCTGTACATTTTTATTTTTCCAGTATAGTTTGTAGTGCTCATTATCATTGGTGGTTTGTTTTTTGGTTTGGTTGCTCTCTTCTTTCTTTCTTTCCATTTTTTTTACTACTTTTTATTTTTTTTTAATTTTTAATACTATTTTTTTATTTTTTATATTCATAACTTTATTATATGTTATTATTTCCACCTTTCTTTCTTTCCTTCTTCTTTCTTTCCTTCTTTTTTTCCTCCATTTTCTCTGAGCCGTGTGGCTGACAGGGACTTGGTACTCCAGCTGGGTGTCAGGCCTGAGCCTCTGAGGTGGGAGAACCAAGTTCAGGACATTGATCCACCAGAGACCTCCCGGCCCCATGTAATATCAAATGGCAGAAGCTCTCCCAGAGATCTTCATCTCAATGCTAAGACCCAGCTCCACTCAATGACCAACAAGATACAGTGCTGGATACCCTATGCCAAACAACTAGCAAGACAAGAACACAACCCCACCCATTAGCAGTGAGACTGCCTAAAATCATAAGTTCACAGATACCCAAAAACACACCACCAGATGCCATCCTGCCCACCAGAAAGACATGATCCAGCCTCATCCACACAGGCACCAGTCCCCTCCCCAAGGAAGCCTAAACAACTCACTGAACCAAACTTACCCACTGGGGATAGGCACCAAAAACAACGGGAACTAAGAACCTGCAGCCTGTGAAAAGGAGACCCCAAACCCAGTAAGTAAAGCCAAATGAGAAAACAGAAAAATACACAGATGATGAGGAGCAAGGTAAAAACCCACCAGACCAAATAAATGAAGAGGAAATAGGCAGTCCACTTGAAAAAGAATTCAGAGGAATGATACCAAATATGATCCAAAATCTTGGAAACAGAATGGAGAAAATATAAGAAACGTTTAACAAGGACCTAGAAGAACTAAAGAGGAAACAAACAATGGTGAACAACACAATAAATGAAATTTAAAATTCTCTAGAAGGAGTCAATAGCAGAATAACTGAGGCAGAAGGACGGATAAGTGACCTGGAAGGTAAAATAGTGGAAATAACTACCACAGAGCAGAATAAAGAAAAAAGAATGAAAAGAATTGAGGACAGTCTTAGAGACCTCTGGGACAATATTAATAGCACCAATATTCGAATTATAGGAATCCTAGGAGAAGAAGAGAAAAAAAGAAGGGACTGAAAAAATATTTGAAGAGATTATAGTTGAAAACTTCCCTAATATGGGAAAGGAAATAGTCAAGTCCAGGAAGTACAGAGAGTCCCATAAAGGAAAAATCCAACGAGAAACATGCCAAGACATATATTAAACAAACTATCAAAAATTAAATACAAAGAAAATATATTAAAAGCAGCAAGGGAAAAGCAACAATTAATATACAAGGGAATTCCCATAAGGTTAACAGCTGAACTTTCAACAGAAACTCTGAAAGCCAGAAGGGAGTGGCAGGACATATTTAAAGTGATGAAAGGGAAAAACCTACAACCAAGATTACTCTACACAGCAAGGATCTCATTCAGATTCGACGGAGAAATTAAAATATTTACAGACAAGCAAAAGCTAAGAGAATTCAGCACCACTAAACCAGCTTTAAAACAAATGCTAAACGTAATTCTCTAGGCAGGAAACATAAGAGAATGAATACACCTACAATAACGAACCCAAAACAACTAAAAAAATAGTAATAGGAACATATATATTTCTAACTCCCTTAAATGTAACTGGATTAAATGATCCAACCAAAAGACATAGACTGGCTGAATGTAAACAAAAACAAGACATGTATATATGCTGTCTACAAGAGACCCAATTCAGACCTAGGGACATATACAGACTGAAAATGAAGAGACGGAAAAGGTATTCTATGCCAATGCAAATCAAAAGAAAGCTGGAGTAGCAACTCACAAGTCAGACAAAATAGACTTTAAAATAATGACTATTGCAAGCGACAAAGTAGGACACTACATAATGATCAAGGAATCAATTCAGTAAGAAAATATAACAATAGAAAATATTTATACACCCAACATAGGAGCAGCTCAGTACATAAGGGAAATGCTAACAGCCATAAAAGGGGAAGTCAACAGGAACACAATAATAGTAGGGGAATTTAACACCCCACTTTCACCAATGGACATATCATCAAAATGAAAATAAATAAGGAAACAAAAGCTTTAAATGACACATTAAACAAGATGGACTTAATTGTTATTTATAGGATATTCCATCCAAAAACAACAGAATACACTTTCTTCTCAAGTGCTCATGGAACATTCTCCAGGATAGATCATATGTTGGGCCATAAGTAAAATCTTGGTAAATTTAAGAAAATTGAAATCATATCAAGTACCTTTTCTGACCACAACACTATGAGACTAGATATCAATTACAGGAAAAATACTGTAAAAAATACAAAAACATGGAGGCTAAACAATACAAGCACATGGAGGCTAAACAATACACTATTAAATAACAAGATATCACTGAAGAAATCAAAACATACCTAGAAACAATTGACAATGTAAACACGATGATCCAAAATGATCATGGATCATTTTGATGACCTATGGGATACAGCAAAAGCAGTTCTAAGAGGGAAGTTTATAGCAATACATTTGTACCTCAAGAAACAAGAAACATCTCAGGTAAACAACCTAACCTTCCACCTAAAGCAATTAGAGAAAGAAGAACAGAAAAACCACAAAGTTAGCAGAAGGAAATTAATCATAAAGATCAGACCAGAAAAAAATGAAAAAGAAACGAAGGAAACGATAGTAAAGATCCATAAAACTAAAAGTTGGTTCTCTGAGAAGATAAACAAAATTGATAAATCATTAGCCAGACTCAGCAAGAAAAAAAGGGAGAAGGCTCAAACCAACAGAAGTAGAAATAAAAACGGAGAAGTAACAACTGACACTGCAGAAATACAAAGGATCATGAGAGATTACTACAAGCAACTATATGTCAATAAAATGGACAACCTGGAAGAAATGGATGAATTCTTAGAAAAGTACAAACTTCTGACACTGAAACAGGAAGAAATAGAAAATATGAACAGACCAATCACAAGCACTGAAATTGAAACTGTTATTAAAAATCTTCCAACAAGCAAAAGCACAGGACCAGATGGCTTAAATGGTGAATTCTGTAAAACATTTACAGAAGAGCTAAGACCTATCCTTCTAAAACTCTTCTGAAATATAGCACAGGGAGAAACACTCCCAAACTCATTCAACAAGGCCAAAATCCCCCTGACACCAAAACCAGACAAAGATGTCACAAAAAAATAAAACTACAGGCCAATAACACTGATGAACATAGATGCAAAAATCCTCAACAAAATACTAGCAAGCAGAATCTAACAGCACTTTTAAAGGATCATACACCATGATCAAGTGGAGTTTATCCCAGGAATGCAAGGATTCTTCACTATACACAAATCAATCAATGTTATATATCATATTAACAATTGAAGGATAAAACCAATAATCATCTCAATAGATGCAGAAAAAGCTTTTGACAAAATTCAACACCCATTTATGATAAAAACCCTCCAGAAAGTAGGCATAGAGGGAACTAACTTCAACATAATAAAGGCCATATATGACAAACCCATAGGAAACATTGTTCTCAATGGTGAAAAACTGAAACCATTTCCACTAAGATTAGGATCAATACAAGGTTTCCCACTCTTACCACTATTATTCAACATAGTTCCAGAAGTTTTAGCCACCGCAATCAGAGAAGAAAAAGAAATAAAAGGAACACAAATCAGAAAAGAAGTGAAACAGTGACTGTTTGCAGATGACATGATACTATACATAGAGAATCCTAAAGATGCTACCAGAAAACTACTAGACCTAATCAACGAATTTGGTAAAGTAGCAGGAAATAAAATTAATGCACAGACATCTCTTGCATTCCTATACACTAAAGATGAAACATCTGAAAGAGAAATGAAGGAAACACTCCCATTTACCATTGCAACAAAAAGAATAAAATACCTAGGAATAAACCAACCTAAGGAGACAAATGACCTGTATGCAGAAAACTATAAGACACTGATGAAAGAAATGAAAGATGATACAAATAGATGGAGAGATATACCATGTTCTTGGATTGGAAGAAACAACATTGTGAAAATGACTATACTACCCAAAGCAATCTACACATTCAATGCAATCCCTATCAAACTACCAATGGCATTTTTCACAGAAAGAGTACAAAAAATTTCACAATTTGTATGGAAACACAAAAGACCCCAAATATCCAAAGCAATCTTGAGAAAGAAAAACATAGCTGGAGAACTCACTCTTCCTGACTTCAGACTATACTACAAAGCTACAGTAATGAAGACAGTATGGTACTGGCACAGAAACAGAAATATAGATCAGTGGAACAGGACTGAAAGCCCAGAAATAAACCCATGCACATATGGTCACCTTATTTTTGATAAAGGAGGAAAGAATATACATTGCAGAAAAATAGCCTCTTCAATAAGTGGTGCTGGGAAAACTGGACAGCTACATGTAAAAGAATGAAATTAGAATACTTCCTAACACCATACAGAAAAATAAACTCCAAATGGATTAAAGACCTAATTGTAAGGCCAGACACTATAAAACTCTTAGAGCAAAACATAGGCAGAACCCTCTATGATATAAATCACAGCAAAATCCTTTTTGACCTACCTCCTAGAGAAATGGAAATAAAAACAAAAATAAACAAATGGGACCTAATGAAACTTAAAAGCTTTTGCACAGCAAAGGAAACCATAAACAAGTTGAAAAGTCAACCCTTGGAATGGGAGAAAATATTTGCCAATGAAGAAACTGACAAAGGATTAATCTCCAAAATGTACAAGCAGCTCATGCAGCTCAATGTCAAAAAAACAACCCCATCCAAAAATGGGCAGAAGTCCTAAATAGACATTTCTCCTAAGTAGATATGCAGATTGCCAACAAACACATGAAAGGATGCTCAACATCACCAGTCATTAGAGAAATGCAAATCAAAACTACAATGAGGTATCACCTCACACCAATCAGGATGCCATCATCAAAAAACTGCAAACAATGCTGGAGAGGGTGTGGAGAAAAGGGAACCCTCTTGCACTGTTGGTGGGAATGTAAATTGATATAACCACTATGGAGAACTGTATGGAGGTTCCTTAAAAAACTAAAAAGAGAACTACCATATGACACAGCAATCCCACTACTGGGCATATACCCTGAGAAAAACATAATTGAAAAAAGAGTCATGTACCACAATGTTCATTGCAACTCTATTTACAATAGCCAGGACATGGAAGCAAGCTATGTGTCCATTGACAGTTGAATGGATAAAGAAGATGTGGCACATGTATACAATGGAATATTACTCAGCCATGAAAAGAAATGAAATTAAGTTATTTGTAGTGAGGTGGATGGACCTAGAGACTGTCATACAAAGTATAGTGAGTCAGAAAGAGAAAAATAAATACCGTATGCTAACACACATATATGTATTCTAAAAAAAAAAAAACTGGTCTGATGAACCTAGGGTCAGGACAGGAATAAAGATGCAGACATAGAGAATGGACTCGAGGACACGGGGAGTGGGAAGCGTAAATGGGACGAAGTGAAAGTGCGGCATGGATATATATACACTACCAAATATAAAATAGATAGTGGGAAACAGCTGCATAGAATAGGGAGATCAGTTCGGTGCTTTGTGACCACCTAGAGGGGTGGGATAGGGAGGGTGGGAGGGAGACACAAGAGGGACGCAAGATGGGGATATATGTATATGTATAGCTGATTCACTTTGTTACCTAGCAGAAACTAACACACCATTTTGAAGACATTATACTCCAGTAAAGATGTAAGAAAAGAAAAAAAAAAAGAAATAACCTCTTCATTTTATAGAATTTGACTCATAATTAATAGATCTATTATATACATCTGAGTATTGAACATAGTATCAATTTTTAACTTGTATTTATAACAACAGTGAAAGAAATGATACATTTTAAATTACTCATAATCACAGCAATATAATTTTGGTATATTTTCGTTCTTCTTCTTACCTCTTGACTCCTGGTTCCTATAATCAATACATTTAAATCTTTTACAATATTGTAAATATTCTTTTATATTTTGTTTTTGTTACTTACCAAAGAATTAGAGCCAATTGTTTTCAATGTGGAGCAATTCAGTTGATACTTATTGATAGTCTATAATATTCTAGTCTCCAGAATACAGTGATAAAAGGCACAGTTCTTGTCCACAAAGCATTTATGTTTCTATTGAAGTAATACTCATAATATAGTTAGAAGTGTGGTATCATGGAATGATTCTCAGTGTTGTTGCATAACCCAGAATAGTGCATAAATACAGCTAGATGTTTATATTTGGGCTGCACAAGAAGAAGCAGTTTAAAAGAAAGATTGAGGAGGTGTGGTCACAGAGGTAGAAAATAATAAAGGGAGTTTAATACATTTTAATATTTCATATGATTTCATCAATTTGAAGTAACATGATGTGCTTAGCACTTTTTTATTGGACATTTACTTATAACCAATTTTAGCTGTTATAAATAATGTTGCAATGAATGCTTTTGTGCATATAGATTTTATCTTATTTTGAATTATCCTGTTAGAATGTATTTTCAGGTGCAGAATTATTGGAAAAGATATAGATGTGTATATATATGTATACGTACACTTTGGATATACTAATATGTATATATAGTATATACTCATTCCCCCCTCCCAGCTTTTGTTATATAAACCTGAACTGCTTTTGAAAAAGCTTATGCCAATTTACAGTGTCAGGAGTAATATATGAGTGTACCAGTTTCTAGTTTTTTGTGATCTTATACTTCCTTAAATTTTGCTAATCTAGGGATTTCCCTGGTGGTCCAGGGGTTAAGACTCTGTGTTTCCATGTCAGGGGGTGTGGGTTCGATCCCTGGTCAGGGAAGTTCCACATGCCAGGCAGTGCAGCGAAAAAGAAAGAAAAATTACTAATCCAATAGTTACACAGAAGTCGAAGTAACTTCTGGAAGGTGAAATATTTGATGAAAAAAATGGATGAGGGAAGGAACACAACACATTTGGGGCATAGTGATGAGTATGATATAGCAGAAACATTCAAAATGGAGCACTTTAATCATACAAATCATAAAATTTTAGAGCATAATTTTGTACTTTGAAACAAGAAGTAAGTTATGTTGAAACATACTATTTGAAACAAGAAGTAATACCAATGTTCTTTAATGGGGTTTCAGATTTATGCATTAGGGCTTGACAAGATCCAGCCTTCAGGAAAAATCACCACTGGTGCATTTTATTTCCACAGATATTTATGAACATTATACAGCAACCTTCTGCTGACCCAAGTTCCTGCTCTTATACATTCATTTCTTTCTGGGTAACATGGACAGTGCTTTCAGATGAGCCTTGGACCTAATGGGAGAACTCGGAATGAGATTTTTTTCCTAGAGTGAGTCCCACCAAGTTCTTAGTCACTTAGAAGTGTCAGGCAGAAGGGATTCAGACAGGCAGCTCTGTCAACCTGAAGAGAGAGTTTTAGATCAAGCCCAAGGAACATTACTGTCAAAAATTACAACCTCATTGTTGACATAAATGTTGACAACACCATTTTCACTGATAGTGGTATCAGAGCACATTATGATTCAGAAAAGACTGTCCAACTAGCAATGATTTAGATGAAATGTTACCAAATAAGTAAAGGGAGAGGAAGGGGAAAAGCAAAATATAAAGACTGCAAGTTACAAAATTTTATTAAGACAGCATCACATTACGGCAGGAAACATCTCTCCTTCCTCATAATGAGAGCTTGTCTGCAAGTTCATGTAAAGAGAAACATGATAATGGAAATTCAGGCTCTCCTCTAAGTCTGGCCTACCTTCTGACTCAGCCATGTGATATACAGAGTACCGTGGAATATTTTGAAAGAATGATAGTGGATAGGTCAGATGACCAATCATTCCTGGGTACAAGTAGAGTGTTTCAGAAATCAAGACCATGTAAGAAAACAAATGACATTTTGTTAAAGAGAGGCATATGGAGATAGAGACACAATTCCTTTTTAACATATATAGAAATAGAATTAATTTTACTATTTTTTAATTACAACACTTACCAGAGCTTTGGGTATGTAGGTGGTGGGGGATACATTGAAATATTTGAATTAAAATGAACTGAGTTACCTTGTGGAAACAAAGAAATACCTATGTATGACTCATCCTACTTCACTTTTGTACAAATTTCTTTCCAATGCTATATACTTACAGAAAAAAATTACTTCATATAAATATTCTTACAAAACAAATTTTTTGAGAAATTATTTGGTGATTTATAAATTATGTCTCTAAGCCCCTTGGATAAATTGTCTAAAGTGTAAGGTGAAGTTAAACAAATGCAAATCAAAAGATTTTTTTTTTTTTTTTTAATCTCAAAGACCTACTCTTGCTTCTAAATGTCATAGTAAATGTGGCGAATGAATTTCTGGAGAAGACTGCTGTGTTTTTCCCTCATAGTCATCACCTTATTGTAATTTATTTCAGTAACATATATTTGTTGTTATAACTCATTTGATATTAAATTTTTGATTAAAGGGAATGTATTTTGTGCATCATTGTTTTCTTTAACATCTGAGTATGGTAGTTGGAGTATGAGAAGTATTTAATACATAATTTTGTAATCAATACGTAAATGAATCCATAAGTCAATGTTGCTTCCATAAATCCTTTTGGAAGCAGGCATCAAAACAATAAAATAAAATCAGAAAAGAAATGTGGGATGCAAGAATAGGAAACTGATGGAGACTGATCCCAAATAAATTTAATTAGGAGGAAATAAAATTTTCTGATCTGTAATCATCACAAAATCAACTCTCAATTAAGTACAAATATTTTTATATAGTTTCCAGAGACAAACCAGGGGGCATGATGACTTTCCATCCAATGACAACTGGAAATAGTATTGAGGAGTGAAACTTTCCTTTTAGTTTATTTCTCAAACTCTGACTTAATAAATATTCACCTTCTAAATAAAAAGAGTAGTTTAATTGACATGCATTTGCAAATGAATGTTAATTCTGCCTAGAATACTGTATTTTTTGATTATCTTACCGCAGTTAAGAATATCTCTGACCTTCCTCCTGGAATTTGACTTCTTGGAAAATTTATTACTCTTTCCAAAGGAACAGTTGAGTAATGTTATAAATTCCATGCCATTTATTACATGTATTTTCTTTTATGAAAATAGTGGGGTTTTTTCGTATTTTCCTAAAAAATAATATGCAACTACTGGAAAAAAATAATGAGATGCAGGAAAATACAGTGAAATAAAAGCAAACAGAATCCTACTAACCAAGAAATTGGCAGTCAACATTTTGCCACATTTTGTTACTTAACCATCCTAAGTTGATACTGCTTTAATGATAATATTATTCCTTATATTTGGCCCTACTGAGCATGTTCAACACAATTATGATACAGTGATCTGATTATATGATTCCCCTTTGAGAGCATTAGGAGAAAGGAGAGAGGATTGGGAAATGTAGGGTATGTAGAATGGAGATCTGAGTTAATAATGAATGTAGAACAGAACTAAGCACTGTGCGATGGTAATAATAATAACAACAATGACTTATATGTACATGTGTCAGGACCACCTCTGAGTGATTTACATTGATCCTCATAAAAATTCTCTATGTTAGATACTATTTCCAAACCCATGTTACAGTTTAAAACAACTGAATCAGAGGAATTAAGAAAATTTGTCCAGAGTCACAGATAGTAATAAAAAGAACCCAGGGAGTCTGGTTGTATATACAAATATTTTCTTCCAGAAACAAATACTGTTTATAATAACACGATTCAAGTATTTTTGCTGATTATTGCATCCTGCTTTGTCTCAACTCAGTGAACTAAGAAAAAAATACAAGAAATGAAAAAGTTAGGAGGGCCTAGAGTTATCATAATAAAGTAACGAACTTGGTGCACATCAATGCAAATTTGGTGTGGCAGATCAAATTTTGGAAATTCTGACAATTTAGGATTTAATTTCTGAGGCTACATTCTTTGATTAGAGGTGAACTTACACAAGATCTCTATAGTCTGTGGACCATAACTAAGCACTATTATAAATTCACTTTTAAAAAAATAAATGAAATAGTCCCATTTTTCATGTAACTTAGACATGACTATGGTGATTTCACTAGGAGGTCTGTCATCTTGACAGTGAGAGCTATTGAGTTCTTCTGATAATGCAAAGGCACATGTACAGGCAGTGGTCTGAAATGGTTGAGATGATCTTGTTCTCATGACTTACAATTCTAGACTTTAAAAGAGGCACTATCCAGCAGGAGCTCTCTAACACTCAGTCCTGGTCCCGCGAGGTATAGAAAAGAATCTACCTCCCAGCCCCACTTCTGCTCTCCCCTATTCATGTCCCATTTCCAAAAACAAGTCACAGCTTGTGTGTCTTGTTCTAACCCCTTTCAATCACTGATCATTTGCGAGGGGAAAGAAACTCTTCTACTCAGTGCCACACAGGTGAACATGTTTACCCAAGGTGACAATGGATGACCTGGTAACCCCGAGAAGAAGAAGATGAATGCGTTTGTGCAAAATGGTACTTTTGTCTTAGCAATTCAGACCCCTGGATGCAGCTGCCATGTTGTATTGATTCTCTGGGCACGGAAGTTCCCCTAAGCTGTGGAGAGTGTTAAAGGTGGCACTTGATGAGATGGAAGTTTGGCCACTGCAGGTGTAAACTTTAATTGGTGCATCAGGTGCTCAGAAAGAGTGTGCACAGAGGGTATGGGAGTGAACTGCTTCAGAGAATAGAGCTGCAGGAAGGCCAGACTCAGGAACCCGAATAAAGACCCCTTAAACTCTCCTTCTCAGAAGCTTTGTTCCATCTCGGCTGTATTAAACAGTAATTCTGTTCTAGGCATTCCAGAATGAACAGTCAGCCATCACCATCTGAAATTCTTTCCTTTTATGTATGTTTTATTTTTTATTGGTATTCTTGATTATATCATTAACAATAATATGACATTTCATTATTATCGTCCTATCATCATCATTTGTTTCTAGAAACTCAATATAATAAATCCTAAAGGGGAGAAAAAAGATCATGATTAGTATACAACACAGCTAAGGGAATAGTTTTCAACATTTTTATGAGAAGAAAAATGTACTGAGAGGGATAAGAGGTGAGAGGGAGTGCAAAGACTTTGTTACTATTGTATTTGTCAATTCATCAAATGGATTTGGATCCAGTTCTTATAAACAAAAGAAATTTCTCATTCTGTAATACTTTGACTTCTATTGATGTAAATATATTTTTTAAAAGTGAACAGACATCAGCTAAATAATTGGTGATTTCCTATTGATGTACTCTCTTTTAACATCAAATGTCATCCATGAACTTGCAGGGCCACTTTTGACAATATTATTTTACTACCAACTTAGAAGATTTTTAAGAATTTGGCTTTAAAGAATGTATCCTGAACCTGAACTATCAGTATTGTGACCCATGAAAGAATTGCATCTATTCTTTTTTCTTCATGTCCTGTCTTCTTCCTTTTCTCTTTTCCCAACAGCATAACATATCCAAAGCTAACACAAAATAAAATTAGAAAATAGGTAAATTATTGATGCATTGTTCTATTTTCCTAAGTTTCCACCGACATGTTTATTTAACACATTGCAAATAATCTTGTTTAACAATTACCACAAATACAGAAGTGTCTATGCTGAGCTCAAATTTAAAATAATAGAAAGAATTTGAAAAAGAATAGATACATGTATATGTATAACTGAATCACTTTGCTCTACACCTGAAACTAATACAACATTGTTAATCAACTATGTTCCAATATAAAATAAAAAAAATTTTAAAAAGACAGTACAAAAAAAAGTTACAATGAGTGCATGATGTACCCACTGTTATATAGCTGGTGAGTAGCAGAGGAAAGTTTTGTAGCCATTGTAGAACCCAGAGCTTATAATTCCAGGCCAGCTATTATTTGAACTACCCATTACCATGTGTCTTCATATTTCATACTGATGTTCTGTATCATTCCCACCTTATGTTGAAAACGTTCTAGCTCTAGGCAATTATATGTAGTTCTGTATATTCCTTTTTTTTTTAATAAAAAGTTTTCATATTCAGTAATATAATATTTATAGAAAAGTGCTCTAAATGTTATATTCATCAAAGAATTTTCTCATTGGGAGAGTAGTTTGAATAAGTCTTATTACTAATATAATTGAGCAACTTTGGCCTTTTTTTGAAATCTTTTAATATATTTTGTGAAATGTGTGTTTAGTTATCTTGTTTATTTTCTCTTGGTGCATTTATTTTATTAACGTGTAGGAGTATATTATTTACTCAGATATGAGTCCTTTGTGGTTAGCGTGTTCCCAACACTCTTTCTCCATTTTGTGTTTTGTCTTTTTGTTCTCTAATGGTGTTTTGTGATGGATACATTCTCTTTTGATTTAGTTCCATATATCAATCTTTTTTTGGGGGGGAGGTGGTTAGTATTTTGTGTGTCCTGTTGAGAAAGTATTTTCCTATATCAGAGTCTTGGAGATTTAGAGATTTGCTCCTATATTATCTTCCAAGAGGTGTATTGTTTTGTGTTCTCATCTAAATATATCAATCTGGAATTGATTTTTGTATATGGTGAAAAGTAAATGTCATGACAATTTTTTCATGTTAATATCTAATTATTCCAGCACCATTTGATGAAACTATTGTATTTTCCTGTTGTCCTAAAGTGCCATCTTTCTTTAAACCAGGTGTTTGTGTGTCTGTTTCTGTTCTGTTGTGTAACTGTGTCTGTTTGTGAGCTCTCTATTTTATTCCATTTTTATTCATCTATTGTTGTACCAGTATCATACAGTCTTAATTACCTTAGTTTTATAATAATTCTAGATATTTTGTAGAGCAAGTTTCCTTACTTTGTTATTCTTCTTCAAGCATGTCTCCATAATTCTTGCTCCTTTGCATTTCCATATAAGTTTTAGAACTGTATATAACAAATAACTATATAATAAACTGTGTAAAACAGAGACACACAGAGAAAAAAGCTAATAAGATTTTGGCTGGGATTTAAATTATTTGAGAATTTTAAGACCTACTTTATGTCCCTGATAAAAGCGTTTATTCTGTAATTGTCCAGTGCAGTGTTGTACAGGTTGAGTATACAAATTGTGTTCTTCAAAACTTCTATCTTTTATTTATTTTTTCTGTAGTTACTCTGAGTAATTGCATGAAGTTATTTCTAATGCTGGTTCTATATTATTTGCTTCTTTAATTTTGAAGCTGTATGAACAGTTCCACACAAATTTGCAATGCATAATTATAGAAAAAAATTTGAGGTATAGGATTATGGATTTAAAAAATTTTTTTTTTTAGAGAAAATTTTGTTCACCTCTGCCAGGTACCTGGGAACACCAGAACGCTGGAATCATATTAATGTAGTTTCATGAGTTGAGGGAGTCAGAAACTGCAATCAGGTGTTGCTCCTCAAGAAAAATAAAACAAGACAAATAAACAAACATTCAAAAAACTCATCACCACTACAATAACACAACCTATGTATGTTCATATTATTCATAAGTAGTGAATTTTTTTCTTTTTTTTAATAGATCTTTATTGGAATATAATTGCTTCACAGTACTGTGTCAGTTTCTGTTGTACAACAAAGTGAATCAGCCATATGCATACATATGTCCCCGTATCCCCTCCCTTTTGAACCTCCTTCCCATCCTCCCCATCCCATCCCTCTAGGTCATCACAAAGCACCGAACTGATTTCCCTGTGCTATGCTGCTGCTTCCCACTAGCTATTTTACATTCAGTAGTGTATATATGTCAATGCTACTCTCATTTTGCCTCATCTTCCCCCCTCCCACCCCATGTACTCAAGCCCCTTCTCTATGTCTACATCTTTATTCCTGCCCTGCAACTAGGTTTATCAGTACCATTTTTTTTTTTTTTTTTTTTTTTTTTAGAGTCCATATATATGCATTAGCATATGGTCTTTGTTTTTCTCTTTCTGACTTACTTCACTCTGTATGGCAGATTCTAGGTCCGTCCACCTCACTACAAATAACTCAATTTCAATTCTTTTTATGCCTGAGTCATATTCCATTGTATATATGTGCCACATCTTCTTTATCCATTCATCTGTTGATGGACATTTAGGTTGGTTCCATGTCCTGGCTAATGTAAATAGTGCTACAATGAACATTGTGGTACATATCTCTTCTTGAATTATGGTTTTCTCAGGGTGTATGCCCAGTAGTGGGATTGCTGGGTCATATGGTAGTTCTATTTTTAGCTTTTTAAGGAACCTCCATACTGTTTTCCATAGTGGTTGTATCAATTTACATTGCCACCAACAGTGCAGGAGTGTTCCATTTTCACCACACCCTTTCCAGCATTTATTGTTTCTAGATTTTTGGAAAATGGTCATTCTGACCAGTGTGAGGTGATACCTCATTGTAGTTTTGATTTGTATTTCTCTAATAATTAGTGATGTTGAGCATCTTTTCATGTGCCTCTTGGTCATCTGTATGTTTTCCTTGGCGAAATGTCTATCTAGGTCTTCTGTCCATTTTTTAACTGGATTCTTTGTTTTTTTGATATTGAGTTCTATGAGCTGTTTGTATATTTTGGAGATTAATCCTTTGTCAGTTGCTTCATTTGAAAATATTTTCTCCCATTCTGAGGGTTGTCTTTTTGTCTTGTTTATGGTTTCCTTTGCTGTACAAAACTTTTAAGTTTAATTAAGTCCCATTTGTTTATTTTTGTTTTTATTTCTGTTACTCTAGGAGGTGGGTCAAGAAAGATCTTGCTGTGGTTTATGTCAAAGAGTGTTTTTCCTATGTTTTCCTCTAAGAGTTTTATAGTGTCTTGTATTATATTTAAATCTTTAATCCATTTTGAGTTTATTTTTGTGTGTGGTTTTAGGTAGTGTTTTAATTTCATTCTTTTACATGTAGCTGCCTGGTTTTCCCAGCACCACTTATTGAAGAGGTTGCCATTTCTCCATTGTATGTTCTTGCCTCCTTTGTCATAAAGCAGGCACCCATATGTGCTTGGGTTTATCTCTGGGCATTCTATCCTGTACCATTGATCTACATTCCTGTTTTTGTGCCAGTGCCATACTGTCCTGATTACTGTAGCTTTGTGGTATAATTTGAAGTCAGGAAGCCTGTTTCCTCCAACTCCATTTTTCTTTCTCAAGGTTGCTTTGGCTAGTCAAGGTCTTTTGTGGTTCCATACGAATTGTAAAATTTTTTGTTCTAATTCTGTGAATTAGAATTAGAATTCTAATTCTAATTAGAATTAGAATTAGAATTAGAAATCTAATTAGAATTCTAATCTGAATTAGAATTCTGTGAATTTCCAAATTCTTGGAAAGGTACAATTTTCCAAGACAGATCCAGAAAAAATTAAAAAATATAAACAGACCTATTACAAATAATGTAATTGAAAAATCTTCCAACAGACAAATGTTCAGGACCAGATGGCTTCACAGGCAAATTCTATCAAACATTTAGAGAAGAGCTAACACTGATCCTTCTCAAACTCTTCCAAAAAATTTCTGAGGGAGAAACACTCCCAAAGTCATTCTACAAAGCCATCATCACCCTGATACCAAAACCAGAAAAAGATATCACAAAAAAAGAAAATTACAGACCAATATCACTGATGAACATAGATGCAAAAATCCTGAACAAAATACAACAAACAGAATCCAACAGCACATTAAAAAGATCATACACCATGATCAAGTGGGATTTATCCCAGCGATGCAAGGATTCTTCAATATGTGCAAATCAATCAGTGTGATACACCAAATTAACAAATTAAGGAATAAAAACCATATGATCATCTCAATAGATGCAGAAAAGACTTTTGACAGAATTCAACACCCATTCATGATAAAAACTCTCCAGAAAATGGGCACAGAGGGAATATACCTCAACATAATAGAGGCCATATATGACCAACCCACAGCAAGCATCATGCTCAATGTTGAAAAACTGAAGGCATTTCCACGAAGATCAGGAGTAAGACAAGGATGTCCCCTCACACCACTCTTATTCAACATATTTTCAGAAGTCCTAGCCACAGCACTCAAGGAAGAAAAAGAAATAAAAGGAATACAAATTGGGAAAAAAGAAGTAAAACTGTCACTGTTTTCAGATGACATGATACTATACATAGAAAATCCTAAGAATTCCACCAGAAAACTACTAGAACTATTTTGTACATCAAATCATAAAAAATTTCACTAGTGTTGGCATTCAGATGCAAAGATATTTATAAATTTCTAGCAATTAAGAGTCTGAAATGATAAATATTATTTCCTGGTCTATGCATCCTGAAAGAAAACCAATTATTTAACAAATTTTGGTCTAAATCACAGTATTTCTACTGTTTATTTTTTTACTTAAATATAATTAAGCAACACTTAGAAGATATTTGTGGGAAAAGGAATGAGTAAAACAATAGAAAAATAGCCCTTTAAGGAAAAAGAAATCTATGAGGGGAAAAAAAAAAGAACTGAAAATAATAAAAAAATATATCTCTTTTAATATTTTCAGATAGGCTTCAGGGTATATGGTATCCATTAAAAAAAAAAAAAAGAACAGGATGTAATAGAAGAACAATGAGAGAACAATAAAAAGATCTTTGAAGTAAAAATATGATTGCTAATTTTAAAGCAAAGTGTAATAAAATGTAAGAAATAATGTTGAAAAAATATTCTCCAAAATTTAAAAAAAGACAAGAAGTTCCAATATAATAGAAAAGTTGAGGCCAAAAAAAATTGCACTTCTATATGAATTACAGAAAGAAAGAAAACACGGAAAACTGAGTAAAGAAAGTTTTGAAGGAAAAATATAAGGGGGCTTCCTATATTCAATTTGAAATGAATCACTGTGGCTCAACACAATAAATAGAAAAATGATCACTACCTAAATATGTCATCATAAAAATTGGATATAAAAGATCCCACTTTCTTTTGTTGAGTAAAATCAGGGAACATTTAAAGGAATGAAAGCAATTCTGTCATTAAATTTTTATCAGCAAGATAGATCCCAAAAAATGATGTAGAAATAATATCAAAGTACTGAGAAAAAATATTTTCAAATTATATTTCTTATACTTTTTACCAATTTAATGAACAGAACAAAGATATTGTGAAATAAACAAGAACTCCGTGTACCGTTTCTTAACAGTTAACTCATTTATGAGCTGCAGCAAGACCTGGAGTGTCCACCTACAAAGAGGTTGACATGAGATATCAGAAAAAAAAGGATTTAACTTTGGAAAGAAGTGAAAGAAAATCCCAGGAAAACATCTCCATACCCGACTAAGACAAGAGGACAGAGGGTTCTAGGAAGAAGACCTCTGACAATAAGAGTAAATCCAATAAAATAAATGATGAAGAGTTTGTGGAAAAAATAAACCAAACGGTGCAATAATAAAGAGGAATTAGAACTTTCAAGAGAAAATTGTGTGTCAAAATAGAATATGCAGTCATGTTACAATAGTGATGCTGACATGAACATCATTAATGTAACCATGCTCATGTAAAATCAATTTATTGATTTTTAACTTATTGAATCACCCTCTAGACAGTGCTTCTCAATCTTGGCTGCAAATTAAAATCTTTGTGGAGCTTGGATAGTAACAATACTAAACTCCTTCAGATGTATTAAATCAGAACTCTGAGGATCAGACTTGGGCATTAATATTTTTCAACAGTCTCAGGTGACTCTGATGTGCAGTTGGATTTGAGAAATGTGGCTATAAACCAAACATAAAATAATTATAGTTACAGAAAGCAAAGGAAATGTCATCAGTATAGTGACAGGTGTAGGAAAGTAGAAAGGATGAATTGGTAAAGGGAAGCTTGAGGTAAAAATGTCCTCAGCTTTAAAAGTGGGACATTGAAAGATACTACGCATTGTTCCTAAACCAAAAAATAATATTCCATACACTTACAATGACTAGCAATTGAGGACAATAAAAATTGGAGGATGAAGGAGGGATGTGGGTATATAAATGAACTAATCTTCGTCACTCACAACTGAATTCATAGGTAATGTCTAAACTTCATACATCAAGAGATAGTGGCTGGAGCATATACCTTAGAGAAATAGATAAAGCTTTCAGAAGAAATCATTAAACATTTTAAAGGTAGCTCCTTCTGGAAGTAACTTATTTGGTCAACAGGTATGGGGCAAAGGCCTGTAGTTTTCCCTCACAAAGCACTGTAATGCTTCATATCTAAATCATCCTACTGTAATTTTTAGATGCATATGCTTGAAATGTTGAAAATAAAGTATGCTGGAAGAGAATATGAAAAGGATTTCTGAAGTGCTGATAATGTTCTGTATCTTAGGAATTGGTTATCTGGGTGTGTTCATTTGTGACAAAAAAACTTTGATATAACATTTGTAATATGTGTAATTTTATGTATGTTTAGTTAACTTTAATAAACTTTGCCTAATGCAGCCAAAAATAAATAAATAATAAATTAATAAATTAATAAATAAAATTAAAATAAATAAACATTGAAAAACAAAAAAAAGTAAAATAAAAAGTTCTCAGAAGACTGTCTTAGATGTCTGCTTAATTAAACTAGAAAGCTATTTTCAACTCAGTGTTTAATGGGTGATAGTGACTTCAGCTGTGAAAATTAGTTACACATGAAATAGTTTTAAAACTAAAAGATACATACATAAACTGATAAAGTATTATTTTTAAGAATATCGTAGACAGTAAATGCAGGTCAGAGAGAAGAGATGTCAATGTATGCTGAGGAGGACCCTCTGGAGGATAGAAGAATTTATCACAATGTTGAAATCCCTGTAACTGAAGAATACTGGTGATGGCATTCCTATGTGCAAAAAGAAAGACGGATGTTTCAGTAAACATCACATGAGAGTTTATGTGTTGTAAGTGGAGCCACTCCATGGAGAAGAGGGCACAGGGTTAGAAAGTCAAGCAGGATAAGATTTTGTTGTGTGCTGATTGTGATGGGAATGACTTTGAAGCTGGGGCACTTGAGTTTGTTAGTTGAGCAATGAGGAACTACTGGCAAGTGGAAGGTAGGATGATGGTTTGAGGCAACGGGCATTTTAGGACCATCAGATGGGAAGCTATATGTCATAGGAAATGAAGTAGGGAGGAAGGAGGCTAGCAGTGATACAGCCATCTCCCTAGAAGCTTAAAGAATACTCATTTTAGAAAAAGTCCAGTTCACGAGCCAGTGGTCTCCAAATATGGATTCTATATTGGTGGCTGCATACATACCTATCTAAGGATTTGGATGATAGCTATACTTTATGATGTGGAGGACAGCTACCATTTCTTTATTTGCAGATGGTATTACTGAAAGAACAAAGGCACTTCAGTTAGGTTTTTAAGTATTTGAATTGTAAAGAGACCTCAAAATCTCTGTAACTTTTGTGTAATAAAACATGAATTGGTCTTATATGAAATATTAAAAATGGAAATACTTTAAAGTCACATTTAAAAATATTTCAACAAGTCATTGCTCTAGAAATAGGAACATAAAGAAGGTGTTTGGAAGGTGGAGAACAGTGAAAATAAACAGAATTTTCTGGAATGTCATTTCTCCATGGTGAGCCTAAAGTCAAAAGTGTTAAAATTTAAAATAAGAATAAAATTTAAATTCATAAGATAATAATTTTTATTGAGTGGTTATATTTTGCTAAAGAATATTAAAAATACTACTTCCCCAAACCTTTGATAAAGATATAATCATTATCAGTTTACACATGAGGAAACTGAGGCTTGGAACATTTAACAAAGTTGCCCAAGCTTTCACAATAAATGGTACAACTGGGAGTGTATTCCAGGAGCACCTAACTCTAAAACCTGCAGTCTTAATCATTATACAAAAAAGGGCTTCATATTTAGGTAAATATGACATTGCATATGGGATAAAGACACAACCATAAGTGGGAAGACATGTGGTTGTCCCTCAAGAAATGTGCGGTGTCTATTGAACACAAGGTGTAACCATATGTAATGATAACATACCACAATATGTATTACAAGATAAAGAAGATGCCAACAGAGGCCCACAGATGGCTGGACATACTTCCTAACAGAGGAAGAGAGGGATGCTCAATAGAAAAGTCCCACTGGAGTTCTTATTTGAAGATATGCAATTTCAAAGGAGAGAAATTTGAAACAAAACAAGGAAGATTTTACAGGTTTACCAGAGTACGTATGCTACCAGAATAAGCCTTGGAAGGGAGAGAAAGACCAGATCAAGGAATGTCTGCCAGGCTAGATGAGATTTGGGAGACAATGAGATTTGGGAGACAATGGAGTGAGATGGGAAAGAGGATGGTGCTAAAGGAATGACTGAGTGATTGATACTGTGATGAACACTCATGCCTATTACCTTATATAATTCTTGCCCCAGTGGTGCAGTGATGCAAAATATATGTGATTGCTACCATTCTCTAGCTTAAACCAAGGCAGAGGAAATGAAAGTGCCAGGCCCAAGCTCACATAGCACATTAAATGGGTCCAGTGAGTAGGGGAAACAAAAGCACTCCATTCAGCTTAGCTACAGCAGGGTACACCCCTGAAAATGTATGGAGATAGAAAACAGCAAACTGGGAGGAAGAATCATTGGGTTTAAAGCTCAGTTGCTCTTTATTTTTGTGACTTGGAGAAGAATATAATCCTTCTTACTATCAGTGTTTCTCTTTGTAATGATTTTATGATACCTCCCCATATATACCTCAAAAATTGTTTGGACCATCAAATGAAATATTAAATGCATATGCATGCAAAAAAGTTTAAAACACAGAAGTGTGGGGTTTTGTAAACAAATTATACAAATTAATTTGTATGCTAAGAGTAGATGTGCTGGTATATGAATGATATTGAATCTCTGGGCCCATATGAATTTTATATATAAATATTGTGGTGATTGTCATTTTGTTTTCTTGGGACAACCAAGAACTCACCCTTAGAGGCTTAGGTCAGCTTATTGGGAGACAGTTCTCCATGGATTTCTCATGTTTCTGCATTACAAGGAGAGGGGCTGAGTGCCTTTTTTACGGCTATCTGTTTAACAGCCTTAGAAGATGGAGTGTGTCACTTCAGAGAAAAGAAAGGTTTGCTTATTGCCTTGGAAGATAGAGTGTCTCCTTCTGGAGGCCAACTGCTCAGTACAAGGAATTAACATCTCCCCTTGGGAACAAAAATAGGCACATACCACTTGTTATAAAACATCTGAATTCCCTAAACTCAGAACTTCTCTACTGAAATGCCACCCACTGCATATACAGGTGTCACCTGGTCCTCTTTGCAATGTTCTATGGGAACTGGGGCTCAGGGAACTAGTGCAAGAAAATGTTGGTATTCTGACTATAGCTATTGTCATGTTTAAGAAAATCCTTTGCCTTTGACCCAGGAATCTCATGTCTCCTGCCAACATACACATGAGAGTTGCAGTCAAATTGTTAGTTTACAAGTAGGGTAAAGTCTCAGACCTTTCACAGTTCTTGACGTGGCTTAACCCTGTATAACCATACTCAAATAATTTCTGTGGACACGTGGTCTCTCGTCATGCAGGACAAGGTCATCTGATTTAATGAAAAAACTTGGTTATGAAAAAAATACATAGAAACAGCAATCAGAATTGTGAAAAATCATTTGCCTAGAAGATGAATTTGTAATAACACAATTCCTTATACTCTTCCTGCTTTCCCATTATTGCCACTTTATTAATGTCACACCCCAAGACTGGAGTGTCCTCTTCCTTCCTCCCTGCTATGTAGAGACTAGCTAATTAAGGGGGGGGGCAGTCACAATCCTAGCTGGGTCACTAAGATTTTCCATACTGTTCCAACTATTTATATCTCCTAGCTGTCAACCTAATGGTCACTCTTCATTCCTCAACCTCCTTAGCGCTCTGTAGTGTATCATTTGTGCATCAGCTCCCTTCTTCTGGTTTGCCCTCTTCCATGCCCTTCCCCCTGTTCTAGGCTTTATTCTCTGCTGACCTCTTCCTCTGCATCAGTACTGCCTCCATTTACACAATAACTCATCTTCTTCTGAACTTTTAACTGCTGATACTTTAGAGGATTCTGTCTTTGATCTTCTCATTTTTTACTCTACCCATTCTCATCTATTCCCAAGACAGCATCAACAGCATTATCTATATCTATCTGCCTCTCCATTCTTATTCTGAGCTTTATATACAAGTTCTAAAAATGAAACGTGTATGGACTTTCAAGTTATAAAACCTTGTCATTCAAGCCATATATGTCTTGTTCAAGTAACTTAATCTAAGAAACTCGGTGTCATTATCTATATAATGGGTATAGTTACACTAATATTTTAGATAATTAGAAAAACTTGTATTTAAAGGTCTTTGTAAATGTATCTAGCCCATATTAAGTACCCAGTAAAGAATGATGATTTCACCCTTCCTACCCATACCCTTCTTCTATAGTGAAGAAATATTCTTTTCTCTCCTTTTGTATTTTCTGTCTTAGCAAAGGTCACTATCATTTACCAAATAACACAGGATAGAAACCTGACACCCACTTTTGCCTTCCCCTTTTTGCTTATTTCCTTCAATGAGTGGTTACCAGATTGTATTGATGTTACCTCAAAATATGTCTGATTATCAAGAATCACTGCCCATTTACTTTTCTGCTGCTTTACTGCCAGCCTTTCTCTACTTGTCACCCTTACCTCCACATCATTAACCTCTTTCTATCCAATCCATTGTTCACAAAACTGAGAGTTTTGACCTACATTGCCAAGTCTCTGTGCTTTCAGGATATGTTCCAATATCCAGAGCAAAATATACAAGTCTCAAAATCACCCCTAACCTTCTTTATGACCTGATCTCACACTAACACCCATACCCTTCATCCCTCATGTCTTTCCTCCAGCTATCTACAACTTCTCCCAGTCCTCCAGGAAGGCCATTTCCTTTAACATTCAAAATCTCTCATTCTTTGGTATCCATAGCTGCTGACTCCTACATTTGTTAAGAATGCTTTTTTCTAGACCTGTTCTTCCCAAGAAAACTCTCACCATTCAAGTCTCATTTTAAGTAGCCTCTATCATTTTCAGAAGTTTTTCTTTTTTCCTTCTGCCTTAGATTTAGTTACTCCTTTTGTACTGTCCCTACAGCCTCTTGCTGAGACTATCTTAATCTTTTTTGTACTTTCTTACTAATCCTAGAACCTCCTAGAGGAGGTGAAGATTTAAAAAAAAAAAAACATGTAATAATAATGATACCAATAAGAACAAAATGAATACTTCCTGTGTCCCAAACTCTATGCTGAATGATTACTTTAAAAATTTTATCTCATTTTTAGTTTAGATCTCAAAGTAACCTATAGTATAGTTAACTATTGTCATTCACATTCTGAAAATGAGAAAATTGATCCTCAGGAGGTGGAAGTACCTTTCACAGTCACACTGCTAGTAAGTAGAATATCTATTCCTATTGTTATCTAATGCTGCAGTATGAATCACCCCAAAATGTAGTAGCTTAAACCACATTTTATTATATCTCACAAATTTGTATGTTGGCTGGGGCCCAGCTTGGAGGTTCCTCTGCTAGTCTTTCTCAAGGTCTCTCATGCACTTACAGCAAAATGGCAGATGCTGTCAGATGGCTGGACATCTGGTACCTCAGAGCTCCTTTGGATGGCTTCTTTTTTTAAAGCATGTTTCACTTTCTAGGGCTTCTCTACTTGGTTTTTCTCTCCACCAGGACAGTCTGTAATTTATCCATAGTGAGGAGAAGAACTTTTTTATTACCTTACTCAGAAGTCCCAGAAGGTCACTTTTTTCACATTCTGTCAGTCAAAGCAGTTACAGACACAGTTTAGATTCCAACATGAGAGGAGCTGCATATACATACAGAGCAGGGTAGAGAGTTTGGCCATTTTTGAGACTCTCTATCTCATGACAGGGGCTGGGACACATTGATTCTTCTCCATTTGTAGTAGGAAGACTGAGAAAATGTTATTTTAATGGAATTACTTGGAATTCCATTAAACATAGAAATTAGGATTAGTCAATTAGTCAAACATAGAATTAGGATTTCATTCCCCCTTATCTGATTTTGTTTCTATAAAGACATCTAATAGATATGAAAAATATCTTATTTACCAGAAACCTGAAGAAAATCATACTTATATTTCTGACAATAGAGTTAAAACACTGCAGAAGAAAGCTAATAGTTTCTGTAGAGCTGGATCAAAGAAGAGAAGCTGCCTGACAGAAGCTGTGCCATAGAAGAGGCAACAAATGCAACAATCACTGTGATGTAGGGAAGGAATCAGGGGGAAATAATACCCTAACCTCACCCTCTTCTTGCCATTTTATCTCCTGTTTGCAACTTCTATTGGTGGAACCCCATTCATGCTAAGAGAACAAGAAAGTCTGAGAGATATAGTCAACTGGGTCAACTTCCCAAGGCAAAGGACAGAGCAGAAAATGGAGGTGTCAAGGAAGATGGCAGTAAAGAATAACCAGCATCTTGTTGCTGGTCCTATTCTTTTGTTGATGTCATTATTTTCCACTTATCCTCACTTTATCTGAGGAACTAGAGTGAATTAAAAAAAAAAATAGTTTCAGTTTATTTGAAT
This sequence comes from Balaenoptera borealis, assembly GCF_965194805.1. Taxonomy (NCBI): domain Eukaryota; kingdom Metazoa; phylum Chordata; class Mammalia; order Artiodactyla; family Balaenopteridae; genus Balaenoptera; species Balaenoptera borealis. The sequence goes on from NC_138875.1 coordinate 36,190,417, forward strand.
TTCTAGGTAATTGAACTCTGGTTAACTGTGATTGCACTTCTTTTAATTGAGCACATAGTATTTAATATGCACTTAGAGAACAATTAAGATTTTCCTCCTTGTTCCTCATTCCTCTGCCTCTCTATTCCCTCCTTCTCCCCTCTTTTTATTTGCTCATCAGAGGATCTCATGATTCAGAAGGGCTTATTCAGAAGGAAACTTCCACAATTAAAAAAAATCAGTTGAATATCCACACATGACTCCTAGGCAGAAAAATGAACAGAAAACCTTCTTAGTTTTTATATACAAAGACATTCAGCAGTGGGCCAAATATGGCTTTCTGGTGCTTGTCTAATCAAAGCATGCACTGGAAAGGAAAATGATATAAAACTTCTTTTTCTCCCACTGTGATTTTTATTCTGGGTCACCATATTTCTCTTACACACAATACTTTAAACATTTCTGTCAAATTAACTTCTGAAATTAGAACAGACACTGTCCTGGAACAACCTACAGAGGTACAATTTTTCACATGTTGGTGTCTTTAATTTCAATTTCTAATTAATGAAATCCATCATGGTGATTCATGTTTCTTTACTGTTTTGGCCCATCTGATCCTCTTTTCTTGTTTTCTCTGCTCTATGGCATTCATTAAGAAAGACATAAACAAAATTGGAGATGGGTGGGAAGGTAATGAGTGGGATAAAATAGTATTTCCATGAAAAGTCCTCAAATCATTCTACTCTTTTCCAATAAACGTGACTATACTGATGATGTCCATAATGGAGTCACCAGTCTACATTCTTCAATTAAAATATCACAGAAATCCTCCCACTTCTGCATTATTTTGTTAATATAAATCTCCACATACATAGTTTCACTTTAGAATTTCCTTTGTTGCTCTACCTAAGATTCCTCTCATCTCCCATATAGAATTAATTTTCTAAAACTATATAAATTGCCCATGTCTCTATAGGAAAATGATGCCCAGCATGAAGCAATCAACATGTTAAAATAGATCATCTCAGAGACATAAAGCAGTCCTGCATAAGTCAGCATAGCTTCCCATAAAATTCATGACTGACTCAGCACACGTGGGCAGCCATTAGTTCTCCAAAGCATCTTTCTATTTCCTTTATGACTTAGCAGCCAGCTTTTAGGAAGTCCATAATCAGAAGAATCAAACTGGCTTCTTAGTTACTGAGATCACAAAAGGCATTGATGGCTGCATTAGGAATAAATGAAGCTTTGACATATAAACTCATAAAATTGGGCTACTTGATTCTCAGGCTTCCTTTCCTAAGGTTGATTTCTGAAACAAAAGGTGTAATTCTTGTGATTTTCATACAATTCTATTTTATTCTCTAGTAACACATAGTATCATGCATTATGTAAAGGACAAATATGTAATGTTGCCAGTATTTTGAATGCTTTTTCAAAAGTCAAATTATATTAATGGGATCTAATACCAGTATGACGAAAAATCCTTTTGAAAATATGGTCTTTATTTAGGAAGCTTCACACTGTATGTTTATATACAAGAAAAGAAGTTTATAATTATAAGGCAATGTAAATTAATGTATGAATATATCAACCTGTATCCTCTTATTACCTTTTCAACCTGTGAACCAGGAATAATCCAAATAACTCTTTCTCCATAAAGCTTCAAAATCTTTCAAAACCATTGGAATACTTAAATTTGCATAACCAATCCCTGACTTTGCTACTTACTTATAAGAGATGAAATATTATACCATCATGTTCTGATTTCATTTGCATAACATACATTTTATTTCCTCAGTTGTATTCTAAACTTGCTAAATCCAGTGACTATTTTAAGAATTCCTTTTGTGTGCTCCATGGAACTGTGAGGGCACTCTCTCTCTCTATTTTTATTTTTAAACTTTTTTTAAAATTAATTTATTTTATTTATCTTTGGCTGCATTGGGTCATCGTTGCTGCGCACGGGCTTTCTCTCGTTGCAGCGAGCGGGGGCTACTCTACGTTGCAGTGCGTAGGCTTCTCATTGTAGTGGCTTCTCTTGTTGCAGAGCACAGGCTCTAGGCACAGGGGCTTCAGTAGTTGTGGCGCATGGGCTTAGTTACTCCGAGGCATGTGGGATCTTCCCGGACCAGGGATGGAACCCGTTTCCCTGCATTGGCGGGCAGATTCTTAACCACTGCGTCACCAGGGAAGACCTCTGTATATATTTTTAAATATTTTCTTTCAGCTGAAAATTTTAAAACTATGAATAAAACAAGTATTTGCTTATATTCACAAAGCCAACAATCACCTGATTAAATTTTCATGAAATAACTGTTACAGTATCATATTGATAAATATCATATTGTAACAATATCATGTTAATAAAGTTGTGAAATTTGAGGCTAGGATGCTTTTTTATTATTAATATCACAATTGTTTATGTTTTTGTTTACATATAATATTTCCCTTATAATTTATAATTATCAAAGTAATTAAATTATTTTTGTAGCATCCTTTTCAGGGTGTTGCTACCCTGTATCCCTGCTTTCTACGAGGTCAAAATTATGGAATCATTTTCAATTTTTTCTTAAAGGAACTCTTTATTCAAAGGATTTTACTCAGATGTCAACTGTACAAAACAGATGAAAATAAAGCTCTTCTGCTTGAAGAAGGAGTTAGGCCCAACAGCCCCATTTGGCTCCCCAGCCTCCTCTAAGACCTGTGAATGTAATATTACCACAATTTGAAAATTGCTGCTCTGTGTCTTGAAAAGACTGCTCAAATTAGTTACCTGAACATTACCCATTGAAAAAAGGGGCCTTCTGGCCTGAGATTTATATTCACCACACTTGCTGGTTTATTTTCTTGTACAGAGTAGCCACTCAATGGTTTTTTGACTGGTTTGATTTAACTCTTTCTTTACCATCTCCTTCCCACCCCATCTTTTCTCCTCTTCTATTCCTTGAACTGTCCTTCTTTAAGCCCCATCAAACACATACACACAGGTACACATGTACACACGCTTGTGTGCTAAGACAGACTCACACATGCATGAGTGCACAGGAATTTACCATAGGTACTCACCAACAGTCAGCTGAATCACTGTACCTGTGATTTAATCTAGTTGTTTGTAAAGGAAGCCAAAAGTACTTAAGCACATTGCTTTGCCATCTGGTAACTTCGTTCATTTCAAGCCAAAGAATCACATTAACCTCTGGAAAACCATTCCTAGATTATCTGCCTACAGTGATCAATTTTGAAATCCACACCAACAACAAAGGCTGAAAATGTCCATAATCACAGCATTTTTGGAAATGAAAGAGCCCTGAGCATTCATGTTAGTGTAACAATGCATTTGATACTAAAAGAGACAGTCGAAAATTCAAAATGAAACAAAAGCTAAGAAAACCAGTACGTTGTTTATATTTACAACATATAAACACTGCAAATGCTAATTTCACTGAATTAGCACTTGCAGTATTATATTAATAAAATGTGGGAAATATAATAACGTCTCATTTTTCTGAATTAGCTAAGAAATGGTGTGTTAGGAATGACTGCATTTGTCATCACTGAGATATTTTTTGATCATTTAATGTCATGAAATGGCTAAGGTCATTTTGTACCTTAGTTAACATATTATAAGAAATATGTTTAAATTTATTTTGGGGATACTGAACATCATCATTATAAATAGATCAAGCAAACCAATCAAATTAATTGAGCCTTGAAGCCTCCAGTAATGACAGCAAGGTAAAGTGGATACATGCATTCCCACAGATAATAATTATAAAAATTTCAATAGACTATATTATAAAAATGAGTTAAGACACTAGAAAGCATTTCAAAGTAGAGAAAACATGAGAATAATTAACTCTCAAAAAACTGGAAATGGAAGGGAAAAGATCTACTAGTTTATGTCCTTCTGGTTTGAGGATGTCCATCCCTCAGCTTGGCTTCAGTTAAAGTAGAAAATATTAAGGAGTAATAGGATATTTGCCATAGCCTCAAATTATTCCCCACAATATTGTTAATTACTGTCATGTTTTTAACCTATATCCCCCAATTTTTTGATACTCCTCCTTCGAGAAAATAGAGCTTAATTCATCTTAATTTCTTTTCTCTTAAATGTGGGCTGAACTTAGTGACTGATTTACAACAAATTAAGTCCAGAAAGAAAAAATAATAACTTTATGTGGTGAAACTTAATAGACAGCACTTCAGCCAAATTACAAAGTTAGCATTACCAGTTCTAAGTCATGTTAGTATGTACCCACTGATATGGTATGATGGAAGGGCACTTCAGCTCTGTGGTATGCTTCCCTAAAATCCATAACCCCAGTCTAATGACAATAAGCATCAGACAAACCAAAATGGAGAAACATTCTACAAAATCCTTGACTAGTACTTTTTAAAAGTGTCAAAGTGGCATGAAACAAGGAAAGATGGAAAAACTGACACAGATGGGAGGAGACTTCAGAGTCATAGTAACTAAATGGAAATTGGGATCCTGGTTTCAATCTGGACCAGAAAAAAAAAAAAAAAAAATAGTGGACTATCTGGTGAAATCCAAATAAAGTCTATAGTTAATAATGGTACTGCAGCAATATTAAAATCTTAGGTTTTACCATTGTACCATGGTCATGTTAACATTAGGAGAGGCTAGATGAAAGGTATAAGGTGAAGCTCTGTACTATTTTGGTAACTCTTCTGAAAGACTAAAAGTTCAAACTAAAAAGTAAAAATTAAACAAAACAAACAAAAACATCATCTCATATCACATCACTGTGCATGAGCCAAAAACTCAGGGCTATCACTAATTTCTCAACTGCAGGTAGCCGGACCAAATTCCATCACTTCCCACTACACATCTGCTGAGTGAGTGACTGCTATAACCAGTGTGTGAAATTCCCAAGATATATTGTTGACTTCATATTAGATGGGATATTTACAACTTCAAAGATAACTAGCAACTTGACCACTATCAGAAAAGGACAAGATTTAAAAATTAGCAAAGGAATAGTGAAAATCATGGCTATTTCCCAGTGGGTCAAAATATTACCAAACCAGAGTGCTAAAGAATATGGAGAAGGCAGTTAAGGTTAAATTGACTTAAAGGACATTCCAAAGAGGAATGACAGATTTCTTCCTTATGACCTAGACTGTTGAACTCCCTCTTTCTCATCTTTATGTCAGAGAGTGCTAGACCATTGTCCCTGGCTTCAGGGAGGCTTCAAGCTTGGCAAGGCCCAGAGAGAAGAGGGATCTGCAGTTGAAGTGATGGTCACTGAAAAGGCAAATCTTTGACGGAATGCAGGTGAGCCTCTGTCTAAGGCAAACAATCACTGGAAAGACACTCTTACTAACCAATCAAATGACCATATGGATTCTTAGAAATTACATATAATTTGCCTAAAATACCTTTTTATTTAAAAGAAGATAGTGCGCCAAGCAGAAAAGAGGCAAATAAAAGGAATTAAAGCAAATTAATAATTTGATATTTGTTGAAAAAACAAATCCTGTAGAATTCTTAAGTTTGATACAATCATAAAAGTGGCTATGTCTCATCTATGTTATAGATGTTTCCACAGAACAGGCTGTAAAGAAGAGATAAAATATAGTCAAGACTAGCCAGCTCAATTTTGAGGGATGAAAATTGCCAGTTATGACTTCTTTAGATCTTGCAATCAGCAAATTATGGAGAAAGTTCTCTGGTCTTGGTTTCATAACTTAGTCCATATTATATAATGTTAGCCTTGCTTCTGCATTAAAGCAACAGTAAAAAATGATTGTTAATGAGCACAAAAAAAGTATCTTTTGAATATTTCCTCTGAATATTTTTGGTATGGAAATAGCTATTTCTATTTTCCAAAAACTGTTTTTTATTTAAGAAGACAAATATTCCACCTTACAAACATTTTTACGAAGTGCCTGTATTCAAGATAAAGTGCAGTTCAGCACATGCCTAAATGAGCACACTAAATAAGTGAAATCTGAACTTTTCTAATTTTTGATAAGAAATGGAGGATAGGAAGAAAGACAGGAAAAAAGAAAAAGAAAAGAGGGAGAAGGGGAGAAAGTTATAAAAAAAGGAGAGACAGAAAAGAAGGAAGAAAAGAGGTATAAACAAGAGGTAGACTGGTTTCTTTAGGGACCACTATGTATGTTATATGTACATATATATTAGCTGCTTTCTTATTCTCTTTTTCATTTGAAATTCAGAAGTTTTCAGACCAGAGAGAAAGACACACTTTCAAGCCACAAATCTCTACTCCCCAAAGAGGATGAGATAATGAAAAATGAATTAATATCCTCAGATATCACTATGCCTTCATATAGAGTTCTAATATAATGAAGGGATCCAGAATATGCCATCTCAAATATGCCTCTTTGTTATATAGATTATTTTGAGCTAAAAGCCATTGAGGACCAACAGAGGCAGGAAAAGCTCTAAAACCAGAGCACAAGTTTTCCTTTTGTAAAGGAAATTTACATTTTTAAAGAAATTTCCATTTGTAAAGATGTCTCCTTTTCCCTGACTTGAATGTGGAGAAGTTAATAACTCATCAATGAGAAAAGCAATGACTTAAATCTGCATCATGAATACTACTAAACATCCCCAGTTTACCAAACTTTTTCTTCATCATTTTCCTATAACTTGCTTCCCCAGCCCAGAAGCCCAATACCTCTTTCCTTCTTTTACCTAGAAATGATGTGTAAACTCAAGTTCTAACTAACTCTGGATTACTCATCACTGGGTGCTCCCATGTATATGTGCAGGATGCATGTGTTAACTTCTATTTTTCTCCTGTTAATCTGCCTTTTCCCAGTGTAATATATAGGTCTGTAGGGAAAGAACCTAAGATGGGTAGAGGAAAAATGTTTATTATTCCTCCCCTACAATATACAACATTCCACAGGTAACTCAGATCATGATTTTCATTTGAAAGATGAGGAAATTTAGACACAGATGAATTCCTGTTAACAAGTTTTAAAGTAATAAAACTTGTTAACGTAAGATTTCCAACTACCAAAAAAGAGGGGATATACGTATATGTATAACTGATTCATTTTGCTGTACAGTAGAAACTAATACAACATTGTAAAGCAACTATACTCCAATAAAAATTAATTAAAAAAAATAAAGAGTAGGGAAGAATGGTTTATTAAAATAATAAATTTTACAAAGAAAAGATTTCCATCTAATATTTTCCTGTGATAACTATCACCTATATTGCTAGAATTTGTCAAAATTTGTTTATATTTATGATATACAATGTGATGTTTTGCCATATGTATGCATTGCAAAATGATTACCACAATCAACCTAGTTAACATACCCATCACCTCACATAGTTACTTATTTTTTGTGTGATGAGAACACTTGAAATTTACTCTCTTAGCAAAATTTAAAATATATAATACATTATTATGAACGATAGTCACCAGTACATTAGGTTTCCAGAACTTATTCACCCTTTGACCAACATATCCTCATTTCCTCCATGCCCATCTTTGTGATTCTAATTATTTCAAAACCACCTTTCTCTCCCCATTATTTTCAGAGTCTGATAGGTTAGGAGTAGTAGTGTAGAATAGTATCATTGAAGTGTGCTCTTTGTTCACTGCATGAAATATTTTTATATTCATTACACAGCCCTACCTAGGTCCTTCTCAATTCCCTAGTTCTTTGCTTGCCTAGGTATTCTACTACATCTTTTCTTACTATTGCAACCCAAAGGAAAATTTACTTCTTTAAAACTTCATACTGTGTTTAAGATCTGTACAGTCTGGACTTATCACTTAGCATTTGATAATGGTCAATCTTATATAAAAAATGCTGTATATACGTTGCCAGTCCTTTGAAATCAGACTGATTTTCTTTGTCCATTGGACATGCAAGACTTAAATCTGTTGTCATTATCTGCCATTAAGTCATAGGGTAACAACAAAGAAGGGCTTAGTGTTTCAAATAAACATCATCAAAGTCATGAACATGATAATTGAAGGTGATGATAAAATAATGTATATCACAAGGATGAATTTTCTTCTTGGCAATAAAATTGTACATTTTTAAAAGTAATTAAAAGATAATTTTTATAGCAAAATTCAGAGTCTGTTTAAAATTTTTCACAATTTAAACATTGAAGCCATCACTAGTTTCACCATAACAAAGGGCTAAGAAATAGCTGCCCCTCTCAGCCAGTGAGGTATATCATTAACAACATACATCAGAACTTAAAGAGTCATTTCCCATTTAATCTTCCTGGCTTTGCTCTGTAATTTCTCCCCACATTTCCCGTTTGAGCTGATATTTCTTTTTTACTTCAGCTCAACACAAAAATTTAACTTGGGTATAGGAAATGTTCATTTTTTTAGATGAAAGTATTTTGCTTAGAAGGACTCTTTAAAAAGGGCTCAGATGGATTCAGGAAGAGCATGTGCTTTATGTTGAAAGAAATCTGCTTCACAAATAAGATGAGATTTTTTTTAATGCAAATGACCTCTTACTGATATATGTTGCAGTGAGTATACATTCGGATGCTTTTTAAAAAGAATTTCAGCATGGAAAGAGAGATCAGGAAAGAAGCAGAAAGCTAAGGAATCACACAAATACAATTCTAATAATCCTTGGCCTGAAAAATGTGGGAATCATGCTTCAGAAGTAGAGTGACATTTCCAGAAATAAAAATCATTTACTGCAAGAGTTTCATATTGCATATAGGGAAAAATGACAAAGGACAGCACATACTCTACCACTCCCCACTCCTGTAGACATGACTGATATAACAAAAATTTCTTAGTTAGTCTTTGTCTCTATCCCTAGCTATAGACAATCACTTATATGCTTTCTCTATGTATATATTTTTCTGCTTTTTTCTGTTGGTTTAATAAAAATGAAACAATAAAATATGAGGTCTTCTACATCTGACTTCTTCACTTAGCATAATGATTTTGAGGTTTATCCCTGTTGTAGTATATGTTAGTATTTTGTTCTTTATATATTGATTAATTGTGCTCAATTATTTTCATGTAAAACATTTTGTTTATACTTTCATCATTTGATGGACATTGGGACTGGTTCTAATCTAGAGCTATTGTGAATAATGCTCCTATAAATGCCTTTGTGTGAACATATACTTAATTTCTCTTGGTAGAGATTCCCAGGTGTGTAATTGCTGGGTTATATGGTGTGCTTGTGTTTAATTTTTTAAAACTACCAGGTTCCAAAGTGGTTATCTAATTTAATATTCCCATTTAACCATCATAATAAGGGGGTTGTAGTTTCTCCGCCTACTTCCTAATATTTCTTATAGTCCTTATTTTTGAGTACAACTGTACTAGTTGGTTGTGAGGTGGTATCTCATTTTAATTTTCATTTTCATAATTACTAAAGATCTTATGTATCTTTTAATGTGCTTAATAGCCATTCCTACAACCTCTTTGTTAAAATGCTGCCTATCTTTTTATTTGATTTTTTGTCTTATTATTTAATTTTTAAAAAAAACTTTTACGTTTTCTGAATGCAAGTTCTTTATTAGATGTATAACTTGCAAATAATTTCTCCCAATTTGTGGCTTGTCTTTCTTTTCTTTATGATATCTTTTGATAAAATCCTTTATTAGTTTATTCTTTTATGAATTGTTTTTGGCATCGTACCTAAGAACTCTGTCAAATCCAAGTTCCTGAAGATTTTATTCAGTTAGTACCACACTGTCTTTATAGGGCCAAAACTTTAAGAAACAGTAAAAATTAAAACCAGGTCAGTAAAATAGTATTTAGTAAGAAAGAGTTGATTGTGCACAAAAGTACAGTTTGCAAACTGTGACTCTTCAAATCCAAAACTGATGTGAAGGTGAGAGGCAGGATGTTACACGATGGCTTATAAAGTGAAAATGAGAAAGTTGTTTATGCTTTACAACAATCAGATTGCAATGGGGGTTTCCAGAAGGCAGGGGAGTGTTTAAAAATGATTATCTTATACCATTTTAGGAAGATAACTTTTTATGGTTATCAGAGTCACAAGAAATAACCTAAGTTTTCCTAATGTTCATAAAATAAGGTAGATTTAGTTTTGCTTACAGGGCTTAACTAGTTTGGTTGCTTGGGGGATTTTCAAGCCTGGTCTCCATTTTATTTTCATAGTTGTAAATTTGAAATCAGTTATGTAAATTCCTCCTTTTCTTCTCTTTCTCCTCATCCTCCTCCTTCTCCTTTTTTCTTGATTTCACTCAGCACTTTCAAAACACTTTACATTTGTCTTCTGTCTTCACTCTTTTTCTTTCCTATGATATCTCAGCCATTTTCCTTCTTTCCTGTATACAATTCTTTTTCTCTGGACACTTGAAAAATTTTCTCTTTCTCTTTGTCTTGTGTGTTTTGTGTGCTTTGTTTGTTTGTTTTTAATCTTGTATGGGTTCACTGAATCTGAAGTTCTTTAATCTGTAATTTGTCTTCCATCAAATTTGAAAAAAAATTATCCAATATTACTTCCAGTATTTTTTCACCCCATTTACTCTTCTTTTTCTGCTTCTGGGTCTACATATACACAAATTTTAGGCCAGCTTATTTGTTTTTCACAGATATTATATTTTACTTTTTTCCTTTTTGGATAGTTTCCACTGCTCTGTCTTTACATTACCTGATTCTTTCATGTGCTGTAACCATTCTGCTGATAAGCCCATCAAAATTATTCTTCACCTCTGTTGCCATTTTTTTAATTCTAGCATTCTTAGCCAAAATTACTCATTTTATCTTATTTACTGTATGCATTCTTTGTTAGATCCTTTATTATACTTATTATTTTAAAGTCTGTCTTTGATTATTTCAATATTTGGGCTATCTGCTTCTACTGATCATTTTACCGCTTGATGATGGGTCACAATTTTTTTTAATTGTCTCATAATTTTGATTGAACATGGGAATTATGTGAAAAAGAACTGGAAAGAATAAAATAAGTAATGTTAGTCTATGCAAGTGCATGCCTCTTCTTTGTTTAGCCTGACACCATGGGGAAGAGGCCACTGAGTCAATCTAATCTATTGTGCTTGGCCTGGTCTTTGTTTGATCTACTCTATGGTTGAGCATGGTCTAGTCTCTGTTCTTTCTTTAATTAAATTCAATTTAGCAAATAAATCAATTAATTTGAGGGTGGAATCTCAACCCTCCCTTTAGTAGACCTTGGGATCTGAGTTCCTGGAGGTTTTAACTTTTTTATCCTGCTCTACCTTAAGCATGCAGTTGACCCTGTGTGCGCATGCAGTTGACCCTGTGTGCCCTGCACCTCAGGTCGTTCTCTCTAAATTCTACTGCCTCTTCTCAGCAACAGGCTTCCATTGCCTAGGCCTTAGTGTAAGTAAGGGAGTGCCTGGGATTCTCTCTGTGTTCATGCTCTCCTCATAGATTTTAGTGTGCCCTGGAACACCTGCTTTTTAGTCCATCGTGGTAGGGCTGGTCTCCATTATCACTCCTTCACTACTCACATATTATTGCTATCTCATACTTAATCTAAAAACTGGAAGATTTGCCTGAAGATGCCAAAACTACTTCAATTTCTCCATATATAAGGCTTTTGCAATCTTCTTTATAAGCATTTATCAGAATGTTCTCTCCTCCCCCTAACTCCATATCTATTCTTGAATGTAATTTTACCTGGCAATAAATACCTATGTTTATTTAACCATTCAAGTTTATTAAACACTTCTTATATGTCCATTTTATAATAAATACATTGGGTACATTAATACAGAATATGTAATATCTAAAGCTATGAAACCTATAGTCACATACATGTAGAAAAAATAATTGGGTCAATACTTATATCCTGTCATCCAGATTACAGCCCATTGTATATCTTATTAAAAACTCTCACTTTTTTATGGACATGACAATTTTACTGAATAACTTCAAAGTGATTGTAAAATAAAATATTTTAAATATAATACATATAGTGTTTTCTCCAGATTCTTGCAATATCTTTGCTGTGCTATCAATATTGTAGGTAATTATGCAATAGATAATTACTTGTAAAGTCTAGTATATCAGAACTATTATGATCCTGGAAGCTATATTTTTTGAAAACCAAGTAATCAGCAATTATTGAATACTTCTGTCTATAAAGATTGCAGCATATATTGAAAGGTATGAGACATGGCTACTGTCATCTTTTCGTTTGTAATGTAAATGGGCAGATGAAGCAAAATAGAAATTTTATGTTTTCTAATCCATGTATGTTTTCTAATCCATACATGTTAAAACTGGAAAACTGAAGTCTATTTTATGGCTAACCAGGGATGATTTATAAGTAAATATTACCAGAATGATAGTATTAAAATTATCTTAAACTTTGTGTTACAGGTGTTCTACTAGACCATTTAGGAGCAGAAAGTAAATCAATAGTAGAAACTTTCAAAATGTGGGGATTACTTATATTCCTACATTTTGTATAATATATATTACACCAATGTAAATTGCTTTGGTATTTATCTGTGACAGTGCCACTTACCACATCTCATATACAAGTAAGAAATGCCAAGCACAGTTTGAGACCATATATATAGAAATTCTGTTAATCATGATGACACAGAGGAGCAATAAAAAGAAAACACACACACACATAGGAAACATGAATACAGATTAAAAATAAGATGTCTTGAAATTTCGATAATTTATAATTTTATTATTGTTCTTCATAAATTCATTTATGTTGCACAGAAGGTATCAGTCTCTTGAATACTTAGAATTACATGGTTTTACCTGTATTTGTTTAATCATAGCTTCACTTAACTTGACTTCCCTAAAGTTGTTCTCTTTTCCCTTTAGCTTTCTTGACACCTTAACTTTTCGTCAACAAACTGACCTTTTCCAATTATCCACCTTCTGTTAAGTAGTCAGCATTTTACTCTGAAATACAGAAAATGTCACCATAGACATATTGTTAAATGGTTGAACACTAAAAGTAAAGATATCTCTATCTGCTATTATATGTATGACATCATACAGAGTATTATCCTTCAGGAATAAATTCCTGAAGGATGTATATATTCTGGAATAATTAAAAGTACCAAGCTCAGGAGGAGAGAAGATGGCGGAAGAGTAAGACGTGGAGATCACCTTCCTTCCCACAGATACAGTAGAAATACATCTACAAGTGGAACTGCTCCTATAAAACACCCACTGAACGCTGGCAGAAAACGTCAGACCTCCCAAAAGGCAAGAAACTCCCCCCGTACTTGGGTAGGGCAAAAGAAAAAAGAAATAACAGAGACAAAAGAATAGGGACGGCACCTGCACCAGTGGGAGGGAGCTGTGAAAGAGGAAAGATTTCCACGCACTAGGAAGCCCCTTCGCGGGCAGAGACTGCGGGTGGCAGAGGGGGAAAGCTTCGGAACCATGGAGGAGAGCGCAGCCACAGGGATGCGGAGGGCAAAGCGGAGAGATTCCCGCACTTCCCGCACGGAGGCTCGGCGCTGACCAGCACTCACCAGCCCAAGAGGCTTGTCTGCTCAGCCTCCGGGGCGGGCGGGGCTGGGAGCTGAGGCTCGGGCTTCGGTCGGATCGCAGGGAGAGGACTGGGGTTGGCGGCGTGAACACAGCCTGAAGGGGTTAGCGCACCACAGCTGGCTGGGAGGGAAACCGGGAAAAAGTCTGCAGCTGCCGAAGAGGCAAGAGACTTTTTCTTGCCTCTTTGTTTCGCGGCGCGCAAGGAGAGGGGATTCAGAGCGCCGCCTAAACGAACTCCAGAGACTGGCGAGAGCCGCGGCTATCAGCGCGGACCCCAGAGACGGGCGTGAGATGCTGGGGCTGCTGCTGCCGCCTCCAAAAAGCCTGTGTGCGAGCACAGGTCACTCTCCACACCGCCCCTCCTGGGAGCCCGTGCAGCCCGCCACGGCCAGGCTCCCGTGATCCAGGGACAACTTCCCCGGGAGAACGCACTGTGCACCTCAGGCTGGTGCAACGTCACGCTGGCCTCTGCCGCCGCAGGCTCGCCCCGCCTCCTCTGTACCCCTCCCTCCCCATGGCCTGGGTGAGCCAGAGCCCCCGAAGCAGCTGCTCCTTTAACCCCGTCCTGTCTGGGTGGGGACCAGACGCCCTCAGGCGACCTACACGCAGAGGCGGGTCCAAATCCAAAGCTGATCCCCAGGAGCTGTGCGAACAGAGACAAGGAGGGGAAATCTCTCCCGGCAGCCTCAGAAGAAGCGGATTAAAACTCCACAAACAACTTGATGTGCCTGCATCTGTTGAATACATGAATAGACAACGAATCATCCCAAATTCAGGAGGTGGACTTTGGGAGCAGGATATATTAATTTTTCCCCTTTTCCTTTTTTTTGGTGAGTGTATATGTATATGCTTCTGGGGGAGATTTTGTCTGTACAGCTTTGCTTTATAATAGCTTTATTTTACTTCACTATATTATAGCCTCTTTCTTTCTTTCTTTCTTTCTTTCTATTTATTCTCCCTTTTACCCTGAGCCGTGTGGACGAAAGGCTCTTGGTGCTTCAGCCAGGCATTAGGGCCATACCTTGGAGGTGGGAGAGCCAACTTCAGGACACTGGTCCACAAGAGACCTCCTAGCTCCACGTAATACGAAATGACAAAAATCTCTCAGAGATCTCCATCTCAACATCAAGACCCAGCATCACTCAATGACCAGCAAGCTACAGTGCTGAACACCCTATGCCAAACAACTAGCAAGACAGGAACACAGCCCCATCCATTAGCAGAGAGGCTGCCTAAAATCATAATAAGGCCACAGACACCCCAAAATACACCACCAGACGTGGATGTGCCCACCAGAAAGACAAGATCCAGCCTCATCCACCAGAGCTCAGGCACTAGTTCCCTCCACCAGGAAGCCTACACAACCCACTGAACCAACCTTAGCCACTGGGGACAGATACCAAAAACAATGGGAACTACGAACCTGCAACCTGTGATAAGGAGACCCCAAACACAGTAAGATAAGCAAAATGAGACGACAGAAAAACACACAGCAGATGAAGGAGCAGGGTCAAAACACACTAGACTTAACAAATGAAGAGGAAATAGGTAGTCTACCTGAAAAAGAATTCAGAATAATGATAGTAAGGATGATCCAAAAGCTTGGAAATAGAATAGACAAAATGCAAGAAACATTTAACAAGGACGTAGAAGAACTAAAGAGGAACCAAGCAATGATGAAAAACACAATAAATGAAATTAAAAATACTCTAGATGGGATCAATAGCAGAATAACTGAGGCAGAAGAAAGGATAAGTGACCTAGAAGATAAAATGGTGGAAATAACTACTGCAGAGCAGGATAAAGAAAAAAGAATGAAAAGAACTGAGGACAGTCTCAGAGAGCTCTGGGACAACATTAAACGCACCAACATTCGAATTATAGGGGTCCCAGAAGAAGAAGAGAAAAAGAAAGGGACTGAGAAAATATTTGAAGAGATTATAGTTGAAAACTTCCCTAATATGGGAAAGGAAATAGTTAATCAAGTCCAGGAAGCACAGAGAGTCCCATACAGGATAAACCCAAGGAGAAACACGCCAAGACACATATTAATCAAACTGTCAAAAATTAAATATAAGGAAAACATATTAAAGGCAGCAACGGAAAAACAACAAATAACACACAAGGGAATCCCCATAAGGTTAACATTTGATCTTTCAGCAGAAACTCTGCAAGCCAGAAGGGAGTGGCAGGATATACTTAAAGTGATGAAGGAGAAAAACCTACAACCAAGATTACTCTACCCAGCAAGGATCTCATTCAGATGTGATGGAGAAATTAAAAACTTTACAGACAAGCAAAAGCTGAGAGAGTTCAGCACTACCAAACCAGCTTTACAACAAATGCTAAAGGAACTTCTCTAGGCAAGAAACACAAGAGAAGGAAAACACCTACAATAACAAACCCAAAACATTTAAGAAAATGGGAATAGGAACATACATATCGATAATTACCTTGAATGTAAATGGATTAAATGCTCCCACCAAAAGACACAGGCTGGCTGAATGGATACAAAAACAAGACCCATATATATGCTGTCTACAAGAGACCCACTTCAGACCTAGAGACACATACAGACTGAAAGTGAGGGGATGAAAAAAGATATTCCATGCAAATGGAAATCAAAAGGAAGCTGGAGTAGCAATTCTCATATCAGACAAAATAGACTTTGAAATAAAGACTATTACAAGAGACAAAGAAGGACACTATATAATGATCAAGGGATCGATCCAAGAGGAAGGTATAACAATTGTAAATATTTATGCACCCAACATAGGAGCACCTCAATACATAAGGCAAATACTAACAGCCATAAAAGGGGAAATCGACAGTAACACAATCATAGTAGGGGACTTTAACACCCCACTTTCACCAATGGACAGATCATCCAAAATGAAAATAAATAAGGAAACACAAACTTTAAATGATACATTAAACAAGATGGACTTAATTGATATTTATAGGACATTCCACCCAAAAACAACAGAATTCACCTTTTTCTCAAGTGCTCATGGAACATTCTCCAGGATAGATCATATCTTGGGTCACAAATCAAGCCTTGGTAAATTTAAGAAAATTGAAATCGTATCAAGTATCTTTTCCGACCACAACGCTATGAGACTAGATATCAATTACAGGAAAAGATCTGTAAAACATACAAACACATGGAGGCTACACAATACACTACTTAATAACGAAGTGATCACTGAAGAAATCAAAGGGGAAATCAAAAAATACCTAGAAACAAATGACAATGGAGATACGACGACCCAAAACCTATGGGACGCAGCAAAAGCAGTGCTAAGAGGGAAGTTTATAGCAATACAAGCCTACCTCAAGAAACAGGAAACATCTCGTATAAACAACCTAACCTTGCACCTAAAGCAATTAGAGAAAGAAGAACAAAAAACCCCAAAGCTAGCAGAAGGAAAGAAACTATAAAGATCAGGTCAGAAATAAATGAAAAAGAAATGAAGGAAACAATAGCAAAAATCAATGAAACTAAAAGCTGGTTCTTTGAGAAGATAAACAAAATTGATAAACCATTAGCCAGACTCATCAAGAGAAAAAGGGAGAAGACTCAAATCAATAGAATTAGAAATGAAAAAGGAGAAGTAACCACTGACACTGCAGAAATACAAAAGATCATGAGAGATTACTACAAGCAACTCTATGCCAATAAAATGGACAACCTGGAAGAAATGGACAGATTCTTAGAAATGCACAAACTGCCGAGACTGAACCAGGAAGAAATAGAAAATATGAACAGACCAATCATAAGCACTGAAATTGAAACTGTGATTAAAAACCTTCCAGCAAACAAAAGCCCAGGACCAGATGGCTTCACAGGTGAATTCTATCAAACATTTAGAGACGAGCTAACACCTATCCTTCTCAAACTCTTCCAAAATATTGCAGAGTGAGGAACACTCCCAAACTCATTCTACGAGGCCACCATCACCCTGATACCAAAACCAGACAAAGATGTCACAAAGAAAGAAAACTACAGGCCAATATCACTGATGAACATAGATGCAAAAATCCTCAACAAAATACTAGCAAACAGAATCCAACAGCACATTAAAAGGATCATACATCATGATCAAGTGGGGTTTATCCCAGGAATGCAAGGATTCTTCAATATACGCAAATCAATCAAGGTGATACACCATATTAACAAATCGAAGGAGAAAAACCATATGATCATCTCAATAGATGCAGAGAAAGCTTTCGACAAAATTCAACACCTATTTATGATAAAAGCCCTGCAGAAAGTAGGCATAGAGGGAACTTTCCTCAACATAATAAAGGCCATATATGACAAATCCACAGCCAACATTGTCCTCAATGGTGAAAAACTGAAACCATTTCCACTAAGATCAGGAACAAGACAAGGTTGCCCACTCTCACCACTATTATTCAACATAGTTTTGGAAGTGTTAGCCACAGCAATCAGAGAAGACAAAGAAATAAAAGGAATCCAAATCGGAAAAGAAGAAGTAAAGCTGTCACTATTTGCAGATGACATGATACTATACATAGAGAATCCTAAAGATGCTACCAGAAAACTCCTAGAGCTAATCAATGAATTTGGTAAAGTAGCAGGATACAAAATTAATGCACAGAAATCTCTTGCATTTCTATACACTAATGATGAAAAATCTGAAAGTGAAATTAAGAAAACACTCCTATTTACCATCGCAACAAAAAGAATAAGATATCTAGGAATAAACCTACCTAAGGAGACAAAAGACCTGTATGCAGAAAATTATAAGACACTGATGAAAGAAATTAAAGATGATACAAATAGATGGAGAGATATACCATGTTCCTGGATTGGAAGAATCAACATTGTGAAAATGACTCTACTACCCAAAGCAATCTACAGATTCAATGCAATCCCTATCAAACTACCACTGGCATTTTTCACAGAACTAGAACAAAAAATTTCACAATTTGTATGGAAACACAAAAGACCCCGAATAGCCAAAGCAATCTTGAGAACGAAAAATGGAGCTGGGGGAATCAGGCTCCCTGACTTCAGACTATATTACAAAGCTTCAGTAATCAAGACAGTTTGGTACTGGCACAAAAACAGAAATATAGATCAATGGAACAGGATAGAAAGCCCAGAGATAAACCCACACACATATGGTCACCTTATCTTTGATAAAGGAGGCAAGCATATACAGTGGAGAAAAGACAGCCTCTTCAATAAGTGGTGCTGGGAAAATTGGACAGGTACATGTAAAAGTATGAAATTAGAACACTCCCTGACACCATGCACAAAAATAAACTCAAAATGGATTAAAGACCTAAGTGTAAGGCCAGACACTATCAAACTCTTAGAGGAAAACATAGGCAGACCACTCTATGACATAAATCACAGCAAGATTCTTTTTGACCCAGCTCCCAGAGAAATGGAAATAAGAACACAAATAAACAAATGGGACCTAATGAAACTTAAAAGCTTTTGCACAGCAAAGGAAACCATAAACAAGACCAAAAGACAACCATCAGAATGGAAGAAAATATTTGCAAATGAAGCAACTGACAAAGGATTAATCTCCAAGATTTACAAGCAGCTCATGCAGCTCAATAACAAAAAAACGAACAACCCAATCCAAAAATGGGCAGAAGACCTAAATAGACATTTCTCCAAAGAAGATGTACAGATGGCCTACAGACACATGAAAGAATGCTCAACATCATTAATCATTAGAGAAATGCAAATCAAAACTACAATGAGATATCATCTCACACCGGTCAGAATGGCCATCATCAAAAAATCTAGAAACAATAAATGCTGGAGAGGGTGTGGAGGAAAGGGAACTCTCTTGCACTGTTGGTGGGAATGTAAATTGATACAGCCACTATGGAGAACAGTATGGAGGTTCCTTAAAAAACTACAAATAGAACTACCATACGACCCAGCAATCCCACTACTGGGCATATACCCTGAGAAAACCATAGGTCAAAAAGAGTCATGTACCAAAATGTTCATTGCAGCTCTATTTACAATAGCCAGGACATGGAAGCAACCTAAATGTCCATCGACAGATGAATGGATAAAGAAGATGTGGCACATATATACAATGGAATATTACTCAGCCATAAAAAGAAATGAAATGGAGGTATTTGTAATGAGGTGGATGGAGTTAGAGTTTGTCATACAGAGTGAAGTAAGTCAGAAAGAGAAAAACAAATACAGTATGCTAACACATATATACGGAATCTAAGGAAAAAAAAAAAAAGGCCATGAAGAACCTAGTGGCAAGAAGGGAATAAAGACACAGACCTACTAGAGAATGGACTTGAGGATATGGGGAGGGGGTGGGGTGAGATGTGACAGGGTAAGAGAGTGTCATGGACATATATACACTACCAAATGTAAAATAGATAGCTAATGGGAAGCAGCCACATAGCACAGGGAGATCAGCTCGGTGCTGTGTGACCACCTAGAGGGGTGGGATGGGGAGGGTGGGAGGGAGGGAGATGCAAGAGGGAAGAGAAATGGGAACATATTGTATATGTATAACTGATTCACTTTGTTATAAAGCAGAAGCTAACACACCATTGTAAGGCAATTATACTTCAATAAAGATGTTTAAAAAAAAAAAAAAAAGTACGAAGCTCAGAAATGAAAACCGAGTTGGTGCTTAATACCTACTTTTGAAGGAACATGAAATTTCCCTGGAGTAGAAGGTAACTGCTACATATATCATCAGTGTAATCATCATTGTATCGAAATAGAAAAAATGTTCATGCATTATAAAATTCATTACACTGTGCTTATTATCTCTACATTATTAATGAATTAAAATGTATTACATTGGTGATCTGAAAATATGCCCTAATCCTAAAATAGTTTTCTCTCTCACTGCAGTGAATTTCCCCATTTACTTTTTGATCAACACCTACTCACCCTTCTGACCAGTTCAAATGCCATCCTTGCACAATGCTTTTCCTGAGTTTCCCAGGTAGTCTAGATGTCTCCTCTGTGAGTCAAAAGTACTTTCTACATATGTATATTATAACACTAACCATACTGTGGGTGCGTTGGATTATGAACCTGGTTTTTAATCTTGTCTACCATGTTTGTATCTTCAATATCTTGAATTATGACTGTAAAATAAACTGATACAGAGTAGTCAATTGACAACTGCTTCTGGATTCCTGGATAGATACAAGTGTGATAACTAGTCAACAAGCTCTAATTCTTTTTATTGTGTACATTTCAAAAAAAAAATTCAATTTTATTAGTTTAGTCTTGGAGCAAATCCTGAATTATTAGATTAGGACTAACAATCGAATTTAAAAGATGTATTAGAATGCAATTTAGTAGTTGATAAAGAGAAGATCTCTGACACCATTTACAGAAAAAAATAGATTCTCTGCTGGATAAGTATGTCATCTCACAAAGTCCATAAATATGTGCACAGAAGGCTCCAGTGAAAATTCAAGAAATTCTTCTATTTGTACATTATTATATTTTCAACATTTCTTGGAATGTTGTTTATCCCTCCTAACTCTGATATGTGTATATACATATATAATATGTATTATATACTATATTTGTAAATATATACATACATGCATACTTATAGATAAATATATTTAATTACATATTATATATGTTTATATCCAAATATATATATATATATATATATATATATATACATATATAAAATAAAATTGGGCATCTTTCCTAAGCCAATGAGAAAATATTTTTCTTTTTTTAAAATTTGTGCCACTCATCAATTACCCTAACAGTTTATTGTTTTTTCTCCTTTCCTTCTTTTCTTCTTTCCCTCCCTCACTTCCTCCTCTCACCTTCCTCTTTCCTTCTCTTCCTTGTCTTTCCTTCCTTCTTTTCTTCCATAATTTTCTCCACAAATACTTATTGAGAAAGCATTAATATCAGGATTTCACTCTCTATTCTTGTAGTTCTAATCAGACAAAACTCAATAATGAAAAAATGAGACCTCTATCGAAGTTCCTACGGGCTTCAATTTAAAAGTCACTTTTTTCAGGGAAAATCATCCATTTTTATATGGACTAGGTTAGGTCTCTAATTGGAGCTCAATACTTATCTGTGTTAGCATTAACCACAATTGAATAGTTATACTTTGAAAAAATATATGAAATATATGTTCCCTTTATTAGGTTATTTACTCTCTCTTATATGAACTCATGAGTTTGTTTTATCATATATATTCTCAGGATTCAGCACAGAAACTTGAATATCATAAAGCTAATGTAGTACCATAAAGTGGCTTTAGTTTTGAAAGGTTGCTATAGTAAGAGTACCACAAACTGAGTGGCTTAAAACCAGAGAAATGTATTCTCTTTTCAGTGTGAAGTCTAGAATTCCAAAGTCAAGGTGTTGACCAGACCATGATCCTTTTAAAATTCCAGGGAAGGATCCTTCCTTTCTTCATTCAACTTTTGGTAACAGTAGGTGTTTCATGGCTTTCAACAGCATAATTCCAATCTCTGCCTTCATCTTCACATGGTCGTTGTCTTCTCTGTGTCTTCACATTGTCCACGTTGTTTTGCTTCTGTGTGTGTCTGAGTCCAAATTTCCTTCTTCTCATAAAGACACAAGTCATATTGGGTTAGGGGTCAATGTTACTTCAGTATTACATCACCTTAACTAATTAAATCTCCCACAATTCTATTTTCAAGTAAATTCATATACTGAGGTACTGGGGTTTGAACTTCAACATATGTTTTTAAAAACACAATTCAACCCATAACAGGAGTATTTCTGAACCATCAGTGTTCATTTTCTATCATGGGAGGTCAGCCTAATTTCCCAAGGGAAGATCTCTCTGGGGACTTTCATGGTTCTCAGATCAAAGTGTGACATTATGTGCTTCTCCACAGCAAATACCACCACAGTGGAAAATAAATCATTGAGATTCATTTCTTAATGCATTTGATCACTTTTATTCTCTCCATGAATGAAGAATCCATGTCCCTTTTGTAAACACAATTTCTCAGAACCCAGAACAGTGCCCTAACTATATCTGGCTTTAAATTATCATGTGTTAAATGAGCAGTTCTTTTTTGAAAGGATGAATCCTCTTTGACTTTACCTGAGCCACTTCCAAATGGTTTTCTAAAACTTCAACTATGTTTCTTCTTGCTTAGTGCTTATAGGTCTATTTCCACTTGCTACCCATTGAAGGCCAAACCCTGCTGAGGGCTATGTGAGTATTAGTTGTTATTTTTAATGAAAACCTTCAGCAATAGCTAAGAGCAGATTGGGAGGAGCTTCAAGGTGGCAGAAGAGTAAGACGTGGAGATCACCTTCCTCTCCACAATTACATCAGAAATACATCAACATGTGGAACAACCCTGACAGAACACCTCCTGAACGCTAGCAGAAGAGCTCAGACCTCCCAAAAGGCAAGAAACTCCACACGTACCTGGGTAGGGCAAAAGAAAAAAGAAAAAACACAGACAAAAGAATAGGGACAGGACCTGCACCAGTCCTGTGGGAGGGAGCTGTGAAGGAGAAAACGTTTCCATGCGCTAGGAAGCCCCTTCACGGGCGGAGACTGCGGGTGGTGGAGGGTGGAAGCTTCGGACCCATGAAGGAGAGCTTAGCAACAGGGGCGGGGAGGGCAAAGCAGAGAGATTCCCGCATGGAGGATTGGTGCCGGTCAGTACTCACCAGCCTGAGACGCTTGTCTGCTCACCTGCTGGGACGGGCGGGGGCTGGGAGCTGAGGCTCGGGCTTCGGAGGTTGATCCCAGGGAGAAAACTAAAGGGGTTTAGTGTGACACAGCTAGCCGGGAGAGTGTCTGGGAAAAGGTCTGGAGCTGCTGAAGAGGCAAGAGACTTTTTCTTGCCTCTTTGTTTTGTGGTGCGCGAGGAGAGGGGATTAAGAGCACCACCTAAACAAGCTCCAGAGATGGCGCGAGCCACGGCTATCAACTCGGACCCCAGAGACAGGCATGAGATGCTAAGGCTGCTGCTGCAAACACCAAGAAGCCTGTGTGCAAGCACAGGTCACTATCCACACCTCCCATCCCAGGAGTCTGTGCAGCCCACCACTGCCAGGGTCCTGTGATCCAGGAACAACTTCCCTGGGAGAACACACGGTGCACCTGAGGCTGTTGCACATCACGCCGGCCTTTGCCACCACAGGCTCGCTCTGCATTCCGTGACCCTCTCTCACTCTCTGAGTGAGCCAGAAACACCTAATCAGCTGCTACTTTAACCCCGTCCTATCTGAGTGGGGAACAGATGCCCTCAGGCGACCTACAAGCAAAGGCAGAGCCAAATCCAAAGCTGAAACCCAGGAGCTGTGTGAACAAAGAAGAGAAAGGGGAATCTCTCTCAGCAACCTCGGGAGCAGCAGATTAAAGCTTCACAATCAACTTGATGTACCCTGCATCTGTGGAATACCTGAATAGACAACGAATCATCTCAAACTGAGGCAGTGGACTTTGGGAACAATGATATATATATATATATATATATATATATATATTTCCTTTTTCTCTTTTTGTTAGTGTGTATATGTATGCTTCTGCGTGTGATTTTGTCTGTATAGCTTTGCTTTTACCATTTGTCCTAAGGTTCTGTCTGCCCTTTTTTTTTTTTTTTTTTAGTATAGTTTTTAGTGCATGTTATCATTGGTGAACTTGTTTTTTGGTTTGGTTGCTCTTTTCTTTCTTTCTTTTTATAATTACATTTTATTTTTTTTTAATTTTCAATAATTATTTTTATTTTTTAATTTTAATACCTTTATTTTATTTTATATTATTCTATTTTATTTTTTTCTTTCTTTCTTTCTTTTTTTCTCCCTTTTATCCTGAGACGTGTGGATGACAGTCTTGGTGCTCTGGCCGTGGATCAGGCCTGTGCCTCTGAGGAGGGAGCACCGAGTTCAGAATATGGGTCCACCAGAGATCTCCCAGCACCACGTAATATCAAATGGCGAAAATTTCCCAGAGATCTCCATCTCAAATCCAAGACCCAGCTCCACTCAATGACCAGCAAGCTACAGTGCTGGACACCCTATGCCAAACAACTAGCAAGACAGGAACACGACCCCACCCATTAACAGAGAGGCTGCCGAAAATCATAATAAGATCACAGACATCCCAAAACACACCACTGGATGCAGTGCTGCCCACAAGAAAGACAAGATCCAGCCTCATCTACCAGAACACAGGCACCAGTCCCCTCTGCCACCCACTGAAACACCCTTAGCCAATGGGGGCAGACACCAAAAACAATGGGAACTGTGAACCTGAAACCTGCTAAAGGGAAACCCAAAACATAGTAATTTAAGCAAAATGAGAAGACAGAGAAACATACAGCAGATGAAGGAGCAAGGAAAAACCCACCAGACCAAACAAATGAAGAGGAAATAAGCAGTCTACCTGAAAAAGAATTCAGAATAATGACAGAAATGATAATCCAAAATCTTGGAAAGAGAATGGAGAAAATACAAGAAAGGTTTAACAAGGATGTAGATGAACTAAAGAGCAAAGAGAAAAGGATGAACAACACAATAAATGAAATTAAAAATTCTCCAGAAGGAATCAATAGCAGAATAACTGAGGCAGAAGAACAGATAAGTGACCTAGAAGATAAAAGAGTGGAAATAACTACTGCAGAGCAGAATAAAGAAAAAACAATGAAAAAAATTAAGAAGTCTCAGAGACCTCTGGGACAACATTAAACACACCAACATTTGAATTATAGGGGTCTGAGAAGAAGAAGAGAAAAAGAAAGGGACTGAGAAAATATTTGAAGAGATTATAGTTGAAAATTTCCCTAATATGGGAAAGGAAATAGTCAAGTCCAGGAAACACAGAGAGTCCCATACAGGATAAATCCAAGGAGAAACACACCAAGACACATATTAATCAAACTATCAAAAATTAAATACAAAGGAAAAATATTAAAAGCAGCAAGGGTAAACAATAAAAAAAAAATGCAAGGGAATCCCCATAAAGTTAACAGCTGAACTTTCAACAGAAACTCTGAAAGCCAGAAGGGAGTGGCAGGACATATTTAAAGTGATGAAAGGGAAAAACCTACAAACAAGATTACTCTACCCAGCAAGGATCTCATTCAGATTTGATGGAGAAATTAAAATCTTTACAGACAAGCAAAAGCTAAGAGAATTCAGCACCACCAAACCAGCTTTACAACAAATGCTAAAGGAACTTCTCTAGGCAGGAAACACAAGAGAAGGAAAAGAGCTACAATAACAAACCCAAAACAATTGAGAAAATGGTAATAGGAATATACATATCGATAATTACCTTAAATGTAAATGGATTAAATGCTCCAACCAAAAGACATAGACTGGCTGAATGAATACAAAAACAAGACCGGATATATGCTGTCTACATGAGAACCACTTCAGACCTAGGGATACATACAGACTGAAAGTAAGGGGATGGAAAAAGATATTCCATGCAAATGGAAATCAAAAGAAAGCTGGAGTAGCAATTCCCCTAACAGATAAAATAGACTTTAAAATAAAGACTATTACAAGAGACAAAGAAGGACACTACATAATGATCAAGGGATCAATCCAAGAAGAAGATATAACAATTGTAAATCTTTATGCACCCAACATAGGAGCACCTCAATGCATAAGGCAACAACTAACAGCAATAAAAGGGAAAATCAACAGTAACACAGTCATAGTAGGGGACTTTACATCCCACTTTCACGAAAGGACAGATCCCCCAAAATGAAAATAAATAAGGAAACACAAGCTTTAAATGATATATTAAATAAGATGGACTTAATTGATATTAATAGGACATTCCATCCAAAAAACCAAAATGCACTTTCTTCTCAAGTGCTCATGGAACATTCTCCAGGATTGATCATATCTTGGGTCACAAATAAAGCCTTGGTAAATTTTAGAAAATTGAAATCGTATCAAGGATATTTTCAACCACAATGCTATGAGACTAGATATCCATTACAGGAAAAAATCTGGAAAAAATACACATGGAAGTTAAACAACACACTACTTAATAACCAAGAGATCACTGAAGAATTCAAAAAGTAAATCAAAAAATACCTAGAAACAAATGACAATGAAAACATGACAACCCAAATCCTATGGGTGCATCAAAAACAGTTTTAAGAGGGAAGTTTAGAGCAATACAATCCTACCATAAGAAACAAGAAGCATCTCAAATAAACAACCTAACCTTACACCTAAAGCAATTAGAGAAAGAAGAACAACAACAACAAAAAATACCCAAAGTTAGCAGAAGGAAAGAAACCATAAAGATCAGATCAGAAAAAATGAAAAATAAATGAAGGAAACAATAGCAAAGATCAATAAAACTAAAAGCTTGTTCTTTGAGAAGATAAACAAAATTGATAAACCATTAGCCAGACTCATCAAGAAAAAAAGGAAAAAGACTCAAATCAATAGAAGAGGAAATAAAAAAGGAAAAGTGACACTGCAGAAATACAAAGGATCATGAGAGATTACTACAAGCAACTATATGCCAATAAAACGGACAACCTGGAAGAAATAGACATATTAATAGAAAAGCACAACCTTCCAAGACTGAACCAGGAAGAAATAGAAAATATAAACAGACCAATCACAAGCACTGAAATTGAGACTGTGATTAAAAATCTTCCAACAAACAAAAGCCCAGGACCAGATGGCTTCACAGGTGAATTCTATCAAACATTCAGAGAAGAGTTAAAATCTATCCTTCTCAAACTCTTCCAAAATATAGAAGAGGGAGGAACACTCCCAAACTCATTCTACAAGGCAAAAATCACCCAGATACCAAAACCAGACAAAGATGTCACAAAAAAAGAAAACTACAGGCCAATATCACTGATGAACATAGATGCAAAATTCCTCAACAAAATACTAGCAAACAGAATCCAACAGCCCATTAAAAGGATCATCCACAGTGATGAAGTGGGGTTTATCCAAGCAATGTAAGGATTCTTCAAAATATGCAAATCAATCTATGTGATACACCATATTAACAAATTGAAGAATAAAAAACATATGATCATCTCAATAGATGCAGAGAAAGCTTTCAACAAAATTCAACACCCATTTATTATAAAAACCCTCCAGAAAGTAAGCATAGAGGGAACTTACCTCAACATAATAATGGCCATATAAGACAAACCCACAGCCAACATTTTCCTCAATGGTGAAAAATTGAAACCATTTCCAATAAGATCAGGAACAAGACAAGGTTACGCACTCTCACCACTATTATTCAACATTGTTTTGAAAGTGTTAGGCACAGCAGTCAGAGAAGAAAGAGAAATAAAAGGAATCCAAATTGGAAAAGAAGAAGTAAAGCTGTCACTGTTTGCAGATGGCATGATACTATACATAGAGAATCCTACAGAAGCTACCAGAAAAATACTAGAGCTAATCAATGAATTTGGTAAAGTAGCAGGATACAAAATTAATGCACAGAAATCTCTTGCATTCTTATACGCTAATGATGAAAAATCTGAAAGTGAAATTAAGGAAACACTTCCATTTATCATTGCAACAAAAAGAATAAAATAGTGAGGAATAAACCTACCTAAGGAGACAAAAAACCTGTATGCAGAAAACTATAAGACACTAATGAAAGTAACTAAAGATGATACAAACAGATGGAGAGATATACCATGTTCTTGGATTGGAAGAATCAACATTGTGAAAATGACTCTACTACCCAAAGCAATCTACAGATTCAATGCAATCCCTATCAAACTACCAATGGCATTTTTCACAGAACTAGAACAAAAAATTTCACAATTTGTATGGAAACACAAAAGACCCCAAATAGCCAAAGCAATCTTGAGAAAGAAAAATGGAGCTGGAGGAATCAGGCTCTCTGACTTCAGGGTATACTACAAAGCTACAGTAACCAAGACAGTATGGTACTAGCACAAAAACAGAAATGTAGATCAATGGAACAGGATAGAAAGCCCAGAGATAAGCCCACACACATATGTCACCTTATCTTTGATAAAGGAGGCAAGAATATATAGTGGAGAAAAGACAGCCTCTTCAATAAGTGGTGCTGTGGAAACTGGACAGTTACATATAAAAGTATGAAATTAGAACACTCCCTAACACCATACACAAAAATAAACTCAAAATGGATTAAAGACCTAAATATAAGGCCAGACACTCTAAAACTCTTAGAGCAAAACATAGGCAGAAAACTCTATGGCATAAATCACAGCAAGATCCTTTTTGACCCACCGCCTAGAGAAATGGAAATAAAAACAAAAATAAACAAATGGTACCTAATGGAACTTAAAAGCTTTTGCACAGCAAAGGAAACCATAAAAACACGAAAATACAGCCCTCAGAATGGGAGAAAATATTTGCAAATGAAGCAATTGACAAAGGGTTAATCTCCAGAATTTACAAGCAGCCCATGCAGCTCAATGTCAAAAAAACAAACAACCCCATCCAAAAATGGGCAGAAATCCTAAATAGACATTTCTCCTAAGTAGATATGCAGATTGCCAACAAACACATGAAAGGATGCTCAACATCATTAATCATTAGAGAAATGCAAATCAAAACTACAATGAGGTATCACCTCACACCAGTCAGAATGGCCATCATCAAAAAATCTGCAAAGAATAAATGCTGGAGAGAGTGTGGAGAAAAGGGAACTCTCTTGCACTGTTGGTGGGAATGTAAATTGATACAACCACTATGGAGAACAGTATGGAGGTTTCTTAAAAAACTAAAAATAGAACTACCATATGACCCAGCAATCCCACTACTGGGCATATACCCTGAGAAAACCATAATTCAAAAAGAGTCATGTACCACAATGTTCATTGCAGCTCTAATTACAATTGCCAGGACATGGAAGCAACCTAAGTGTCTATCGACAGATGAATGGATAAATAAGATGTGCCACATATATACAATGGAATATTACTCAGCCATAAAAAGAAACGAAATTGAGTTATTTGTAGGGAGGTTAATAGACCTAGAGTCTGTCATACAGTGTGAAGTTAAGTCAGAATGAGAAAAACAAATATCGTATGTTAACACATATATATGGAATCTAAAAAAAAAAAAAAAAAAAGTGGCCATGAAGAACCTAGGGGCAGGACAGGAATAAAGACACAGGTCTACTAGAGAATTGACTTGAGGACACGGGGAGGGGGAAGGGTAAGATGGGACAAAGTGAGAGAGTAACATGGACATATATACACTACCAAATGTAAAACCGATAGCTAGTTGGAAGCAGCCACATAGCACAGGGACATCAGCTCGGTGCTTTGTGACCACCTAGAGTGGTGAGATAGTGAGGGTGGGAGGGAGGGAGATGCAAGAGGGAAGAGATATGGGGATATATGTATATGTATAGCTGATTCACTTTGTTATAAAGCAGAAGCTAACAAACCATTTTAAAGCAATTATACTCCAATAAAGATGTTAAAAAAAATAAATAAAATGAACGTAACAAAATTAAAAAAAAAAAAATTTTTTTAATAAATAAAGTACAGCTGTTAAACCTACAGAGCAATCTAAGACATGTCCATATAATAGAATGTTCTGGAGCATTTTGCTTAATGAGGTATTTTCTATATGTATTGATATGGCACATGTCCCAAAGGATGTTAAATGAAGAAGATTATGAATCACAAATTGTCTGTAACCATTTGTTTCTTTTTTTTTTGGAGAGGGGGTGAAAATACATGTTTATTCCTAGATAACCTCTAAATGAAACAAGAAATGGATAAGGGATTTGGAGAACTAAAAGTTAGGAATGGGGAATGGAGAGTGACTTACTCTTTACACTTTTTTTTTTCTCTTTCCACTCTGTATGTTTTTTTTTTTTTTTTCATGAGAATGTATTATTTATTCAAATAAATAAATTTAAAATAAAAGTGGTCTGGGAAACAGCAAAAAAAAAAAAAAAAAAAAAAAAAAAAGCAGATGGGAGCCCAAAGCTCTTTGAATTCATGAAAGGTGGAAGAGAAAGTGTCAATTGATACTAGAAATTATAGTCTTCATCACTCATCAATTTTAAGGCTATGTTAAAAGCATTATAACTTCAAATGTTAGCAAGTTTTAGGGCTCTTCCATTCTTTGATATCAATGATGATGATAAGAGAGTAAAGTGAAAACCACAGAGAAGAAAAAGAAAAGATAAAAAGAATGGTACTCTGTAGTTTATTTATCAACCATACCTTCTATATTTTCCTACTGAATGATTTTTGCCTCAACAATATAATGAAGATATCCTTCTCAATATTTTTCCTGGGAAACCTATTCTGTTAAAAATGAAGAATGCCAGTGAGTTAACATATTGTATCACTACTTTAATGGCTTTGGCATTAGAATGAAAGAGTATTACATAGTGCATTCTCTCTCTCTATCCTTCTCTCTCTCTTAGAATAACTGCCTTCTGGATATACAATGAATTGCTTCACCTTTGTAACATGTAATATTTCTGTTTAACACATCCATTCAGTGCTTAATGTTCTGTACATTTGAGCAAAGAGATTAAGCCAGTGTTAACAATAACCACACGAATATTTCTTCACTTGATTTTTCCTGGAGATTGGGCATATTTATTCAGTTTCCTTAATGCCTTTAAAATTTTGACTACCTTCCATGACATTAACTCATTAGTTACTTTTCTACCTGTTTGAAACCTAGTTGGTTTAAATAAAAGTTGCTGCATGTAAAATGGCACATTTCAAATGAAACTTACCTATAGGAGAAAAATGAGGTTTTCCTTATCTCTGCTTTTGCTCATAAAGTTATAATCAGGACAATTACTTAGATAATCCAAGCACAAAACTTATGGTTTTGAGTTGAGCTGAATGAACTTTATTATATTATTTTTCCTTTGAAATTGGGGATTCTGTAGTCTTGGTATTGTTTCTCTCACTTTGAGGTTTTGTTTCTTGGGGGTGTCTTAAATTAAAATTATAAACTGAGCATTACAAGTACTCATATTTATCCCTGCATTGTATGGATGTGTGCTGGCATAAGAGGAATTGCTACTTTAAATCCAGTAGGACACAACTTCTTCTCAAAATAATAATAATAAAACTAATTATACTCTTTCCACTTCTATTTTCTATAATGTGTCTGGTTTTTGTCTTATTCCAGATTACTTCCTAACTCCTTCTTGTTCCATGATTCTTTACTCAACTTTCCTCATGATGTTTTCCCAACACTTTTCTAGACTAAACTTCTTCCCATTTCCATCAAAACCTGGACTGCCTTCTACTTCACCACTTCTCACCAGGTAGCAATAGCCACGTGCATGTAAGAAATTAGTTTTTGAATTTGAACCAAAAATTTTTCAATTTAAAGGGCTTTTTTTTTTTTTTTACACCATTTCATTCATCCTCAAATGGTGCTAGAATATTTATTGAAAATGAAAATTAAGATTAAGGTAGATCAAATGATTAATCACAATAATGTAACATGCAAATATGGCACTGGGTCTAGGAATGAGAACTTAGTACTTCTGAACCCAAATCTTTGTTTACTTTTCATTATATAATAGCTTTCCTACAGCCAGCTCATTTTTCTGTACACTGCTAATGTACTCATGGCTGGCAGGTGAAGATGACTTCAGGAGGTCAAAGGACAAAAATAACCTATTTCCAGTCTCTGAGTATAGGAAAGCAGAGATTCCTGATATACCATTCCTTTATACTGTGTAATATGATTGTAAAATACAAATGTGAATCATAAAATGGACTGGAAAAGAGAAAGACAATGGCTGGTGAATGGGTCCTGAAATAAAGTGTTTAGGAACAAAAAACACCAATTGGAGAGAAGGGGAAAACATGATCACAGGGAAAAAACCTAAGATTTCCCTCTCTTACTTTCCTGAAATTGGGGGAGGCTCTACATGTTGTCATTGATGATTTTTTTAAACTTTGCTTTGTTTTGAAAACAGAGAATGTATGTGGCTGGGAACAGTCATTTGACCACGTGAACCAAGGATTTCCACAGGTGGACAGAATAACCTGATTACTTTTATCTTGAAAAGGTGACTACTGTCCTGGGAGATCCTAAATGAAAGACCTTCTTACATGATCAATCCTTTCACACTAGGGTACAACACATATAAAACCAGGATCATGTACCAGGGCACCACAGCAAGCACCAAAATATATATTTGCAGGTTTCTGCAGCAGCCGTTGTATTCCTGCCAGTCATGTACGTGTGTGTGTGTGTGTGTGTGTGTGTGTGTTTCCTTACATTTTCTAATTAAATTATTTGCCCATAGTGTCCATTAGATTTATATAATACTTATATTCCCACATGAATTAGCATGATGGATATTCCTCAAAATTATATATATGAACAAATGGGATATTTATAAGATTCTCATTCAGAGCCCTCAGTGCTGGCCTCAAGACGGACAGAGGTTACATTGGCAATTTCATGTAGATATTCCCAAAGGAAAGAAACATCAAGGGCATTCAGATATCTTTGCCCCTCATGTTCTTTTTCTTGCCCTCGTCTTTGGCCTCAATGACAGTAAGAAATGGCTTTTTTTTTAAATTCCACAGAAAGTCTTGCCTTGATATTAAAGAGAAATCAACTTACAGAACTTGGAGAAGAGTCATGTACCTTGCATGAATGAACAATCTACTTTTAGAATCTTTTTCTTTATGATATTGTTTCTGATTTCAATGGTCTAAAAATAATGGCTTTCTTTTGAATATGACACATTTGGAGCCAATGTTCTAAAGACATATGAATGTGGATGCCATTGAATAATTTAATGGGACTGTGCAAAGCAAATAGAGCAGTTCAAGTCCTTGCCAGCAGAGTGGAGAAAAACTGAACACAAGAAGCTTCATCTGCATAAATAAACTGTCCTACTCAAATACATACAAAAAGAGTCAGACGATTAGCCAGCAGCCACTTTTTACATATAGCAAGCAAACCCAATTACATAAGGAGAAATATTCAAGCCAGCATAAAAAGTTATCAGAGGACTGGCAGAAATTTCCCCTGGAGCTTCCAAGAACAGATTCAGTAGCCAGTAATTTATAATTTCTTAGATAATGTGCAAAGACCATGGTGCTGATTAGCCCTTAAATCACAGTCTTCCAGGAAAAGTAAAACCTTTAATTTTATTAAAGGGCAGAGACGTGTCCCTGATTTCCTCTTTTTCACCTTCAACACTTCCCTGGCAGTTGTAAAACACAGTATGAGAATGTGTGTTTGTGTGTGGGTATCTGTCTGTGTAAAAACATGTTGAAGTGTTTGCTCCTCTGAGGTGTACACTGACCCTATTAAATTAGTAAGAAAAGTTTCCCCATGAATTTCAATTTGGAGTCAGTATGTGAGTTTGATACTGAGGAGAACAGTATTTTTTTTCATTATCATCCATAAAAACTCTCAAACCCTGCCATTTAAGTTCCCTGTGGCCTAAATGGCAGAGGACAGAAAAAGAGGTGGGGAAGAAGGTAACTGTTGGCATATCTATTTTTGTTAAACCAACTGGGAGCTTCTTGATAGAAGGTCCTTGTGTTGGTTGCCCATGTATAACCAAAGACTATCACAACACCCAGTGTCTAATAAATACTTGATACAAACATATTTTTATTGTTCTCAATTCAGAGAGAGAAAAGTGCTCAAAACATAAAAATGAATGAATAAATAAAAAGGAGAAAGATTAAAAATTTGACAACTTAAAATAGTTAAATTTTGTAGATGAGTACTGTAAATATCAATAAAAAAGAAAGAGTCACCTAGGAGATGTAATTCTGTCAAGTAGGAAAAAAGTTTGATCATCTTAATATATAATGTGTCTATACAACTCAGTAACATCTCAGTGATATGGATGAATAATTGATAGAGGAGATAAAAATAAACATAAAAAATATTCAGCCTCACCATCAATTTAGTGTCATTTTCATTTTTCAAGGTAGAGTCACTGTCAACTGAGATATATCAAGTTAACTTACCATCAACTGATATACCACCAACTGATATACCACCAACTAACATATGGGAAAATAGAGTAAAAAAGTGACATACGTCTACAATTAGCAGAGAAATACCTATAGGTATTAGACATGGTATATAATCACTAAGCCTTGCAAAATATTATATATTAATATAATAACTGTTTTGATAACTCTATTTTAATGGCTTTATTTCCTCAGTTCTTTCCAACTGGCCTATAAATTCACAAATTAACAGACAATTATTTTCCTGGGGAATAAATGTCTTTCTCATGGACAAAGAGATTTCTCTTTCTCTTCCTCTCTGTCTCTCTGTCTCTGTGTCTGTCTCTATTTCTATCTCTGTGTTTATCTCCACCTCTGTCTCTGTCTCTGTCTCTCTCTCTGTATATATATATGACATAGCTTCACAGACACATCTGTCTTTCTTCCCTCACACTGAGCATGGTCCACTTACCTGCATCTACACAGAGTATTACTGAGAACTCAGCTCAAGGAAAATAATAAAGTGAAACAAATATCAAGCCAGCCCTCTGGAGTTTTCATGGTCTATTTCTTTGCTGGAAGCAAAGATGGATAAAAGTATTTACCTCTTAAATGTTTACCTAATACTGTATGAAGCAGAGAACTTAAGTGGTCTTTACAGCTCATAGACCACACACACAAAATTATGAATGAGCAATTTTTATTCCCCTGAAGCTAATGGTTCTGGCACACTCTCTTCCACTTCTAGAGAACTGCAAGTAATATCCTCTGGTGAAGTTACTATGATTCATAGATGGCAGTGACCAGATTTCTGAATTTAGGTATGTAGTGTAGTAAACAGCAAAGAAAAACTGTCAGAGCTTTATTAGAAAAGACTGATTCATTTGACTTGGAACTCTAAAGTTGACCTTGAGTAATCAGTTAACTAACAAATTTCATAGTTTCAACCAGTGCCTCCTGTGTGCCAGGATATAAACTGAAATTCCATCAAGTGCCAGGTAGTCAGTGAAACAAACTGTGGCAGGAGATCCGAGCTGAACTATTAGTAAGTGTCCATCTACATACAGAAGCAGCCACTCATTTGTTTTTCTCCCTCTTGTGTAGGAGTATAAGTACTGATGCCATAACTTCTGATTTTTGAGATAAGTCAGAAACTGAAAACTATGTGTAAAATTTCTATAAAATAAACTTTGAGATAAACTTATTATTTTTTTTAAAACACATTATTTTGTTTAGTTTATATTTCAATACATTATATTTATTTTAAAATATATTATTTTTGTTTTAAATAAATATTTTTGTTTTAAAACTTTTGTTTTAAAAGCAGGCTAAGTAAAACCTGTGTGTTGGTAGAATTCATCCCATAGTTTTCCAGTTACAAATTTTGGGTAAGGCATTGTGCTGGACATTTTTAAGAGACACATTGAAGTGTAAAATTTAATTTTTGCTCTCAAAAACTCTCAATAGAGATGGAAAAGAAGGATATACATAGAAAAATGTAATAAAAAAGATATAGCATTATCTCTCCCCTTTCCTTCCTGTCAAACTTGCAGCAGTGGGGTCCATACAAGGAAGCAAGGAAGACTGGACCCAGCAAGCTGAAGAGATGGCCTGGTTCAATTGAAA
Source organism: Balaenoptera borealis (assembly GCF_965194805.1). Classification (NCBI taxonomy): domain Eukaryota; kingdom Metazoa; phylum Chordata; class Mammalia; order Artiodactyla; family Balaenopteridae; genus Balaenoptera; species Balaenoptera borealis. Next base: position 36,226,453 of record NC_138875.1, read on the forward strand.
CCCATGCAGGTAAGAGCTGGTAGATTGGGGATAATAAGTACCAAGATCCACAGTGTTGAATTGGGGAGTTAAAATACAGGAAAAGAAAAAACTGGAATGCACATGAGACATTGGATTAGAATTGAAGATATTGGTATAATGTCATGCTTTTACATATATACAATTATATATTATATATATGTACATATCACATTTATATTTTTAAATATATTAACATTTATACATGCTTTTGTATTTAAATATAGATGTATGTAGATACATATAGAAGTAAGTATAGATGTAAGTGTGTGTGTGTGTGTGTGTGTGTGTTTACTTACACTTATTTCCCAACTCTCTTCACTGAAGTGACTGGGAGCAATGACACTCCAGTATCAGCAAGAACACTGATGTCCAGATCTTGATTTCCATATACCGTTTCCAGTAAAATAAACCAAGGGGAGCAGAAGGAATGTGCAAAATAAGCCTAGACCATTTTGCTGGGCCAGAAAGTAAAAAATGCTCAAAGAATAAAGGAGGTAAGTTAAAAGGAAGAAGAAGCTAGGCTGAAAGGGCTCTTACTAACCCTAAACTAAAACAATTTGAGAATCTTTTTAAATTTGTATTCTAAATCATTGGAGAAAATGGAAATACACAAAACCCACTTCAAAGAAAAGAAGAAAGAAAGAAAGAAGGAAAGAAAGAAAGAAAGAAAGAAAGAAAGAAAGAAAGAAAGAAAGAAAGAAAAAGAAAGAAAGAAAGGGAGAAAGAAAGAAAGAAAGGAGGAAAGAAAGAAAGGAAGAGAACAGACAAAGGAAACTCTCCTTTTAACAGAATGACAACTAATGAATGTAGAAAAACTGAAGCAATTGGAAAATCAGTATTTTGTAACCATTAGAAGAATAATTAATTAGTGAAAAAGACATCAATATATACTAAGATTACACAAATGGAAGTATTTGAAGAGTGGTATATTTATACAATTTCAAGATATCTGAATACAACGTACTTATTGTGTAGAATAGCTATATAAAGTAGAAAACTCTATCAGATAACATCTTAATCATGTAATAAAGCTGATTTTAACTCCCAGAAAGCAGCTTAGAGAGTCGTCTGAAGCCCCAGTTTTTCAACTGCCACGCAGGGAACACCTCCAGGTTGTCTGGCTTTCATGGCTAGTGGTGCTTACGGGACAGTATATATTTGCATTCTTAAAAAGCTGCTGCCTAAGAGTCTGGAAGAGTTTTCCAGACAAGCAAAAGGGATACATAAGATCAAAAGATATAAAATGTGACATCAAAAAAATGAAATATGAAGGGGGAAAGTAAACTGTAGAGCTTTAGAATGTGTTCAAACCTAAGTTATCAATGTAGAAAGATTGTTATAAATATAAATTTTATATATAACCTCATGGTAACTGGAAAGCAAAAACCTGTAGTAGATACACAAAAGATAATGAGAAAGAAACCTAAGCATACCACTAAAGAAAGTCATCAAACTACAGGGGAAGAAATCAATAAAAGAAGTAAACAGAGGAACCCAAAAACAGCCAGAAAACTAATATCAAAATGGCAATAAGTACATACTCATCAATAATTAGGTTAAATGTAAATGGACTAAATTCTCCAATAAAAAGGCATAGAGTGGTTGAGTGGATTAAAAAATAACACCCATCTATATGTTGCATACAAAAAGCTCTCTTCAGATGTAAGAACACACAGACTAAAAGTGAAGGGACAGAAAAAGATATTCTCTGCAAATGGAACCCAAATGAAAGCTGGGGTATCTGTACTTATATCAGACAACATAGACTTTAAAATTAAAACTGTAATAAGACACCAAGAAGGGGCAATCCAACAAGAGGATATAACATTTATAAATATTTGTGCATCCAACATAGAAGCACCTAAATATATAACACAAATGTTAACAGAACTAAGAAGAAAATTGCAATAGACAGAAATAAAATAATAGTAGGAAACTTCAATACGCTACTTCATCAATGGATAGATTATCCAGACAGAAAATCAATAAAGAACTATTGGCCTTAAATGGCATGTTAGAGTAGATAGTCTTAACAGATATATAGAGAAAGTTCCATCCAAAAGCAACAGAATACACATTCTTCTCAAGTGCTCATGGAAGACTTTCCAAGATAGATCATATGTTAGGCTGCAAAACAAGTCTTAATAAGTCTAAGATTGATACAGAACAAACAATTATAAAATGTGTTCAGAACCACAAAAAAACACCAAGTAGTCAAAGTAACCTTGAGAAAGACAAAGCTGGAGGCATTGTGCGCCCTGATTTCAAAGTATATTACAAAGCTAAAGTAGTCAAAACAGTATGGTATTGACATAAAAACAGACACATAGAGTATTAGAATAGAATAAAGAGCCCAGAAATAAACCCACATATATGTGGTCAATTAATTTATGACAAAAGAGCTAAGAAAATACAATGGGGAAAGGACAGTCTCTTTAATAAATGGGAAGATGGGCAGCTACATGCAAAAGAAGGAAACTGGACCACTATCTTACACCATACACAAAAATTAACTCAAAATGGATTAAAGACTTGAATGCCCTTAAGATCCTGAAACCATAAAATTCCTAGAATAATATATAGGAAATAAGCTCCTTGACATAGGTCTAGGTGATGATTTTTTTTTTTTTAATTTGACACCAAAACAATGGCACACAAGCAAAAATAAGTAAGTGTGACTCTATCAGACTAAATGGCTTCTGCACAGTAAAGGAAACTATAAAAAATGAAAAGGCAACCTATTGAATGAAAGAAAATATTTGTAAATCATATATCTGATAAGGGCTAAATATCCAAAATATATAAACAATTCATAAAACACAATGGCAAAAAAACCCCAAACCATCCAATTTAAAAATGGGCAGAGGATTTGAATAGACATTTTTCCAAAGAAGACATAGAGATGGCCAATAGGCACATAAAAAGATTCTCAATATCACTAATCATCAGGGAAATGAAAATCAAAATCACAATGTGATATCACTTCACACCTGCTAGAATGACCATTATCAAAAGGACAACAAATAACAAATGTTGGCAAGGATATGGAAAAAAGGGAACCCAAGTACACCGTTGGTGGGAATGTAAAACAGTATGCAAAACAGTATGAAGATTCCTCAAAAAATTTAAAATAAAACTACAATGTGACCAGCAATTCTACTTCTGGGTATTTACCCAAAGAAAATAAAAACACTAACTCAAAATGACATATGGACTCACATGTTTATTGTAACCCTATTTACAATAGCCATGATATGAAGACAACCTAAGTGTCCATTGATGGATGAATGGATAAAAAAGATTTGGTATACACACGTATTAATCATAAAAAATGTAATCTTGCCATTTGCAACTACATAAATGGACCTTGCAGGCAGTATGCTAAGAGAAATAAGTCAGACAGAGAAAGACAAATACTGCATGATCTTACTTATATGTGGAATCTAAAAACAAAACAAAACACACAAGAAAAAAGCAAGTGCATAGATAGAGAGAACAGATTGGTTGCTTCCAGAGATGGGGCATGGACAAATGGGTGAAGGAAGTCAAAAGGAACAAACTTCCACTATAAAATATATAAGTTATGGGGATAATGTACAGCATGGTGACTGTTGCTATTAATACTATATTGCATATTTGAAAGTTGTAAGAAAGTAGATCTTAAAACTCAACACAAGGAAATAATTCTATATTTATGCCTGGTGATGGATGTTAACTAGACTTCTGATGATCATTTCCCAGTGTATATCAATATCAAATCATTATGTTGTACACCTGAAGCTAATATGTCATATGTCGATTATATCTCAATTAAAAAAGGTTGATTTCTCAAGTAATTAAAGAGACATTATAAAAAACCTGATCAGGTATATCACTTCTGTAATACTAATGTTAAATAAAATCATAATATAAATCTAATCTGAGGAACCATCACATAGAAATTTTGATAGCCTGTAATGCTATTGATTACAACTTTTTCTGTATTCTGCTTCTTTCTTCGGCTTCTCTTATGCAGTGGCCTACTATTTTTTCTTTCTTTAACTCTCCCCACTATTCTTTATCCTAACATACTCCCCTGAAACTAACTCCCCTTATCCAGTGTTTTTATCATTCATTGTGGTGACGTTGATTTCCACATCTGACTCTCTAGCTCAGAGATTCAGACCCGTATGTCTAACTTTCTACTGGGAAATTTCTTCTGGGCATCTAATTGAGAGTTGAAGGCCATTTCTGTTTTATTCTCTCTCCTATGCTGTATGTCCTCCTGCCTTTCTTATTTCAGGAAATGGTGTTACTTTGCCAGTTGCCTAAGCCAGAAACCTCACCCACTTTGTAACTCCCACTCTCTTACAACCACATGCAATCAATCAACATGTCTTCTCCATTTTCTTTCCTACCTCTTGTAACTACCAGTGGATTCCTTCAAAACCTTACAGTTGCCCTCCCTGCTTAGAGTTTTGTGCCTTTCTCATCCATTTCCCACACTACTATCAGGATGACATTTAAAAAGGCAAATTCCACAATAAACTTGCCCCCATATATTTTTCTTAGAGTACAAAGTTAAAGTTAATAATTGATGCTAGAAAATTTACCTAACACTCCTGTCCACCCCATACAATATGTTCCAGCCTATTCCCTTTAGGCTGCTATTTTTCACATGCTGATTTTTCCTCCTCTTGGTCACCTAGGACCAAAGTCCCTTTCCTAACTTTAGCATCACTTTTACCACTTACATTTCCCTAATTCCCTAAGACTAGATAATGTTTCTCTTCTATGTGTACCTATAGCACTACTTTTACTTTTTTGTTGCACTTATTTATCTATCTCACTAGACTGCCTTTAAAGAGTTTTCTAATTCTTCTGATTGCATCAGTGATAAAGCTTTTATTCAGTATGAATTTGGCTTGAACACTTAATAATATCAGTATTTTTTAAAAAGCTGTGGCTCAGGAACAAACCATCTGCAGAGAAAACAGCAGTCACAAGACCAAGATGCATAATTGGACAGGGATAACACCCCAGATTGAGGGCTGATCCCTAAGGCAAAGAGCACTTACTCCACATCAATGTCCAGATGATATTCAGCATAATGTTTTAAGAACAATTATTTTGACAAAATCTTCTTGTCTGTATGAATGAATTTTATGCATTTTTAGAGTCAGGGAATTCCCTAAACACCAATGATAAAAGTTAATTTTTTTTTTTTTTATTATAAGCAAACAGAAAGCACACAAGATGATACAATTTTTAAAAAATTTTTATAAAATGTTGTTTTCTCCAGTCTTTCTGATAATATCTTCTCTGATCTCTTATAGAACTTAGAGTCAATGGAATCTTAGCATGTAGGCATTAATTGTAGCTTATTCTGTATCATTGTTCTGTACATATTCTATATATCCTTTACTGGGAATGTTCTTTCCATGTAACTCTCATGTTTGACATCCTGAAAAACTCCAACTAACTCTTAATTGCCAATTTAAAAGTTTACCTTCTCCCTGTGCTTGACTTTGATTTGTTCCTCATTCCTACTCCTTCTAAGCACTTCTCAACTTAGTCCATATTCTATAAGAACAGTTCATAAATAATAACAGGTGCATTTATCTCTATCCTCTGCCTGATTGTGAGCTCATCAAAGAGGAATTTCAAATTCATCCTTGAACCCATTGATTGTTGGTAAATGCCTGGCATTTAGATAGCATTTTAAAAGCAATTTTCAAATTTAAATTGAATTAAAATCAAATTTGTGTGTATCTGATGATACTTTGCCCTCATTGTGGGTAGCAATTGTATATATTTGTAACAGTTGCATTAAGATGTAATTAGCATATAATACATTCACTCTTTTGAAGTGTACATGTCAGTGTGTTTTGGTATATTCATAGGGTTCTAAAACCACCACTACTATCTAGTTTTCTAACTTTAGCACAATTTTCACCCCACCAACAAATCCTATACTCTTCAGCAGCTACCTTTCATTCCCCCTCCCCTCAGCCCCTTGAAACCAATAACGTATTTTATGTCATTACGAATTTGCTTCTTCTGGACTTTTCCTATAACTGGAAAACACAATATGTGGACTTTCATGTCTGGTTTTTTCACTTAGCATCATGTATAAGGGTTCATCCATGATGTAGCATGTATTAGTACTTCATTCCTTAAATGGCAAATAATATTCCATTGTATGGATATATCACATTTTGTTTATACATTCATCAGTTGATGTACATTTGTGTCATCTTCACGTTTTGACTATTATAAATAGTGTTGTTATGAACATTTGTGTACAATCTTTTGTTTGGACATACATTTCCATTTCTCTTGGATATATACCTAGGTGCATAATTTCTGGGTTATATGACAACTTTATGTTCAATATTTTGAGGAACTGCCTAACTAATTTTTTTTAAAGTGGATGAACTCTTCTGTATTCATACCAGCAAAGTTCGAGGGTTCTAATTTCTTCACATCCTCACCAGCACTATTTTTGTCAATTTTTTTAGATGGTAGACCTCCTAGTGATGTGAATCAGTATCTGATTTTGGTGTTGATTTGCACTTCTGTAATGATTAAAAATGTTGAGTATATTTTCATGTGCTTATTGGACATTTATATATTTTATTTGGAGAAATGTGTATTGAAATTCTTTGCTAATTGAGTTTTAACTAGATTGTCTTTTAATATTGAGCTGTAAGTTTTCTTTATATGTTCTGGATAAAATTTCCTTATCAGATATATAATTTTTGAATATAGATACGTATATATGATTTCTATACAGAAAAGTCTTAAGTTAAAGCTTCACAAAGGGACAAAGGGATATCTGTCTGCCTGACCCTAGTCTCCAACTTAGCTTCTTTGCCCAAGGTTTGCACATCTTCTATAAATGGCCTTCCAGTTCTAGCCTCCTCCTGTGAATCTCCATCAGCCATTCAGAAAACTCTATCTCTGTCACACAATGGCATTTTTACCCATGGTTCTTGCTCTTTATACAGCACTAAATTCCCTGAGATCTGAGTTATCCAAGGACGTGGCAGAGAGATTTCAAGAGAATAAATAGAGCTAGGTCTTGACAAGCCACAGTCTTTGTAATATTGGGGGGTTGGTGGAGGTTCACTTTTTAATCTTGTATTATGTCCCAGGACAGTCATGAGCTCTATGAGTCTGATCCTTATTGAGTAAAACTTTCAGGACTACTGGCTTATTTTTTCAGATGTTTCATGTCTGAATTTTGGATATTTAGTCCAAAAAAAACCAAATATCAATTACCAGAGTCATCAACATCAAAACCTCAGAGGAGGCAGAAAAGTATTTTTCCAACAGAATCATCATCTGGCAGTCTTCTCCATGGAGCCCTGCAATTGCACAAAGCATGTTTAGTTCAAATAGTGTATTTCCCTTCTTTTGGAGTACATCTCTCTAGGTTCATCAGAAATGAGAAGGGGTTTTTATCACTGAGTTATATAACTATTAAGGCCCATTGCCTTAGATTATACTCACAGACAAATACATTTGTTTAATTTTCCATTTATGTTTAATCTTCTGGTTATACTTGTATCTTCTGCTCACCCTAGTGTGTATTGGAACACACACTAGCTGATTAGTAATTACACACTGACTTAAATAGATGTCACAAGAATAAGATTTTCCTCATTTGTTTAAATCTCATCCTTCTGCATGTCCTTTAGAGTTTATTAATAAAAAAACAATCTTGGACAATTTGTTAAAAAAAAGTTCTTCATTTGGTCTTTATTTTGTGTTGGTTACCTTTCTTTTCCTTTAGCATTTTGTCTTATCTAGATATCCAGTTTTTAGGTGGTGTCTTTTCATTCCAGTGTTAAATAAATAAATTATATCATACAAAGGGTTTTTTTTTTTTAATGTAAATTTATTTATTTATTTTTGGCTGCATTGGGTCTTCGTTGCTGCGTGCGGACCTTCTCTAGTTGCAGCGATCGGGGGCTGTTCTTCATTGCAGTGCGCAGGCTTCTCATTGCAGTGGCTTCTCTTGTTGTGGAGCACAGGCTCCAGGCACGTGGGCTTCAGTAGTTGTGGCTCATGGGCTCTAGAGTGCAGGCTGAGTAGCTGTGCCACACGAGCTTAGTTGTTCTGTGGCATGTGGGATCTTCCCGGACCAGGGATCAAACCCATGAACCCCGTAGGTGGCTTCTTAACCACTGCACCACCAGGGAAGTCCCCATGCAGAGACTTTAGTATGCACTGTCTTGAACCATTTTTTCCAATATTTATTATGATTTTTATCATTATTACTTTAACTATAATAATTATTATTTTATTATTTTGGAGAGTAAGTTACCAAGAAAAAATTTCCCCAAAATGAATTTGATGAAGTTTGATCCATGAAGATGTGATTTTGGACACTTCCAGAAATACTCAAATCACAAATACTAGGGTGCCACCTAATCCACTTCAGTGCACATTATACCCTGTTTGAGTTTAAAGCTGCTGTTAAATTTATTGAGCCTGGTACCTCTTGGCAAATAGTCCCTCAGTGAAGAACGTGGCGGGCAGAGGGTTCAGAGGAAGTTCATCTACAAGCCACACATATTACCCTGTAGCTATTTTATTTGAGGGCTGTGACAAGAATTCTTTAATGGAAGAAAATCTACAGTGTATTTAAAAAACAATTTTTTTCTCTGCCTCTTTTTGCTCTTCTTTGCTTCTTATGTATCTACAATTATTTCCTCTTTCAGTCTATGGAAACAGTAATGAATACTTATGAGAGGGAACTTAGGCTAGCTCAGGCCTTCATTTTCAGTACAATTAGCTAAGAGGACAGAAGTCTTGTGAGCTTTTGGGTGAACTCTGGGTTGGGTTTGTGTAAGAAATTCTCAAATTGTGATCAGAGGATGGAGGCTTTCATCCTTGAATGTCAATCTTCAAGAAATGAGAGGGAAAAAAACTGTATAGTGAATTTGTTGATTTAGTTAAACTCTTACTACTCTAGTTATTCACTAACAAGCCAGAAGGTAGTGATGCTTAGATCACTGATAATGGGGTAATATGGTATCTGTTTTAATGAATAAAAATATCTGCTAGTTGAAAAATAATAGTTAATTGTATAGAAGATATACATGGAGAGTGACAATTTATAGTTCATGAGCACAAATTGTGTTATATAAAATGATTTTAGAAATTGAGAGACCTTAACATCATAATGTACCAGGTTTGTTATACTTATAATAATAGCTCATATTTATTGAAAATTTAATTTGTGGTAGGTACCGTTATAATTAATATATATGCAAATTTAATTCTCAATCTTTTGAGCTAAATGTTATTATTTTCACTGTATACAGCTGAGGGAGACAAAAGATCCTAGATTTAGTAACTTGTTCAATCTCACACATTTGGGAATCCAAACAGGTAGAATTTGAAACAATCTAATCTACTTCCTGTTTTAAATGTACCCAGGATTTGTTTTAATCAGCTATGGTAAGACATGCAGATACAGAAATGTCTGTCATAAATGAAATTAACTTACAGTTTCCTAGAAACAAAGTCATGGAACTCCACACAGGGGGCCACATGGAGAAACACCAGGGTCAGTCAATAGGCAGAGGAAACAAGGGGAAAATGTGGCAGCAGCATTTATGTTGGTTTCTTTGGGAAGGAATAGGTGAGGCAGGTTAAGCTGATTTAGGATTGACTAGTTTGAGTAATTATATCAGGCTCTACAAATAACGTCTGTTCATATTTTTCTGGTACGAGACCCTGGAGTGATTAGGGCAGGTGGATAGTGGCCTGTGAAAGCCTAATAGAAAAGTTGTTGGGATGTGGGGTCTAGATTGTCTGGTTTGCATTTGAAAATCATGCTCCTGGAAGGGTTGTTTAGGTTGTTTACTATCTCTAGGAGTTGGCTAACCCTGGGAAGGGCAGTCCCTTCAAGATCAATTAGAATGCAGAGGTCAAAACATCAAAATACAGAATAAAAGCCATGTTTAATACAGTTCTCATGTCCAACCTCCATTGTGCTGTAAACTCCTCACATTAAAAAAAAAAAAAAAAAAAAAAAAAAAAGCCCTGTTTTTTTTCTTATTCATCAGTGTTTCCTTGGCCTTTTAAATAAATATATTCATTTCAGTGAAAAACTTTGATGGGTCATTTAAGTCTACTCAGCAGTGACTTTACACAGTGAAAGCCTTAAATATATGGACTGTTTAAAGGGCAAACAAAAATTAAAACAATATATGTTGAAACCATATACACATTTTAATACATGCATGCTTCTTGTTCATAAGTTTGTATAACAATATTCTGGTGGTATGAAAAATAGAAAGGTTGTAGGAGATAAAATAATGTTTTCTCCTCAAGTCAGCTAGTGTCAATATAATGTTTGCTTAAAATAATCAGTCCCCTTTGTAGTGCCAATTAAAACTTTAATCTGCTCTCTCACTAACTAATAGCCAGAGTTACTCAAAAGGATATTGGAGGGGGAATATTGCACTAGATCAGTGGTTTTCCAAATAATTTTAAGATTTTCTTAGAAATATCTTACTCAGTAATTTATTATATAGAATACATAAAAGTAAAATTATTCATACTTTTGAAAACAAGCAGCAGGAGAGCATGGTAGAGGAAGTAAATGTGGATTTTAAAAAGTTCTAGGGGTTGTCTAGATTAGCAGTTTTAATCAGTATTGACCCCAACACTACCTTAGTTTTGTTTCATCAGTCCAACCTATCTTCCTGATTTATTTCTTAGTACTCTAGATCTTGCATAAAGTTCAAACTAATTATAATTAGCCCCATGGTCTATGATACCTAGGAAGATATAATCAAAATTCTCCTTATCTTTAATCGCCCATGGTGTTTATAAAGGCAACGGGTAAAGTAGGTGTTATATAAATATTTGAAAATTATAGGTAAAACCAACATGCTTAATATAAATGTTTCAATTGTCAAAATCACATGTTGCTCATGTGTAGTATGCTAAGATACTTATTACCCACGTTAAGCCGCCATTCTAGAAGAGCTTCATTTGTTTTTGTTGCTGTTGTTCTTGTTGTTTTTGGAAGAGTTTCATTTGGACAGCCCTTAGTGGGTTTGCTTTACTATTGTTAAATAAGATGCACTGAGTTCATATATTTTTATGAAACTAAATATATGGGCATTATTTCTTTCAATATTTTATCATGATAACAATGGTATTCATGTTAGTCTTTTAACTACAGAGTGAAATGTCTATACAAACTGCTATACACTTAGCTTAAGTAAAAATACAATAAGCTGTATCAGACACAGTAAGAATTTCAAGTATTAACATGTATCATTCATCACCAAAAAATTAGGAAAATATTAAGCCAAGTAGATCTAGTCTAGTAGATTTTCTCCTTTTATTATCCTGGTTGGGTATCAATAGTTGATGCTCCCTGGGATTTCTATGTTGATCTGGGTTGGAAAAATCACTTAATAAAACAATTATAGAGAACTGTCTGTCAATTCTGTTTGCAATTCTCTGAGTTCATTCTTTACTTAGTGCATTGCACCTTTTATTTCTCTAGCTTTACCAACCACACTCATATATGAAATGCTAGAGTTTAGAATCGGTTTTTCATTAATATTTAAATTGCAGAAAAAGATATTTATTTTGTGGGGAGAACAGGTCTTTCTTCTGCATACATTCAGGTAAGCAATTCTAAGAACTACCTCTGTAATTCTGGAATCTGCTGTGTTTCCCCTCTCTGGGATGTTCTCCCTTTCTCTCTAACAATCTATAGATGGATAGATGATAGATAGATAGGTAGATAGATAGATAGATAGATAGACAGATATTTAAATAAATAAACTTCCTCCTTCCTTGTTTTTCTATTTGTCTTTCTCTTCCCACTCCTCCACACCTATGCTCTAAGGAACATTACTTAATATTAGAACAAATTGTAAAATTTCCTCACTTTTTGTAGGAGGAAAATAATATTTCAATTGAAAAAGACACCCTCATCTAACAAAAGTCTTTTAAAAGGGTTTTATCATGTGTTCTTTATATTACTCTCAATACCTACCCCCCTAACCCATGGCCTATTGCAGCCTGAGACCTTCCATGCCCCTAACACATAGGCCATTCCTCATTAATTTACTTTCACTGATGTTAATACTAGCTCTCTGGAATTTTCTCTTTTCAAAGAGGAGAAAATTAAGCCTCAAAGAAGTTATCAAGTACCCAAAGTCTTATGTCTTGTCCACTATTAAGTTCACCAACTTTTTAGCACTATGCTGTATCACCCAAATGCTTACACTGTGTATGGATTTTTATGGTTCAATAAATACCACCCACCATTTCCAGTAGTTTTTTAAGCCAGCAAAAAGATGATCCAGATAATCTTGGGAGGAAGGAGATGTGTATGGCCGGAACAGAATAGAAAAGCAAAAAGGAAGGTTTTCAAAGCAAGAGGGAAAAGGAGGTAGATAAGATGAACAGAGGAGACAGCTAAATTGTTCAGTCTTGGTGGGCTGAAGAGTGGAAGAACTGGAAACTGAGGCTGCTGCTGAGGGAGGGGCCACGTGGCTGAAGATTTTTTTTTTTTTTTTCCTGGTGGACAGTGGTAGAGCTCTAAAAATAGCAATGAGGCAACTGTGTTCACCTGATTCTGAGGGAGATTTGTATATGTAGGTGCTGGAAGAAGGAGAATTTTGGCAAGGGGACAGCCAAAGGCTTGGAAAGATAACAATTAAATATCACAGAAAAATCATCAGGACCTGATTTTGTTGTAGAGACTGAAAAGATAAAATGGATTTTTTGTTCCAAGATCACATTATTTATAAAAAGCATAGAAAGAGAAATGAACCCATTCCAAGAGGCTGAGGAAGTCCCCTCTGCCATCATGCTTGGTCTGCCAGTGGTCTGCTCTTTTTATGGCAGTTTTTAATGGCACCACTCCAGTTTAGCAGGGAGCACTACACTTTATGTCTGTGCTGTCATTTAAGTGCTTCTTCCCTAAACACAGTGTGTTTTATACCCTTAGCTACCAAAGGGGTTGCTGCTTGGCAGCATTTCTTTTTCATAAGTCATTTAAAGTGTCCTAGGTATCATCTTATGACAACTTTACAAGGTTTTCCTAGGTGACCATAGTTATCCCCTGAAGATATAACTAATGATTTTACTTCCTAATCCTCAAATTTCTGTGGATTCACATTATAATGAAACCTATAAAACTCATAAGATTTGTAATGAAAGTAACCCTGGTGTTCTAGAAAACAAATTTTCAAATGTCAAGATAGAGTTGGTGGGACATTACAATACAGCTGTATAAACCTATACAGCTGTATAAAATTTTTTAGATATTCATGTAGGCTGCCAGTTGCATAGAATTCATAAAGCCGTGAATTATCATTAAGTGGGGAAGGTAAAGTTAAATGGTTAGGAGGCTATGGTTGACTCCTTAGATGTAATCTCAGTTATCGTGTCCTGAAAGCAGTAGAAAGAACATGAAGCATGAATTCTTATGAGATTCCACTGAGCTCTCCAATTACTAATCAGGCTTTTCAAGAAAATATTCATGTGATAAATACATATAGCATACAGTTTATGTATGCCTCTATGCTAGGCACCATAAGGAATGCAAAAGGAGTTAACAGAAGTATAAATCTATATGAATAATTTATGAGTCAATAATGGGAAGTAGAAAATAATGGAAGAAAATATATTATGTCATGTTGAATTGAATATGATTGACAGGAAAAGGTACAGGGATTGAAGAAACTAAACATAAGTTCTTGTTACAGATGAGCTACTATTTTTATTATTATCTTAGACTCACCACTTTATTTTAATTTTCTCAACTATTAAAAATAAAAACAAAGATCTGGGACATTAATACAAAATAGTCTAAAAAGATATTTTTGAACTATAATATTTTATTTAGTTAAAATTATTAATAGAATAGCATATATATATAAACACCAATCTCCAAATTATCACTAGGCTGCTTGTAAAAATGGTTCAGAACACTAACTACAATGGCATAACTCAGTTGCTGACTCTAAAGAACAAGGCTGTATAAAATTCCACCAGTTAATAAAAAATGAGTATTTTGAATGACTTCATGTACTTGATCCAAGTATATGAAGTTGATTTAGTTTCTTTAAAATACATCCTCACAACTGGATGAAAATGGCAATCAGAATATGCATGCAATTGAATTTCCTTTTTCCCACAGTATTACATCTCATGGCTTAGGATCATCTTGTTGAAAACAGACCAGTGAAGGACATCTGTTGCCTAAGTTAAAAGTAACTAATGTGTCATTTAATAGGCCATCTGAAAGAGTTTTAGTGGACAGGAAGATTCGAAGACTTCTCAACAGTGTTTTAACTAATTAAGATCAAAATGTGAACCAGCTAAAAAATGTATATTCTGACACAACTGAAAGAAGATAACAGATGTTCTGGTAACAGTACATATATGTACATATATGAAGTAAAGGCATTTGTAAATTGATTCTAAAGCAATCAGGGGTTACTCGTATCTCTAGGATTATCTAACAGTTTCTCTGTCAATACAGACTGGAAGAAACTAAAGAACCAAATGAGCTTCTGAAATACCTTTCAAGTTTCAAATTATAAAAAAAAAGATTTTTTTAATCAATCACAACATAAGTACTGAAACTAGGGCCAATATTATCCACAAATATAGAAAGTCTCCAATAACACATAATCAGAAAAATATTGAGAATTTTGGAAAAACATCTTTCCACATTCTTCACATATTAATGACTAAATGTCTGCCTTTAGAGAGTAATCTGTTTCAGTTATTGATTTATGGTGAAAGATCCTAATTATATTCTTTCTAGAAAAATATAAACTACATTTTATCAGCTATTAACATTTTAGTGAAGGTGGAGTGAGTGAAAGAAGATCCATTCATCATATGTGTGTATTACTTTGATAGCAAAATCACCCCATTTCCTGAACAGAAATTTATAGTAAAAAGTTATCTCAATGATAGAGATTATGTAAGAGAGAGGTTGCAGCAAAATACTACCAGTATTAAGGTACAACAATAATCAGTCGTATGTTCCCTTACCCCTATATTTCTCCTTTCCATGAAGAAACATTGCATGGGAGACAGTATTGCCAGAATAAGAACTTTCTACCATCTTTTCCCCAAAGAACACTGATTTTGATAATGACCCCTTTACAGGATTCCAGCAGAGGAATTCAGCACACAGTTGGAAAGAAAGAAAGAAAGAAAGGAAGGAAGGAAGAAAAATATTTTTTTTTTTAAATTGAGATTAGTTGCATTGATTAGAGTAAGAAGAATTGTTTCACTTTACCTTCATAATTTCTACCTAAGGAGGTCCAGCTCAGTGCCAAGAGAAACCTTCTTGGCCTGCAATTTCTCCCACAGGGAAAAGTGAAAGTGTGTGAGTGAGCTTCCCCAGCTGTGTGGGACACAGTCAAAGAGACCTACTTCTTTCTTGTTGCATCTAGAATATTTAGTTGTGATCTGAATGTCAGGGTTAACAGTGGCCATATCAAAGGGATGGAGATCTTACTAACTAGAAATCAATAAAAGGAGGAAAACTGAAAAATTCACAAATATGTGAAGATTAAATAACATATTCCTGAGCAGCCAATGGGTCGAAGAAGAAATCAAAAGGTAAATAAAAATGTATCTTGAGATAAATAAAAATGGAAACAAAACATACCAAAACTTATGGAAAAAGTAAAAACAGTTCTAAGAGGGAAGTTTATAGTGATAAATGCCTATGTTAAGAAAATAGAGAGTTCAAATAACCAACCTAACTTTACACATCAAGGAACTGGAAAAAAGAACAAACTAAAAGTCCAAAGTAAATAGAAAGAAGGAAATAACAAAGATTAGAGCAGAAATTTAAAAAAAAAAAGAGACTAGAAAAATAATAGAAAAGATCAACAAAACTAAGCTGCTTTTTGAAAAGATAAACAAAATTGACAAACTTTAGCTATACTAAGAAATAAAGAGATGACTCAAAAAATAAAATCAGAAATGAAAGAGGAGACATTACAACTGACACCAGAGAAATACAAAAGATTATGAGACTACTATGGACAATTATATAACAATGAATTGTATAACTTAGAAGAATGGATAGATTCCTAGAAACAGAACTTATCAAGTCTGAATCATGAAGAAATAGAAAATCCAAGCAGACCAATAATGAGTAAAGAGATTGAATCAGTAATCAAAAACCTAGCATCAAAGAAAAGCCTAGAAACAGATGGTTTCACTGGTGAATTCTACTAAACATTTAAAAAAGAACTAACTCCAATCTTTTCCAAACACTTCCAGAAATTTGAAAAGGAGGGAGCATTCCCAAACTCATTTTACAAGGAAAGCATTACCCTGATACTAAAGCCAGAATAAAACACTCCAAGAAAAGAAAACTACCAGACAATAATACTGATGAATATAGATGCCAAAGTTCTAAAAAATATACTAGCAAAACTGAATTCAACAGCACATAAAAAGAATTATAATTGATCAAGTGAGATTTATTCCTGGGATGCAAGGATGGTTCAACATATGCAAAAAAAAAAAAAAATGTAATGCACCACATTAATAGAATGAAAGCTAAAAATCATATGATCATCTCAATAGATACAGAAAAAGTTTTGTCACTATTCAATACCTTTTCATAATAAAAACTCTCAACAAAATGGGTATAGAAAGAACACACCTCAGCATAATAAAGGCCAGATATGTCAGTTCTACAGTTAATATCACACTCAACAGTTAAAAGCTGAAAGGTTTTTCTCTAAGATCAAGAACAAGACAAGGGTGCCCACTCTCACACTTCTATTCAAAATAGTATTGGAAGTTGTAGCCAAAGTAGTTAGAAAAGGAAAAGAAATATAAGGCATCCAAATTGGAAGGAAAGAAATAAAATTGTCTGTGTTTGCAGTTGATAAGATGTTATATATAGAAAATACTAAATACTCCACCAAAAATACTGTTAGAACTGATAAATGAATACAGTAAAGTTATAGGCTTCAAAATCAAAATACAAAAACCAGTTTAGTTTCTATACAGTGATAACAAACTATTTGGAAAAGAAATAAAGACAGCCATCCTATTTAAAATAGCATCAAAAACAAACAAACAAACAAAAATACTTAGGGATAAATTTATCTAAGGAAGTGAAAGATCTGTACACTGGAATTTATAGGACATTGGTGAAAAAAAATGAAGAAGATATAAGTAAATAGAAATATATTTCATATTCATGTAACAAAAGAATTGATACTGTCAACATGTCCATACTAGCCAAAGTGATCTGCAGATTCAATGCAATTCCTGTCAAAATCACAATGGCAATTTTCACAGAAATAGAAAAAACAATTCTAAATTTGTATAATTTTTCTGGAACCACAGGAGACCCTGAATAGCCACAAATATCCTGAGAAAGAACAAAGCTGGAGGCATCAAACTTCCTGATTTCAAAATATATTAGAAAGCTATAATAATCAAAGTAGTATGGTATTGGCATTAGAATAGACATGTAGATGAATGGAACAGAATTGAGAGCCCAGAAATGAACACATACATATACAGTCAACTGATATTTGATAAGGTAGCCAAGAATAGCCAATAGGGAAAGGAAAGTCTTTTTAATAAATGGTGTTGTGATAACTGGATATTCACATGAAAAAGAATGAAACCAGGCCCTTATCTTATGTTATTCATAAAAATTAACTTGAAATGGACTAAAGACTTAAATATAAGACCTGAAACCATAAAATACTTAGAAGAAAACAGGGGAAAAGCTCCTTGACTTGGTCTTGGCAATAAATGTTTGGATAAGAGACCAAAAACACAAACGACAAAAGCAAAAATCAACAAGTGGGACTACATTAAGTTAAAAAGCTTTTACACAGCAAAAGAAACAATCAACAAAATAAAACATCAACCTATAGAGTGGGAGAAAATATTTGCAAACAATATATCTGATAAGGGGTTAATATTCAAAATATATAAGTAAATACAAAATATATACGTAAATACAAAAAATAATTAATTAATTGATAATCTGATTAAAAAAATAGGCAGAGAACCTGAATAAACATTTTTCCAAAAGAGACATACAAATGGCTAACAGATACATGAAAAGATGCTCAACATCACTAATCATCAGTGAAATGCAAATCAAAACCACAATGAGATATAACCTCACACTTACTATAATGTTTATTATAAAAAAAGATAAGAAAAAACAAATGCTCGTGAGGATGTAAAGAAAAGGGAACCCTTGTACACTGTTGTTGGGAATATAAATTTGTGTGGCTACTATAGAAAACAGTATGGAGGTTCCCAAAAAATTGAAAATAGAACTACCATATGATCCAACAGTTCTACTTCTGGGTATATATCTGAAGCAAATGGACTCACTACCTCAATGAAATATCTGCACCCTCATGTTCATTGCAGCTTTATTCACAATAACCAAGACATGGAAACAACCTAAAGGTTTATTGACAGATAAATAAAGAAAATGTTATATGTATAGCCATAAATGAAATATTATTTAGCCATAAAAAAGTAAATCCTGCCATTTGTAACAACATGGATGGACTTTGAAGTCAGTATGCTAAGTGAAATAGGTTAGACAGAGCAAGGCAAGTACTGTATGATTTCAGTTATAAGTGGAATTTTTTAAAAAGCTGAACTCATAGAAATAGAGTGTGGAATAGTGGTTACCAGAGGTTGGGGAGTGGGGAAAATGGGGAAATGTTGGTCAAAGTGTACAAGTTTCCAGTTATAAGATGAGCAAGTTCTGGGTATATGATGTATATAAGGATGACTATAATTAAAAATACTGTATTATATACTTGAAAGTTGCTAGGTCTGAAATGTGCTCACTACATACAAATAAAGTTAATATGTGTGGTGAAAGAGAATGTTAATTAACCTTATTGTAGTAATCATTTCACAATATATATGTATATCTAAATCATAGCATTTTACACCTTAAACTTACACAATATTATATGTCAGCTGTACCTCAACAAAGCTGGGGGGGAAAGGAAGCATTATGTGAGAGCTTAGCCTTCTGTATAGAACATTTTTTACTTTTTAATTATGGGTTTTAACATATCAAACTTAGTTGACATCTCTTGGGCATGCCATTAGGGTGGCTCAGAAAAAGTGGCATGCTTACCCACCTCAAGAGTATATTGCACACTATGTGATATACTCCTCAATCCACAGTAATTTTATTTCAACATCTTGCCCATTAAAGTGATTATGAGCAAAGAAGAGGAGTACATTTTTTTACACAAAAATCAAGTATTGCCTATGTAAATAGTATTAATTACAGTGGTAATATATGCATTGCAAAAGAAAAATGCATCTTTGATATTTTGCCAACAATTCAATAAAAATATTATATTTGTGTCATTGAATTTTGTTGCATATATTTTTACAATATTCTAGTCAAGGAGAAAATGGGAAATACTGATATGTGCTGCTGAAAGATACTCTTCTTTTGCTTGGCCTCAAATGATTTGACTGTACTGGTAACCCAGCAACTTGGTACATCTATTGGCTTGTTGGTTACAATAAAAGAATCATTAACATCTGACTCACAGACCAGTGAAGTATAGATCAGTGGCCTGGCATAGTTTGGAACTTGGGATCGTATAGTGGGATCATGTGACCTAAGTTAGACCTTCTTTTTGCTGTGGTCTATAAGTAATCCTCTGAACTACTAAAGGCATGAAGAGACAAGAATTTTAATTTAATGCTATGAATTGTTTAAAATACAGTTATTCATAGGCCACTATTTTTATATTATTTTAAAATAATTGTGTACGTACACAGATTATCAACATAAATTTCTAGCCTACTTAGCATGGGATAACTACATACAATTTTATTTCACTAATATACACAAATTAGAGATGATTCCATCTTACACTGTCTCAATTTTCTGTTATTTCAATTCAGTGGATAAATTTAATGTGTACAGGAATCTCTCAACAGTTGTAGACATAAATTTTGAATGTGAATCCCAGATAAATCAAAAATGTGCCTGTGAGATTGGAAAATTCCTTACAGTAGATAAGAAAAAGGAAACACAGATCATTTGATTTTATTCCAGAATCATATTGAATCATATTGGAACTGCATTGCAGGGAGGCTGAGCCAAGTTGGACGTGTTCAAGAGGAAAACATCTTGTTTAGAACCCTTGGGCTTGCTTGGGTGAAGCCTGCTGGGAGTAAGTAGATGTAATTGAAAAAGAGAAACTGAGCTGTACTTTTTCCCATGAGCTCTTTTGTCATGCAGAAGGATTTAGACTTGTATCTTTGGAAATGGAGTTACTTGCAATAAAAAGAATGTAGCTGTGGAGAGACTTATATTTGTTAATTATTTCCAGGAGAGTTTAAAAAGCAGGTAGACATGATTTCATGTTTTGGTTGTTGCTAACATGAACAATGGCATCTTTTCTTTTTTTTTTTTTACCGTTTTGGGTTTTTTTGTTATTGTTTGCCTGCTTTCACTAGGAACTCTCTTTTAGACCTCCAGAATTGTTTCCTTACCCCAAGCCATTCTTTCTCTTTCTGAAATATATATTATTCTGTCATTTGTATACTAGTTTTCAATGTGTTACAATCTTATTGTCTCATTGTTCAAGTTACAGTATGCTAACTACTCATGGTTCAGGAGAATAGATGGGTCATACCTGAAGCATTCATCAACATAAGAATATAAGGAGTCATACTGGGCCATAAATCTCCAAGAAATAAAAGCATCAATTAGAGAAAACCTGATTGGTAACCCTGATGTTGAGTTCCAAAGGTTAGTGTCTATCAAAACATATGTAAACTCTCTCGGCTTGCTCATTTTGAATTTATCAAATATGAGAAATTAAATTATTTTTTTTTTTTTGGCCATGCTGTGTGGCTTGCAGGATTTCAGTTCCTGGACCAGGGAGTGAACCCAGGGCCTCGGCAGTGTAAGCCTGGAATCCTAACCACTAGGCAACTAGGGAACTCCCTAAAATATTTTCAATCATTTTATTTTTAACTTATAAGAACACTGGAGATGGAGAGGTCTATACATTCTCCCCACTATCTCCATCTCCTCATCCAATTTGTGAAATGACTCACACATTATTGAATTCAAATCCAGTGCATATCACATTCCAGTGCAACCTGTTAAGTGATCCTGATTTTTCTTCACAGGCGGTGTTGCTGCTGCCAAACTTCTTGATCAGCTAGTGTCCTGAAAATAGTGGTGGGCATGGGGGGCAGAAAGGGAGGGAAATAATCAATTGCAGCCACAAAAGATTGGTAATGAAGATCGTATATAATCAGAGACTGATAAATCTTTTCTCAGAGAAACATAAATGGCCTTAAACTACTTTATCAGTAAAAGATTTAATGAAAACAAATTGATTAGGCTGCAAACTCAGAAAAATAGGAAGGGAATATAAAAAAATAAACATAAGGAAAGGAGAAGAAAAGAAACAAAATGTAGAAATTAATGCAATAGAGAAGAAACATATACTACTAGTAAAGAAATTTTAGTGTTAAAAATTAAATCATAAAATACAAAACTAGTTAATTTAATTAAGAAAAAGGGGAAAAGTGAATACACACTATCAGATATGCTAATAAAGAAATAACCACAGATATACAAGAAAATATATATTTATTATAGAGAATATTTTAATCAATTCTATACAAAAATCTAAAATCCATAATGAAAATGGATGATTTTGTAATAAAATATAATTGATCAAAATTAATCAAAGAAGACATGGAATCTCAACAAACTATTGTTATATAAAATTTTAAAATTGCTTCAATCAGGAGGACTTCCCTAGTGGTCTGGTGGTTAAGACTCTACGCTTCCACTGCAGGTGGTGCAGGTTTGATCCCTGGTTGAGGAACTAAGATCCCACATGCTGTTCGGTGTGACCAAGAAAAGAAAAAAGAAAGTAAAGGAGAAAAACATAAGCACAATTTTAAAAAACTTGCTTAAATCAATAAGAAGGAAGGAAGGAAGGAAAGAGGAAGGGAAAAAAAGGAGCGACTTCTCCTCCAAATCAGAATAAAAACAAAATAGATCCTGATAATATATTCACTCTGACTATTAATGTAAATGTCAACAATTGTAAGCTTTAAAAAAAAAAAAGAATATTAAAAACATTAACATATGTCAACCAAATAATTAATTACATAGCATTGTAATTTATGAATATCAAATTAGCAATACAAAGTATAAAAATATAAAACATGTAAAAATTCTGCTGAGAAATATGAAAGAATGCTTGAAAAAATTATTTCTTGGATTAGAAGCTTAATATTTTAAGGAACAAAATCTCCTTGAATTTCATTGTATACATTTAATATTAACAACTAAAAGAAAAAAGCAGAAATCACTGTGGCCTTCCTCTTATGCCATGAAATAACAATAGAATCTGGAATTATCTGCCCACTGTAAACAAAAAGGAAACTGGATTAAATACATACAATAACTGTTTTCACACCTTGGACAATTGGCAAGGCAAGATTGTGATGTATAAGAAAAGAAAAACAAATAAAATAAGCCCAAAATTGGTCTGTTTTGCCAAGAGATAATTTCTAGTCTAGCAGAGGAAGTTTTGCACAGTCTCAGGATACAAGCCCAGTATATAGAAATCAATTATATTTAAATATCAATGAATTATTGGAACTTAAATTACAAAAAAAAAAAAAACTTAAGAATAAATTTGACTAAATATTTGCAAGCCATGTACACTGATAATTACAAAAACTGACAAAATCAAAGAGATACATAAATGGAGAGATATACCATTTTCATGGATTATTAGGCAACTTTAAACATTTTTCCCAAAGTCATTCATAGATTCAAAGTAATACCTAATAAAACCCAACAGGATTTCTTGAGAATTTGATGAGCTGATTTTAGAATTTATATGGAAATGAAAATGGTTTAGAATAGTCAAAACAATATTGAAAAAGAACAATGTTGAGGATTTTGCCTTATTTGAAGACTTACTATAATGGAAAAGTAAATAAGACAATGTATTACCTGAGAAAGAATACATACTTTACCAGTGCAACAGAATAGGGAGTCCAGCAATGAATTTACCTTGTATGTATGAGTCCAGACCCATATATACATTGTCAATTGATTTTCAATAAAGGTGCCAAGGTAATTCAATAAGGAAAAGCATCTTTACAACAAATGATGCTGGGATATCTGTGTGTGTGTATATATATACAAAATAAGGAACCTCAAACTTTACCTCCCAGTATAAATGAAAGTTAACTCAAAATAGATGATAGATCTAAGTGTAAAAACAAATACTATAAAGCTTGCAGGGGAAAAAAAATAAGAAGAAAACGTTTATGTACCTGTGGCAAGCAAATTCGTCTTATATAGAGCTCAGAAAGAACTAATCATAAAAAGCAAACATGATAAACTGACCTTTATTAAAACTGAAAACTTTTAATTTTAGCTCTTTGAAAGACACTGTTATGAAAATGAAAAAGCAAACCGCAGACTGGGAGAAAATATGTGATTATATATATATATATATATATATATATATATATATATATATAATAACAAATTTCCAGAAACTGTATTAAAAAATTTCCATTAACTCCATAATGATGACACAAACCCAAACCCAATTCTTAAAATGAGAAGAGTTAAACAGACACATCAGAAATAAAGATATACAACTACCAAAAGCACATAAAAAGAAACCCAACTTCAGCAGCCTTGAAGGAAATGTAAATAAAATCCATACAGAAGTATTCCTACACGCTCATTAGAATAACTAAAATTAACATACACACACATACACATAATGACGTATAATGTTAGTGAAGATGTGGAGTAACCAAAACTCATGAATTGCTGGTGAAAATTTAAAATGGTTCAATTTGAAAAAGAGTTTTATAGTTTCTTAAAATGTTAAACATGCAATTTCATAAAATAAAGGAATTATACTGTTAAGTGGAAGAGAAATGAAAATATGTCCACACGAAGACTTGCATATGGTTATTTAAAGAATCTTTATTCATAATAGTCAAAAATTGAAAACAACTCTAATAATGTCCACCAATGGATGAATGAATAAACAAGTTGTGATATACCACGCAATGAAATAGTACTCAGAAATAAAAAGAAATAAACTACTGGTAGACAAGCACATGATCAATCTAAAAGCATGTCCAAGAATCCAGACACAAAGAGCACATGCTGTATCATTCCATTTATGTGGAACTCTAGAAAAGACAAATTTAATCTGCAATGAGAAAGCAGAGCAGCAGTTGCCTGGGGATAGTGGTGGATGGTGATTTACTGGGAAGGGACTTAAAGAACCTTTTGGGTGATGAAAATATTTCCTACCTTAACTGTGGCGGTGATTACATGGATAAAACAATTAAACTTATTAAATTTTATTTAAATTATAATCCAATAAAGTGAAGAAAAAATAAATAAACAGGATGTTTTTTGGAACTAACCAGAGGGATTTTATGCCGATATTAGCTAATAGTATGAGATAGAACATATTTCAAGAACATATTTCACAGATGCAGTAATTATAACAGTTTGAAACAATGTATGAATGGATCAGAATAGAGACACAGGGCTTCCATCAGTGTTTTTAATAATTAATTAAATGAACATGTAAATCTTACAAATAATACTGTATAGGCAGGAGTTCAGAATTATGTTTTGAGTTTTCATAGTTTTTCAGGGTAAAGCAAATTTGAAAACATGTCTAGTACCACAAAAAAGATTCTATAACCAAGGGATATATTCAGGGTACATTTGTGCTCTCTGCAAAACAAATCCATATAGATCAAGGATTATTTGCACCATAGTCAAGCTGCATCTTTTAAAATTTTAACTGTATAACGTACCAATACTAAATTGATGCAATTCTTATTTTTTGTCCTCTATTTAAACAATTTATTTAGTCTGAGTATAATGTGGTGACAAATATTTTATACAAAAAGTGGAATTCAGTTACCTCAGTTTTCCTTTAGGAAGGCTCATTTGCCTTTTAGGATGTAGATATAACCTGCTGTGACATTGACAGGAATATATATAATTTGAAGAGGTCAAAAACATTTCAAATCATGCAAACTTTAAGGAAAACTTATGCTATAAAATTGTGGGAGGAGGGGAGTAGGAGAGGTGGATGGCTAAAAAATACTATATTTCAAGGGGAAAGAAATGAAACTAAATTCCAAGAGTTACCGTTCCTGTAGGAAACCAGAATGCATCCTTGCAGAGCTAGTTTTTTGTAACTTACTAAAGTCATGGTGAAGAGAGATAAGAAGTGGATCAAAGAAAGCGATAGTGACTTCAGAGGTTCAGGCAAACCTCTGAGGTCTCCAGTCTGGCATTGTCTCTGGTCTTTGAACGTGCCAGGCACAGCCCAGCCTGGGGATCTTTGCACTTGCCGACCCTACTCCCTGGAAAGCTCTTCCCATAGGTTTACTTTCTCACTTTCTTACCACCTTCACTCCAATACTCTCATACTCCGAAAGGCCTTCCCTGCTCACCTTACGTAAAACTGCAACCTGCCTGTGATCACTGCTAGTCTTCATTTCCTCCCCTCCCCCACACTACACTTCCTGTTACACATTCCTGCTTTAGTTTCTCCTTAGCACTTTACATGGTCTGGCGTAATTAACTGAATAGGTAGGTAGGTAGATAGATGGATAGATAGATAGATAGATGATAGATAGATAGATAGATAGATAGATAGATAGATAGATAGATAGATAGATAGGTGAATTATATTTTTTTCTTCAGTTTATTGTTTGTCTACCATTCAGAATAGCCTCATGATGTCAGAGACTTTTGTATGTTTTGTCACCACTTTATCCCCAGCACCTATTGTGATGCATAGCACACAATGGCACTTAATAAACATTTATTGACTGACTGATTAACCAAATGAATGAATTAGTGATTGACTGAAGACTGAAAATTAGGGATAAGGCTTGAAGTTTAAAACTGATATATGGGGTTGGAAGAAAATACATATGACAGTCTCATGGACTACTCTATCCAGAAAATCCTTCTCTAACATTTTTAAAATAGTAAATTTAGGGTTAATAAAGAGTTTTTATTACACACCAGAACAGGGTCCATGTGAAAATACCTTAGTGAAATTCTAGATAAATCAATGAGGACAATGCAAAATGGGCTTTAATGGAAATGGGCATTTTTAATAAATAAAGCTAATCTCTGAATTGTCACTATGATAGATATTCCTGCAACTATAAAACAACATCTGATGCTACTGACAGAAACTGATTCTCAGGCTAAATGAAGCATGATGCCTTACTGTGACAAATCCAATTAATCTATTTATTCAACAGGTATTGAATACTTTTACTAAATAGAATACCTAGGCAACAATGGGAATTATTTTGGCATTCTTTTGCATGACGTGATTCTGAAGAGACCTACATATTCTGAGTTCCAGAATTTCATCTCAGTACTTAGTCTTGTCCTCCTCGAAGTAAATACCTAGCCTGTTGATATTTTAAGTGTTTGTGGAAACAAAATAAATACAGTACAAATAATAATTGAAATTAAAATTAACTTAACCAATTCGAAGTCATAAGTAAGATACATGAATGGATGCTTATCTTTTTTCATCACCTTGATGCTGAGTCATTCTCATATACCGTGTCTTACTCCAATTGCCCCACTTTACACAGTGGTTTGTGTTTGAAATGTCACTGCCTCATGGCTTTCATGCTGTTATTGTGAGATCTCTGCTAGTCTGTCATTGTGCGAAGTTCAAAAATGCATTAAAATTTCTCAATAGTTGTGGCAGAACTTTAAATGCTACCCTTGTTTTTAATTCCTTGCAGGAAATCTTTGTGATTAAAAACAAACAAACAAATAGGTTCTTTCTCCTTTAATGTATGTTGCAAAATATCTGCAGTACTTAAAAATAACCTAGGAAATAATTTTTGCTTTTTAAAGTTTGAGAGATTATAGAATACACATCTATTTCAGCAGAAAATTTTTTCCCAGACAAATATTCTCTGAAACAGTCCCTGGAACAAGGTAAAGTCATTTCTCCTATAATACACATTTCATGTGTTTATTTTTTTACAAAATCTACCCCCTCATTCCAACTATTTATTTCTCGTACATGATATACAAGGTAGAAATTATGCTACAAGCTAAGAAAAAAAAAGATGAATGAAACATAGTTTCATCCCATGAAATAGTGTGGATTTCATATAATACAGGAAAGAATTGAGGCCATCCAAAGAGACCTGTGGAAAATTTATTTGTAGGAAAATATGTAAAGAATAGAGTAAAAGACTTATTTAAAAAATAACTATTTCTGTTACCAATAAAAACCCCTTGCCTGGAAAGAGATACTGGTTGTTTAATTAAAAGAGTATAATTGAAAAAAAAATAACTGTACATAATTATATAGAATAATATAAGAAACACTCTGATAGATACCAGGTTAAAAACATAAACATTTTGACATATCCACTTTGAACCTTTTCCTTAGGAAAGTAACATTGAAGATTCCCCTCCATCTGTTGCTGGAGGAAAAGCCTGTCTAAACACTGGTATGTGTTATTGTTTGTTTACTACATACATATGTGTATTTAACAATGTAAAGTATTGGTTTCATATTTTTTTCTATGTATGTAATTGACATCATTCTGCACAGCTCCTTCTACAGCTTTTTCTCAATATTATGCTTTTGAAATTAATTCATATCTGTAGCTCTATCATTTATATGTATATCTATCGAGTATTCCTTTGTGAGACTATGTCACAATTTATTTATCCCTTCTCCTGTTTATAGACATTTAGTTGATTTCAGTTTTTCTCTGTGTGGCAATAATCGCTCACATACACTTTTCCCCATGTCATGAGTTAGGATTTCTCTGGAGTGTATGCTTGTGAGTGGAATTGCTTGGTCTTAAAGAATGAAACCTTTAAGTTTATTATAAATTAACTACCTGCCTTGAGTTGCACCAATTTATATCACAATCAATACACTGAAAGAGTCCCCTTCACTGTAGTCAGTGCTTCTCATAGAGTGTGGTACCACATTCTGAGAAGCATTGGAAATTTGTGGGGAAGTTTTGGGTTGTCATAATGTTTGGAAAGTGCTAGTGGCATTAAGTGAGTGGGGGTCAGGAATGTGAGATGACTAACCCTGCATGTGACAGTCCCTTATGTGAAGAATCATTTTGCTCCTCAACTTTTGAACATATAAGTGAATATTCATGGAGATAAACAAAACAAATCAACCGAAACTTGTGTGTAAGTATCAGTGCTATCACATAAATTAGCTTCCATATGAATCCAAAGAATTTTTTGCTTAGTTTAACCTATGCTGAATTTTCAATGACTAGGACCACTGTGTAAACTATAGAGAGATAACCAATTTTTTGTGGGGAGGTACAGATATGCACAAAACTTGGTCACTACTTTAAAGAAGCACATCACTAATGACAACAATACCCAGGGTCATTAAATTGTCTACCAAAAATAGCAGGTCTGGACTCACTGCTGTCTTTTTCACAGTGATACATTTGCAAATGCCTGAAATAATGCTGTCCTGCCCAGGCATTTATGTATGAAACTGTACAATCATAAATTACTTTCTTTTAGTCTTCCTTTCATACTTTAATTATGATATATAATACCATGAATTATATTATTGGGTTTTTTTAAGTATGTATAGATAGATAATATTACCTATGAGTTTTTTATTTGGGTACTAAAGGAGACATTATGTCCAGCACATGTATTGGCAAACATTTTAACTTTTGCTAATTAGAAGCAGGTGAAGTATTTTACTTTATTTTTTTTATTTTCCTGATAATACTTAGGTTACATATCTTTTCATGTCTTTAATGAACGTTTTTTTCTCATTATGTATTGTGTTCATAAACTTTGAGTTGTTTAGCTTTTCCTCAAGATTGGCTAAATTCTTAATACATACCAAAGAATAATCATTTGTCACTTAGATGCATTATAAATATTTTTCTGCCATTCATTGTCTTTTAACTTTGTTTAATATGCCTTTGTTGTAGGGAAGTTAAAATTGTATTGTATTGCAATTTACTATATTTAAACTATACTAAGACTTTTATACAAAATTAATATTATCTGGAATAAAATTTTTCCCAGGAATTTATATTATATCTGTAACTATATATCTTTAATTGTTTTTTTTTTTTTTTTTTTTTTTTTTCCGTTTTGGAGGAAATGTTAATTTTGAGTGGGAAGTTTTGTGTGCGTTCAAGTGTTGTTTTTCCTTTTCTTACTTCATCCTCCCTTTTCTTACCTGTCTTTGTCTCATGATTTTGATCTGGCCCCCATTCCTCACTGGACCTCAGTACTTACAGTAATGGTTCAGATCTCTTTCCTGCTAAGCTATTAGGGATTTTGCACTTCCCATCATCCAGCCAACTGTAGTTTGTTGCATTTGCTGATCACATAGCTTTGACCTTGTCCTCAGGCTTCCCTAGATTCTTAAGTTTCTGCCTTTTCAAGTCCATTTTGGAGTAGACTGTTCTGAGCACTATTCTCTGGGTGGCTTCAAGCAGATGGTCCATTACTGAATACCATGGCCATTATCTACTCACAATCTCAGAGACCAGCAAGCCCAACTTCAGAGCTGTGCTCCCTCTTTCTTCTCTGCATCTGTTCCATTTTTCTGGACCACAAAAATATATAATCCAGTTTTTGAGCCTACATAAAGTGCTTTTTTTGTTGCCATTACTGTTGTTTACTCTTTTATATCTTCTGTATCATTGCTATATATTTGAAGCATGGTCTTTGCCTCAAGTTGCAAACTTCTGACACTAATAGAATTTGAAAACACATTCTGAGAGAAAGGAGGTAGATTATGCACTTGTTAAATGCCACATATTAAGACATATATCTACTCCACATTTGAAGGGAGAATGCCTAGCCTTATGATGAAGAAGATATATCCCAGTCTTATGAAAAAGCATAGCTCTACTCCTTTCCTGAGGCAAGACTGTAATTTCTTAATACCAATCCAAGGCTTCAAGTTAATGGAGCTGCCACAGAGGCAGCGAGTATAACTGAGACCCACTAAGTGTTTATGTGCTCTTGTCTTACCTATTTATTTTAATTTGTGAGTCTAGGTTGAAAGTGATAAATGTTTAATTGTGCATATTGGCTTTTTCATTTTTTAAATTTAACGTGTCACAACATTTTTAATTTAAAAGAATGCCTCATGCTGTGATAATCAACATGATAAAATGTAAAAATAAATAGCCCACATTTAAAAGATTCATTTTACCTACCAACAAGCCCTATCTGTTGAATGTAAACTTAATTGCAACATATTTCCTTAGTGTTCTCCTTTAATTGGTTACCCCGCTATGGTATCTTTGGAAAGTTGAAGTTCTACAACAAAGGATTAGTGGTTATTCTTACAAAGAAGCTTGTAATGGTCAGAACACAGAGAAATAACATTTTCTCAATATTTAAACATTAAGTGAAAATGAACATACTTTGGTTTTCCTGGAGTCGAATTCTTTTTACAATGATATTAAAATTTATAGCAAAGAGAGCATGGTTGACAGAAACTAGAGCTACTTACAAAATGCTAAGGAACAGGAAAATTTACCTAGAATTTCAGCCTCCTTCAATTTTCCTAGATCCTGTAGGGCTTTGAAATTGTGAACTCTTTGAAGACAGAAATGTATCTGTTTAACTGTAATGTCCATTCAACCTAGTAATCCACTTACAGAGGTCAATAAACACTTGCCCACATAAATGATGAAATTAGGACAACATTCTCTTCTCCTCCACTATGAGACAGAACTATGTGGTGTCACTTTCTTTGTTTTTTCAAATGTTTAAAGATCATACTATTCAAAAAATAAAGCGATCTAAAGGGCCTCCAGAAATAATCAATTTATTAATTATTAATAATAATTAATCGTGTAATAATTAATCATGATTAATAATTAATTAATCATGTAATTTTTGTCAAGTCAATTTTTACAGAACTCACCTTTGCACTCCTTTCTCCACACATCCACCATCCTTGCTCTGAGAGGTATCTTACCCTAATGTATTCATGAACCATGCACTGTGTGCTTTACACTTTGCATAAATATTCTCATTCTATTCTTAAAATATTGCAACTTTCTTTATTCACCCAACATTTTTCAAAGTAAATCTGTATCTATACAGATAGTACTTTTTCATTCATTTCTCAGTACATACAAGTTATAAATTCTTCTCACAATGGACTTCTTCTTCCAAGTTTTTGGAATGCAAAGACATTTAGTTTTACAAAGACTTGGAAACTGGAAGTGCTACACCATGAGTTTGTGATAACTCCTGACTTATATATCCTTTCTAGCCCTTTGCACAGTTGTGCTTCTAAAGGTCAATGATTAAATTTATGCACAAAGTCAAGTCTATCTCAAGTTGTGATGATAAAGCTTGCTTTTATCTTTTTTCATTTATTTTAAAATTTCTAATTATATGTCTGCCCTTGCTCTATATTAAAATCCATCTCAGAAGATGGCAGAGTAGGAGAACACAGAGTTTGCATCTCCTCACAACTAGGGCACTTAACAGGCACTGGTGGGGGACCTTGGACACCTAAGGGGACAGGAGGAAACCCTGAGTGACTGGGTAGGATGTGGGGGGGAGTGAGGTGGGAGGAGAAGTGGAGGCGGGTTGGGACCAGTGCCCCTGAAGGGCGGCTGGGAGAGGGGAGTGGGTCTCACTCTCAGGAAGGGCCCAACCATGGTGAGAGTATCAGTGGGGATGGGGAGAGACCCTCAGAGGATCTGAGGATCAGAAGGGAATGTGACCACCATTTCCCCCACCCACTCGGGTCCTGGCAAGCCTGCTGGGGTCCTGGGCCTGATCCTCCACCCTTGGAGTTCCCCTCTAGCTGCACTGAGCCTGAGTTCCACCCCTCACCCTCCCAGGGCCTTTTCTCATGAATGGGCCTTGAGCCTAAGCCCCACCCCCATCTAAGCTCCACTCCCTGCCTAAGCCCTGGCCTGCCACAGCCAAGGACTTTTCCAGCCTTTTTTTTTTTTTTTTTTTTTTTCTGCTACTGTGGTTGTTCTGTTTTACCTTGGTGTTGTTGTTTCATTTATATTTTTATTTTTCTAATTTTATTTTATTTTTTATTCCTTGCTATTGTTCTGCTTTTTTTTGTTTCATTTTGTTTTGTTTTTGTTTGTTTGTTTTTTGCTGTGCTGCATAGCTTGCAGGATCTTGGTTCACTGGCTGGGGGTCAGGCCTGAGGCCCTGTGGTGGGAGCACCAAGTCTAAACAGCTAGATTAACATAGAACCTCAGCTCTCAGGGAATATTAATAGGAGTAAGATATCCCAGAGATCCTCATCTTGGCACCAAGACCTGGTTATACTAACTGCCTGCAAACTCCAGTGCTGGAAGCCTCAGGACAAATAACCAGTAAGACAGGACCACAGGCCCACCCATCAAAAAAATGAGATGACAAAGAAATATGTTACAGATGAAGGAGCAGGATAAAAAACCTAGAAGATTAAATAAACAAAGAGGAAATAGGCAATCTACCTGAAAAAGAATTCAGAGTCAGTGATAGTAAAGATGATCCAAAACCTCAGAAATAGAATAGAGGCATGGGTTGAGAAAATACAAGAAATGTTTAACAAAGACCTAAAAGAACTATAGAACAAGCAAACAGTGATGAGCAACACAATAACTGAAATGAAAAATACACTAGAAGGAATCAATAGCAGAATAACTGAGGCAGAAGAACAGATAAATGAGCTGGAAGATAGAGTGGTGGGAATAAATGCCAAGGAGAAAAATAAAGAAAAAACAGAATGAAAAGAAATGAGGACAGTCTCAGAGACCTCTGGCACAACATTCGAATTATAGACATCCCAGAAGAAGAAGAGAAAGAAAAAGGATCTGAGAAAATATTTGAAGAGATTATAGTGGAAAAGTTCCCTAACATGAGAAAAGAAATAGCCACCCCAGGTCCAGGAAACGCAGAGAGTCCCATACAGGATAAACCTTAGAAGAAATACCAAGACACATATTAATCAAACCAACAAAAATTAAATTCAAAGAAAAATTATTAAAAGCAGCAATGGAAAAGCAACAAATAACATAGAAGAGAATCCCTACAAGCTTATCAGCTGATTTTTCAGGGTAAACTCTGCAGGCCAGAAGGGAGTGGCAGGATATATTTAAAATGATGAAAGGGAAAAACCTACAAGCAAGGTCACTCTACCCAGTGAGGATTTCATTCAGATTCGACAGAGAAATCAAAAGCTTTACAAACAAGCAAAAGCTAAGAGAATTCAGCACCACCAAACCAGCTTTACAACAAATGCTAAACAAACTTCTCTAGGCAGGAAACACAAGAGAAGAAAAAGACCCACAAAAACAAACCCCAAACAATTAAGAAAATGGTAATAGGAATATACATATTGATAATTACCTTGAATATAAATGGAATAAATGCTCCAACCAAAAGACATAGACTGGCTGAATGGATACAAAAACAAGACTGGTATATATGGTCTCTAAGAGAGACCAACTTCAGAGCTAGGGATGCATACAGACTGAAAGTGAGGGGATGGAAAAAGATATTCCATGCAAGTGGAAATCAAAAGAAAGCTGGAGTAGAAATACTCATTTCAGATAAAATAGACTTTAAAATAAAGACTGTTATAAGAGACAAGGAAGAACACTACATAATCATCAAGGGATCAGTCCAAAAAAGATATAACAATTGTAAATATTTATGGACCCAACATAGGAGCATCTCAATTCATAAGGCAAATGCCAACAGCCATAATATCAGAAATCAATAGTAACACAATAATAGTGGGGAAATTTAACACTCAACTTACACCAATGGACAGAACATCCAGACAGAAAATTAATAAGTAAACATGAGCTTTGAATGACACAATAGACCAGATAGACTTAACTGATATTTATAGGACATT
Source organism: Balaenoptera borealis (assembly GCF_965194805.1). NCBI lineage: Eukaryota > Metazoa > Chordata > Mammalia > Artiodactyla > Balaenopteridae > Balaenoptera > Balaenoptera borealis. The sequence goes on from NC_138875.1 coordinate 36,260,457, forward strand.
CCATCTGAAAGCAGCAGAATACATTTTCTTCTCAAATGCACATGGAACATTCTACAGGACAGATAATATCTGGGGTCACAAATCAAGCCTCAGTAAATTTAAGAAAATTGAAATCATATCAAGCATCTTTTCTGACCACAATGCTATGAGATTAGAAATAAATTACAGAAAAAAAAATGTAAAAAAACACAAACATAGGGAGGCTAAACAATATGTTACTAAATAACCAAGAGATCACTGAAGAAATCAAACAGGAAATCAAAAAATACATAGAAACAAATGACAATGAAAACACGATGACCCAAAACTTATAGGATGCAGCAAAAGCAGTTCTAAGAGGGAAGTGTGTAGCAATTCAATCTCACCTCAGGAAACAAGAAAAATCTCAAATAAAAAAATCTAACCTTACACCTAAAGCAACTAGAGAAAGAAGAAAAAACAAAACCCAAGGTCAGTAGAAGGAAAGAAATCATAAAGATCAGAGGAGAAATAAATGAAATAGAAATGAAGAAAACAACAACAAAGATCAACATAACTAAAAGTTCATTCTTTGAGAAGATAAACAAAATTGATAAAACTTTATCCAGACTCATCAAGAAAGAAAGGGAAAGGACTCAAATCAATAAAATTAGAAACAAAAAAGGAGAAATTACAACTGACACTGCAAAAAGGCAAATGATCATAAGAGACTACTACAAGCAACTATATGCCAATAAAATTGACAATCTGGAAGAAATGGACAAATTCTTGGAAAAGTTCAACTTTCCAAGACTCAACAGGAAGAATTAGAAAATAAGAACAGGCCAATCACAAGTAATGAAGTTGAAACTGAGATTAAAAATCTTCCAACAGGGACTTCCCTGGTGGTACAATGGTAAAGAATCTGCCTTCCAATACAGGGGATGGGGGTTCGATCCCTGGTCAGGGAACTAAGATTCCACATGCCACAGGGTAAGTAAGCCCACGCACCACAACTACTGAGCTCATGTGCCTCAACTAGAAAGCATGCATGCTGCAAACTACAGAGCCCATGCGCTCTGGAACCTGCACACCACAACTACAGAGCCCGCATGCCCTGGAGCTTGCACGCCACATCTAGAGAAGAGAAAACCTGCACGTGACAACTAGAGAGGAGCCCACACATCACAACAAAAGATCCCACATTCCTCAACAAAGATCCTGCGTGCTGCAACTAAGACCCAACACAGCCTAAATAAATAAATAAATAAATAAATAAATAAATAAATAAATATTTTAAAAAATCTTCCAACAAACAAAAGTCCAGGACCAGAGAGCTACACAGGCAAATTCTATCAAGAATTTAGAGAAGCGCTAACACCTATCCTTCTCAAACTCTTCCAAATATATTTCAGAATGAGGAACACTCCCAAACTCGTTCTACAAGGACACCATCACCCTGATACCAAAACCAGAGAAAGATGCCACACACATACAAAAAAGAAAACTACAGGTCAATATCAATGATGAACATAGACGCAAAAATCTTCAACAAAATACTAGCAAACAGAACCCACCAACACAGATCATACAGCATGATCAAGTGAGATTTATCCCAGGAATGCAAGGATTCTTCAATATATGCAAATCAATGTGATACACCATGTTAATGAATTAAAAATAAAAACCATATGATCATCTCAAGAAATGCAGAAAAAGCTTTTAACAAAATTCAACACCAATTTATGATAAAAACTCTCCAGAAAGTGGGCAGAGAGGGAACTTACCTCAACATACTAAAAGCCATATACCACAAACCCACAGCAAACGTCATTCTCAATGGCAAAAAACTGAAAGCATTTCCTCTAAGATCAGGAATAAGACAAGGATGTCCATTCTCAACACTCTTATTCAGCATAGTTTTAGAAGTCCTAGCCACAGCAGTCAGGGAAGAAAAAGAAATAAAAGGAATACAAATTGGAAAAGAAGAAACAAAACTGTCACTGTTTGCAGATGGCATGATACCACACATAGAAAATCCTAAAGATGCCATCAGAAAACTACTACAGCTAATCAATGAACTTCGTAAATTTTCAGGATACAAAATTAATGCACAGAAATCTCTTGCATTCCTATACACTAACAATGAAAAATCAGAAAGAAAAATTAAGGAAACAATCCCATTTACCATCACAATAAAAAGAGTAAAATACCTAGGAAAAAACCTACCTACGGAGACAGAAGACCTGTGTGCAGAAAACTATAAGACACTGATGAAATAAATTAAAGATGATACAAAGAGATCGAGAGATATACCATGTCCTTGGATTGGAAGAATCAATATTGTGAAAATGATTATACCACCCAAAACAATGTACAGATTCAATGCAATCCCTATCAAATTACCAATGTCATTCTTTCCAGAATTAGAAAAAAAAAATTTACAATTTGTATACAAACACAAATGACCCTGAATAGAGAAAGCAATCTTTTGTTTTTTAACTTTTTATTTTAGATTGGAGTATAGCCAATTAACAATTTTGTGATAGTTTCAAGTACACAGGAAAAGAACTCAACCATACATATACATGTATCAATTCTCCCCCAAACTCCCCTTCCATCCAGGCTGCCACATAACATTTGGCAGTTTTCCCTGTGCTATACAGTAGATCCTTGTTGGTCATCCATTTTAAATATAGCAGTGTTTATATGTTGATCCCAAACTCCAAGAGCAATCTTGAGAAAGAAAAATGGAGCTGGAAGACTCAGGCCCCCTGACTTCAGACTATACTACAAAGCTACAGTAATCAAGACAGTATGGTACTGGCACAAAAACAGAAATATAGATCAATGGTACAGGATAGGAAACACAGAGATAAACCCACACACCTATGGTCACCTAATCTATGAGAAAGGAGGCAAGAATATGCAATGGAGAAAAGACAGTCTCTTCAATAAGTGGTGCTGGGAAAACTGAACAGCTATATGTAAAAGAATTAAATTAGAACACCATCTAACACTGTACACAAAAATAGACTGAAAATGGATTAAAGACCTAAATGTAAGACCAGACACTATACAACTCTTAGAGGAAAACGTAGGAAAAACACTCTTTGTCATAAACCACAGCAAGATCTTTTTTGATCCACCTCCTAGAGTAATGAAATTAAAACATAAATAAACAGATGAGACCTAATTAAACTTAAAAGCTTTTGCACAGCAAAGGAAACCATAAATAAGACAAAAAGACAACACTCAGAATGGGAGAAAATATTTGCAAATGAAGCAACAGGCAAATAATTAATCTAAAAAAGATGCAAACAGTTCATGCAGCTCAATATCAAAAACATTTTAAAAACCCAATCAAAAAATGGGCAGAAAACCTAAATAGACATTTCTACAAAGAAGACATACAGGTGGCCAACAGGCACATAAAAAGGTGTTCAACATCACTAATTATTAGAGAAATGCAGATCAAAATTACAATGAGGTATTACCTCACACTGGTCAGAATGGCCATCATCAAAAAATCTACAAACCATAAATGCTGGAGAGGGTGTGGAGAAAAGGGAACCTTCTTGCACTGTTGGTGGGAATGTAAATTCATACAACCACTGTGGAGAACAATATGGAGGTTCCTTAAAAAACTAAAAATAGAAGTACCATATGACCCAGCAATCCCACTCCTGGACATATTACCCTGAAAAAAACATAATTCAAAAAGACACATGTACCCCAATGTTCACTGCAGCATTATTTACAATAGCCAAGTCATGGAAACAACCTAAATGTCCAGTGACAGATGAATAGATAAAGAAGAAGTTGTATATATATACAATGGAATATTACTCAGCCATGAAACGGAACAAAATTAGGTCATTTGTAGATATGTGGATGGACCTAGAGTCTGTCACACAGAGTGAAGTAAATCAGAAAGAGGAAACAAGTATCGTATATTAACACATATATGTGAAATCTAGAAAAATGGTACAGATTAACCTATTTCCAGGGCAGGAATAGAGACACAGACATAGAGAACGGACATGTGAATACAGTGGGGGAAGGGGAGAGTAAGACGCATTGAGAGATTAGGACTGACATATATACACTACCACGTATAAAATAGATAGCCAGTAGGAACCTGCTATATAGCACAGGGAGCTCAGCTTGGTGCTCTGTGATGACATAGATGGGTGGAATGGGGGGATGGGAGGGAGGTCCAAGAGGGAGGGGATAGAAAAAATAAATCAATCAATAAAATTCATCTTATATTTCATTTTAATTTATTTACTACACATACATTAATGTATTGTACATTTTATAACGTTATTTCAAATTCATTGAAATAACATACATGTAGGTTGTGTTGGGTGGTTCTATTTTACAATTTTCTCATCTTTAAGTAGTTTTTTCCAGATTACTGAATTCTGATTCTTCTTTTTAAGTTAAAGTATAGTTGATTTACAATATTATATTAGTTTCCGGTGTACAGCAAAGTGATTCAATATTTTTATGGATTATAATCCATTTAACGTTATTACAAAACAATGACTATATTTCCCTGGTTCTTTTCTCTTTTTCTAAAACAAATCTTTCTATGTTCTTTTTGGAGTCATCTCCAAATTCCAAATAAATAATCTGGGTTTGTTTTTTTTTTTTTTTTTTGAGTCATCCTTATGGGTGATAAAGCTGTTTGTCAACATTTAGCAATATTACTTCTTGTTGACTTTTGTTATTTTTTCATAGACAACTGGTGAGTTGTACATGTGATCCAGATCATACTTCTCTCACAAAATTGATAAATCTAAAGTCTTTTTGGGATCTTGATGAAATATGCTAAATTTGACACAATCTGACATCTTTTGAGATTTTGGCAAAATATGCTAACCATCGTCTATTTTATACATAGGTGAAGATGACATATTGAACAGTAACTCCTTGCTCTAAACTCTCAGAAATAGTTTAGTTGAAGCTTTCATCCAGATCCCTCTAAAAGCAATATAAAGGTACAGGAGCCCCATGTACTGAGAGGTGTGTTTTTGAGGCTGGATGCATATTGACTTTTCACAGAGAATAGCTCCCCTTCTTTTTTCCTAAATCTTTAAGTTCATAAATTATTTTCTTCCTTCTCTCCTGCTAAAGGAGAGAAAGAAGAAAATTATCCTTCGAACTATGTGTCAAAAATAATTACTTTTCACTCTCTGCAATCATATAAGAGTATCGTACTCACAGTCTTAGACGTTGGAAAAATCCCCCATTCTGATTAAACTGTCATAGATAGTCTTTTATATTTCCATTTACATTGTTATAATTATCAGAACATGTGTACAAAGGAGCAAGGAAATAGATGGATTATCCTTTATCAGTGAACTGCTCTGTTCTGTAAGTTGCTGATGGCAGATTCATCATTATATGACTGAAGGATTAAAGGTTTATAGATATTAGGACCATATGAACAGAAAATAACTGCACTGGTGGCATCAGCTGATGTTCGCTCAGCTTCATGGTAACTGGTTCAGAACCAAAAAATCTAGTCAATAAATGTCTGCTTGTTGCCAGTGGCTAAACTAGACAGATTCAATCTTTTAAGCAAAATACAGCTAGTCGATAGTATTTAAAAACAGCCTGTCAATTAAAATTAAGTAAAACAACTACTGAAAAGAATAAGTGAAATTTTTGCTAGACTGAATTTTCTGGTAAGCTCAATCAAAATATTCTCTCATTTTCTCTTTCATGCCATAAGTGTTTATTGAGAGCTAAACTGTGCTAAACCCACACTCAGTAATGAACAAGATGGATGAACCCCTGCACATACTTAGGTTTTGTTCTAGAATCTGGACAGAGGCTGTGGGGTATCACCTGGTGGAGTTTGAAACTAAAGGTTTTATAAAGGTTATCTTTGACAAAAGGGCAGTTCTTAAGAAGGGTGATATATAACATATTTTTAAAAATCTATAAATATGTTGTCTTGTTAGTCTCGGCTTATATTTGTTGCAACACTTCAACCCTGCAGTACACAAAGTACAGTCTCCCAACTAGCAGCATCAGCATCACCTTGAAACTAGTTAGAAATACAGATTCTTGAGCCTCACGCCAAACCTACTATATCAGAAATTTTGATTTTAATGTGGCTAAAGTTTGAGGAAAAATTAGTGTTTATCCAAGTCACCTGTAGGGCTTACTGCATTATAGTCCTTTGGACCTCATGTCAGAGTTTCAAACTCAGTATGTCTGTAGTGGAACTTGATAATTTACATTTTTAATAAGTTTCCAGGTGATGCCGAGTTGATGGTCTGAGGACCACACTTGAAGAGCCACTGTATTACTGGATATTCATCCTGGAAGACATTATATGGAAATAATCTGGAAACTTCTAAAAACACAGTGTTTGGACCCCACCCCAGAACAATTAATCTCTGTAGGTGTAGCCTAGACTTTATGTTTAAAAAAAAAACAAATTCCATGCAGTTCTGATGTATATCCAGAGTTAAGGAAGCATGCTTTAAGAAAATCACTCCATGTCCCTGTGCTACTCTTCAGCACACAATAGATGCTATTCTTCTTACTAAAAACCATTGGGAATTTGAAACAGATCTCATTTTAAGCTGTTTCTACATAATGCTCCCCCCACTCAAAGCAATAGTAAAATGAAAAAAAAAAATCAATGAAACATATTATCTAGGTCAAAATAATACATTAAAACCCTTGTTTTCTGCAGAATTCAACTTAATAAGCAGCTCTCAACTATAACAAAACTTTTCCCAACCAGGACACATGTGTAAATACAATTCTAACAGTTTCACTTTTTAGGAAGGCATGAATATGGGTTGTGGCATAAACCTTAATCACAGTCTTACATCTTGGATTGTAGTGGAATAGAAATGTAAAAATATTTATTTTATTGATGTACTGAAATAAATGATAAATCCATGCCTGGCACTTAGGCCATTCCTTCCACTAGTCAAAATTAAGTTTGTAACCTGTTTTTGGAATGAAAAGCAAATGGCAATTTAACTTTGGGAGCTAATTCTTGCTATGTATGAGAGGCTGTGGCCTCCCTTATCAGAGTCTTCTGTTCTGCAGGGAGCCAGTGGGCTTTGGAGTCTCTTTGTTTATGATCTTATTGCTTTTCCATTAGAAGAAGCATCAGGCCTGTAAGTTGCTCTGTTCCCCAGTTGAGTCTCCTGTGGCTTTAAAGCTTTCCAAATGCCACAAGTTCTCAACACCCTACCTCCCAACTCCCCTGCAGAATTTGTAAGTGACAAGAAGCTGGAAAAATACAGATGGCATAATTATATATTTTGCAGTTGATTAATCACCACAAAACATTAATCACATTTTGTATAACAATACATAATCAAATTCTTTATAGTAGAAATTAAGTTTCTCTCTGATAGAGAATGGATTCTTTTAGGATATTGACAGGGTTTTTCAGCATCTGCTTGGCTCCCATTCCACATCTGCATTTGATTTTCATCTGCTTTAGGGCTTAGTAAAATGTGGCTTAAAGATTGTTTTATGACTATAAATGTACGTGCTAATAGAAGAATTTGTTGAGAGGGAAGTATTTGCACACGTTAGATACTATATTTTTTCCAGGTCATAACATGTATCTTTAGTGAAAACCATTGGATTTTATTTTCCTAAAGAGTAAACCCACTGAAGTCAAACATAAATTACACATTTATTTTCTTAATAGCAATTAAGATAAATTCTTAATCTTGTAATTAGCTTTATGTTATTATGAGAAAAAATCTATGTGTAACTTTTATATATACATAACATTTTTATAGTGTAAGTACCTAATTTCTTGATTATTATAAAATAATGATATAGATTGTATGCATCCATTTGTTTATGAATACAGGTACTTATAGTCATTTGTCAAATAACTATAATGTATACACATCACTTATATTATATGCAAGCATATGCAAACTTCATGTTGCTACACTCTACTATTTGGAGTCTATAAACTAAAACTCAGTAATTCCAGTCACTCAAAAATTATTATATACTCTGACATATATACATATATATATATATATACACATTTCTTTACCATGTATTTAAGATAAATTAAGAAACAAAGATATACATCATCAAGTGTTTCATACATGTGTCATACAAGTGTTTCAAGTATTTAACACTTTAACAGGAACACATGAGCATAAGAAACAAGAAAATTTTACAAAACAACATATGAACAATAATATAGTAATTTAATATAGTAATTTAATATTTAACGGTGTGTACGCATATGTGGTGCTATACATATTACACCATGATTACACAAGCTCTACACCAAGCTCTACTTGGCCTGTAGAGCTCAAGTAGAAATTCACATAATCACATTACTCTGGCCCAATATTGGGGCTCATATAGGTATTTATTACAGCATATATACAGATATGCACATATTAAAGAAAAAATTTTTAAAGGAATATGAATTTAGTTTGGATTATTGAGATTAGAGAGAGGAGCATGCCTGTGTAATCTGATTACTGGAAAGACAAAAAAGGTGTGTTAGTAATGATCGGGGAAAATGGTCATCGGGGAAAAAGGAAGAAGAGAAAAGAAGATGAAATGCCTGCAGAGAAAGTGAAAAGATAAACCTGACCAGAGTGGAAGAGCCATGTTGAAGAAAGGCTAAAAAACCATGATTGTAATTTTTGCTAATAAAGAAATGACATTTGTGTCTGGTTTTACTTGAAATGGTTACTAAGGGCAGCCCCTAGAATGATTAGTACTCCATGATAATTTTCAACCCAAGAATTTGAGTCTCATAACAGTGAGATCCCTATGAAGGGCCACTGGAGAAAATGGCACATCCTCTTACCTGCAGGTTGTTCACATGGCCTCTTAGACTCCAGGAGCCACAGCCTGTGGCTCCAAGAGGCCATGGCAGAGACTTCCCCAGCACCTCTGCTTGTTGAATGACATGGGCACCTGATGTTCCCCTCATTTCACATGCAGCCAATACAGCTCTGCACACTGAAGAGTAAGCAATGCAGGCTTGATAGGCTTGCCTTTTGAACAAATAATTTGTCAGTCTATGTTGGGAACTGGGATGTTACTAGTTCTGTGAAGCAGTTTTAGTGCTGTGAAAAGTGGTATACAAATAAAATGATTGATGCCCTGTCTATAGGAACTTCAGGAAGAGGATCAAATAGAGGAGTTGCTTATGAAGTCGGGATGGAGGTTGGGGAAGAAGTGTTAGATTTTACTTTTCTATCTATCATAAACTCCAAAGCATCATTCCAGCAAGAAAAGAACCTGGTATCTGAACAAGGCAGGACACAATTTCTTAGCAGTAGACACATCCCAGTGAAAAACACAAAAGCTGGATTTGTAAAAATCTATTCATGAGGATATTATTGTAAAATTTTTCCATCACTAGAATGCGTTGGCTGGAACGCTTACATATCTTCAAGCTTTTCTCCCTCCTGGCCTCTATTTCTCATAGGCTTTTAAACTTTCCTTTTAAATGGTCAGATTACCATTCCTAAGGACATTTGGCTGTGAAAAATATTAATAAGATAATTTGTCAAGTTGCTCAATACTATAAAATTAGTATATGCAACAAATTGCTTAGATGGATTTGAAAATTTGCTGCCTATTTAAAAATAATAACTATCTACCTAAATCCCAGAAATAGAATTATATGAGATATATTTGAAAATCAGCAAGGAACATTCTAGATCCCACCCTCAACTTAGCTAACTCCTGAACATCATTCAAGTCTCTGCCAAAACATCAACTCTCCCAATGTTTTTTTTCTTAACCCAATGCCAAATAAAACCCTTCCCAACCACTGCTACATATTCCTGGAGCATCATGAAAACTTTTTTCCCATCTTATTGGAAATACTTGCTTACTTTTTTCTTTTTCCTTTAAACTAAAAGATAGGAATAGTGTCTTTTTCAAATTAGTAGTTACTGCACTGTATCACAGTTTCTGATATAGCATAGGTAATCAGTAAATATTTATTAAGATGGATGGGTGAATTCTCTGAATTTCAATTTCTATATCCAAATTGCCTATTTGACATTATTGCCTGGATGTCTTACAGGCATTTTAAGCTTAACATGCTCCAAACTTATTCCCAATTTCCTCCCTTCCCCCAAACCTGTTCTTTTCATAGACTTCAATTCCATACTTCTAAGGGATCAGACCAAAAATCTGTCATCCTAATTCCTTTCTCTTGTTCCACATTGTACATTTATGCTATGAGCAAATTCCATATGCTGTAACTTCAAGGTATGTCTAGAATATGACCACCTCTCCTAACCTACACTGCTAATATTCTGGTTCAAAGCAATGACACCTATTACCTAGACAATTGTATACTTCCTACTTTGATCTCCTTACTTCCACCAGATTCTGTCTCCTCACAGGGTATATTCAATCCAAGAGCCAGAATGATCTTTCTAAAATAGGAGACAGATTAGTCCACTCCTCTGTTTAAAGCCTCCAATGTACTTCTTATTTTAATCACAGTAAATAGTTTGTCACTTCCTTCAGGGTTCTACTTAAATGTTACTTTCTCCTTAAGATCTTCATTTCTTAGCATATATAACTCCCTTCCAAATGAAACACATTCTATCTTCTGTGTCCTATTTTTCTGCATAACATTAATCACCATCTCAAATGCTGTCTATTACTTGTCTATTTACTTCACGTCTGTCTCCATTTCTGGACTGCAACATTCATAAGGATAGAGGTTTGCCTTTGTATTTACTCTTATTCCCCAAGCCTAAAAAAAAATGCCTGACATATAAAAATGCCTGACATATAATACATATTTATTGAGGAAATGAATAAATGTATAGGTGGATAAATAAATGCATAGATAAATTAATTATCCTACAAATATCAAATGCATTTATGGGCTAATGCCTCTGGAAACAATAGGTGAAAACAAGAAAATATCACTCTCTGATGGAGCTTAAATTCCAACAGCGGGGGAATTCCCTGGCGGTCAAGTGTTTAAGACTCGGAGCTTTCACTGCTGTGGGTCTTGGTTTGATCCCTGGTCGGAAAACTAAGATCCCACAAGTTGTGTCGTGTGGCCAGTAAAAAAAAAAAAAAAAAAAAAAAAAAAGAAAAATTCCAACAGGGGAGGGCAAATAATAAATAATTAAACAAGTGAATAAAACAAGTTATTCATAGGTAGTGATAAGCACTAACTATATTATTAAGGGAATAAGCAGAGTGATATAATAGAGGTTAACTTGAAAGGGATATTGGCTAATTTAGAGAGGGTCATTAGGGAAGCCCTCTTTACAATGGTGATATTTAATCTCAAAGTAGAAGGAGAGCAGGAAAAACATTTTCAAACAATAGAAAGACAAAGAGAAGTATGAAGATGCCCAGGAAGGAGAGAGCTAGAAGAGCAAGATGTCCAAAATGTTTTGATGTGATAAGAGAGATGTTGCCCTGAAGGGAGTTGACGAACATGGGAGGACAGAGGGGTTTGTTGGACAGTAATATTTGCTTCTTCTTCACTGTTTAACTGCAATGTTTTGTAAACAACTTCAGTTAAAGGATAAAACACATTATATAAGAATTTTGCTTGTTTGTTATTGAACATAAGCCTCTGATAAACAGAGCCCATATCCCCAACTACCAGTATCTATACCAGAAACAGAAGGGTCTTACACAAATATCTGTTGAATAAATGTAATGAGCAAAATTTCCAAACCAGGTGAGAACAATATGTATATGAGGGCAGTAACTTTAGATCGGAAAGCAGTTCTGTGCAATTAAATAATGCATTATCAAAAAGTATCAAAACACTGTGTTCCATGTTGTGTTTTATTAGATAAGAACTGAAACAATCCAATCTAGTTTCATTGTTGTTGTTATTGTTCTTCCCTATTTTGTTTGATAGTTGGTCGTTTGGTGGTAAATTTTGGTTTAAAGGGTGTTGGGAACTGGGGAAAGAGATAATGAAGCAATTCAGCAAAGAATCCATTAACCCAAAGTACAATGTGCTTATGGTTTTAATTACTGCTTCCAGGGTTTTAATAGGAATTTCAATTTAGATTACTGATAATTAAATCCACTTTTTCTGAATATTAACTACACTTAGTTTGAAATGTTTACAAAAATATCAAAATAAACACAATAAAATTATAAAACAGATCAGTATTTTGTTAAATTAATTAAACATGGAGGCCATTAAACTGATATGGCTCTAATGCCTTGGTGGCTTACTTAAGCAAACCAAAATCTAAGTCTGTAAATGCCTCAAAAATACAAAATCAAAACTCTAAGGATGACCAGTCACAAACAGGGAACTAGACTTTAAGCTGTAGCCAATCAATAGTTTCCTTACTTGCTTCCACATTTTCCCTAGAAGTCTCTCCCTGGCCCCTGTCAGTGGACCATCCTAACCACTTCCAGTTTGGCTCTGCCTGATTTAAATTGGTTTTTGACCAAATAAACTCATAAAATTTTATCAGTTTATCTTTTAACAGTTCGCATTGAAAACATACATAAAATCTTACTTAATTAAGATTTTGGCATTTTACTTGGACTCTCTTAGTTACCTCTTATTGTTTTAAGAACATTTAAATAGATTTTTGAATTTTTAAAGGTTAAATATTTTAAAATTTGATTCTCCAATACTTCAACTAGGCTATTAGCTGAGAAGTTATCTAATGATTAAAATCAATATTAAATTACATTTAAATATTGAATTATAATAGAGTAAAATTAATGTTGATGTTCAATCAAATTAAAAATTCCTTAAATTTAAAAGAATTTGAACAATTAATTTTAAATTATGTAAATATAAACTTAAAATTTAACTAAATTTGATTACATTGATTTTAAAGTATATCTTACTTGAATGTTAAATTTAATTATTTTTAATTTCAAAAGTATTTGAAAGAGATAACCAGAAATCATCTCACGTTAGAAGTTACTAAATTTTGAATGCTAGCTAACGCATTTGGACTAATTTCACTTGGTAGTAATTTGCGCAAAGCTCCAACATAAAAGAGTTTAATCTCTCAAAAAAGGAAGTAAATATTCCCAGAAATAATTACTAATATCCCCATATGATTACAACCACAAATTTGGAATTTATTAAATATAAATTCAAAAAAATTTTTTAATTGGAGTAGAGTTGTTTTACAAAGTTGTGTTAGTTTCTACTGTACAGTGAAGTGGAGTTCCCTGTGCTATACAGCAGGTTCTCATTAGTTATCTATTTTATACATATTAGTGTGTATAAGTCAATCCCAATCTCCCAATTCATCCCACACCCCCTTTCCCCCCTTGGGGTCCATATGTTTGTTCTCTATGTCTGTGTCTCTATTTCTGCCTTGCAGACAGATTCATCTGTACCATTTTTCTAAATTCCACATATATGCGTTAATATATGATATTTGTTTTTCTCTTTCTGACTTATTTCACTATGTATCACAGTCACTAGAGCTATCCCCATCCTACAAAAGACCCAATTTCATTCCTTTTTATGGCTGAGTAATATTCCATTCTATATATGTACCACATCTTCTTTATCCATTTGTCTGTCAAGGGCCATTTAGGTTGCCTCCATGACTTGGCTATTATAAATAGTGCTGCAATGAACATTGGGGTTCATGTGTCTTTTTGAATTATGGTTGTCTCAGGGTATATGCCCAGTAGTGGGATTGCTGGGTCATATGGTAGTTCTATTTTAGTTTTTTAAGGAACCTCCATACTGTTCTCCATAGTGGCTGTATCAATTTACAGTCCCACCAACAGTGCAAGAGGGTTCCCTTTTCTCCACACCTTCTCCAACATTTATTGTTTATAGATTTTTTGATGATGGCTATTCTGACCGGTGTGAGGTGATACCTCACTGTAGTTTTTATTTGCATTTCTCTAATGATTAGTGATGTTGAACAACTTTTCATCTGCCTCTTGGCCATCTGTATGTCTTCCTTGGAGAAATGTCTATTTAGGTCTTCTGTCCATTTCTGGATTGGGCTGTTTGTTTATTTGATATTGAGCTGCATGAGCTGTCTATATATTTTGGAGATTAATCCTTTGTCCATTGATTCATTTGCAAATATTTTCTCCCATTCTGAGGGTTGTCTTTTTGTCTTGTTTATAGTTTGCTGTGCAAAAGCTGTTAAGTTTCATTAGGTCCCATTTGTTTATTTTTGTTTTCATTTCCATTACTCTAGGTGGTGGGTCTAAAAAGATCTTGCTGTGATTTATGTCTAAGAGTATACTTCTTATGTTTTCCTCTAAGAGTGTTATAGTGTCTGGTTTAGGACTTTAATTTAGGACATTTAGGACTTTAATCCACTTTGAGTTTATTTTTATGTATGGTGTTAGTGGTGTTCTAACTTCATCCTTTTACATATAGCTGTCCAGTTTTCCCAGCACCACTTATTGAAGAGACTGTCTTTTCTCCATTGTATATTATTGCCTCCTTTGTCATAGATTAGTTGACCGTAGGTGCATGGGTTTATCTCTGGGCTTTCTATCCTGTTCCATTGATCTATATTTCTGTTTTTGTGACAGTACCATACTGTCTTGATTACTGTAGCTTTGTATTATAGTCTGAAGTCAGGGAGCCTGATTCCTCCAACTCAGTCTTTTTTCCTCAAGAGTGCTTTGGCTATTTGGGGTCTTTTGTGTCTCCATACAAATTTTAAGATTTTTTGTTCTATTTCTATGAAAAATGCCATTGTTAATTTGATAGAGATTGCATTGAATCTGTAGATTGCTTTGAGTAGTATAGTCATTTTCACAATGTTGATTCTTCCAATCCAAGAACATGGTATATCTCTCCATCTGTTTGTGTCATTTTTTATTTCTTTCATCAGTGTCTTATAGTTTTCTGCATACAGGTCTTTTGCTTCCTTAGGTAGTTTTATTCCTAGGTATTTTATTCTTTTTGTTGCAGTGGTGAGTGGGATTGTTTCCTTAATTTCCCTTTCTGATCTTTCATTGTTAGTGTATAGGAATGCAAGAGATTTCTGTGCATTAATTTTGTATCCTGAAACTTTATCAAATTCATTGATTAGCTCTAGTTGTTTTCTGGTGGCATCTTTATGATTTTATATGTATAGAAATTACCCCCATATGATTACAACCACAAATTTGGAATTCATTATATATAAATTCAAATTTTTTTAAGTATTAGACTGTTTGAAAAAAATCACAATAGTTCTCATGCTAAAAAAGAAAGATTGACAAAATAAAAAATGAGTAAATATTAGGTAGTTACCAATGAAAGCTAAAAATGTGAAAGAAAAATAAAACAGAAAAGTAAATGCCAGCACTCTTTTTACTGACAATAAAATACACTTTTATGACTTTATTTATTGATTATTCCTGGTAAGATTCTTATAAATTCATCTTTAATCTGTTAAAAAATTGGTGAAATGGTCATTTGGGAAATTAATCATTTGGTGAATTGACTTCCAGCTGATTGTTTTTAGTGGATTGACTTAAAGCCAAAAAATAAAAGCCTAAACAAAGATTATGAAATTAAAATCTCATGGAGAGAAACAGAAACAGAAATAGAAATGTCAACAAAGAAAGGAAGTTAGCAGCTGTTAACAGGTTTGCAAAGTCTCCAAGCTAGTTAGTGTCCAAGCCAGAGCTAGAAATCAGATGGACAGCTTTCTTTTCTGGTGTCCTTTCGGCCTTGTAGTCCTTGTTGTAGGAACCAGAAAGAAATGTAACAGTAATCACTACCAATGTTCATTTTTCTAAAAATTACTATAAAATGCCTCCAAATAATACCAGTGGTTATCTCTGGATGTGGAAGAAGAGATTATTTTTATTTTCTTATTTGTGTTTTTTTTTTTGTATTCCATAATTATTTTCAATTTGCATGCATTGTTTTTACATTAAGAAAAATCTGCACAATTTATTACTTTTAATATAGAAAAATGGTAAGATTAATATCCTGTAGCAACATATATTTACTTCATTGATTTGTAGAAATCTACATTACAGGAACTAACTTATTTGCTTGATAGGAATGTACTTTTTTGTTCATTTGTACACCCTATGATTCCAACTAAATTTTAAGTAGTGGAGTGTTATCATTTCATTATGTATAAATATTACTACAATAAGATGTATTAGTGAGAATGGGCTAAGTTTATACTGATATAACAAATAGCCCCAAAATCACTTTGACTTTGTATTTCTCTTTCATGCAGATATCCCATCTGTGTGCGTGTGTTTTCTCTCAGGGCAAGGATGGCTCTGCTCCAAGTACCCACTGATGGAGAAGAGAGGAACTGGAGAAACAAGGAGGGTCTTTTCAGCCAGGAACTGGGGTCACTTGTATTTCCTTTTCATGAAACAGAAGAATCCACTTTTAGGCAAGAAAAATAAGGAATGCAGCCTTTTCAGGTTTAGGAAAGAAAAGGAGAGTAGGCTACTTGTGAACAGTAGTAAGGAAATAAAATAAGGTATTTTTTCTTTTTTCCTGGATTGTAAGTGAATTCCAAAGTTGGCTGCCATCTTGGAAAATCACTCTTCTGTATTTTTGATTTTTGTAACCCTGATTTCCCCTCAAATTAAAACAATAAGGATATTCCTTTCATTCCTTTGACACCTATCAAACACTGAGGATTAGAAGAGGACAAATGAGAGATAATGTATGTAAAGTACTTTGACTAGCTCAGCAGGAAGTAATCATCTGCATTCAAAGCACTTTAAAAAAATATGCTGATGAAATAAGCCCTAGAAAGATAGAGCAAAAAAGAAAAGGCAAATTGTCACACCTCCTCACCCCCATCAATTTCCCAAAGACCAAAATGAACAAAAATTTCCAGTGTTGCCATCTCATGACAATCCATTTCCAATGGTTGTATTCAGCACCTATGGCCAACTCCACTAGATCAATAGTATCATAGACTCCACCTCTGAAACCCTTAGGACACTGACAAAGATATTGTCTGCCTCAGTAACTTTAAAAGTCATCACGATTAGTGTCCGTTCTGCTGTTTACTGGCTAGATTTGCATATAAAATGCACCATACAAATAGGTAAGTCCTCTCTTTGTGTTAATAAAAAAATGAGTAGTTGGAGAATGAAAAGGAATCCCTAATCTGAAGAGAGAGGTGAGATTTTGCATATGGAGTGGAGATGCAACTCTAGCAGATTGTGACAATGTGAATAAACCTCTTTATAGAGAAAGACAGGAGGAAAACAACAACAACAAAACCCCTCAACAGGGGAAGAGCTACGTGTTTTACTCAAATGTGCATATGACCGTAAAAAGCGCTCCTTCCTTTATATTGTACTATAGTTTTTCTTTGTATTTCCTTAAATAGAAGACATTACATTTGACTTTGTTTAGGAAATTCCATAATTTCTTTACTTTCATTTTTAAAATTTGTAATTGAAAGGACTCTATTGGATAAGCATTAGTGTTCTTCAGTGATCTAATATCTTTCATTTATATCATCACAGAATGACAACCAACATCACAAAATCAAACATTATGGTCAGTTTTGCAGTGGTCTGCAAATTTAGAGGCCAGATTTATGCTCAGGACAGGCTACCTTTTTTGAATGTAATGACACAAACCCCTCCTAAATTATATGGTCACATTCAAGAATTTTATAACAGTACCAAGAAACGTGTCTTCCTGTCATTGTGACTTTCTGAAACGACAAAGTCCTCTCTAACAAGCAGATTCTTGGGACTCCTTAAATGCTATCCAGCTGTCGGGCTGAATGTCAAAGTGACCAGGGAAGGGGCCACTCCACCATGCTACAAAATGCAAAAAACTTTCTGAACAAGTTTTATATAAAAATAAAACAAAGCAAAACAAGATGGATTTCAATTCTTACATAACGTTTTCCCTGGCCTTAGTCCAAGGAGTGAGGAGTGCATTATTAAAAGAGACCAGAGAAATCAGATTGGTCATGTGATATCTGACCATTACATTCTTCTTCTGACTCTGGTATCAGATGATAATCATCCAGGAGGAGTAATTGCTTCTGTCCCCCAATGACTATTGAGATTGTGTAGAATGATTTGCTCTGTTTGAGGGAAAAAAAGTGTGCCATTCAAGAGAATCATGGAGAACATGATCTAGACACCATCAACCTAGTGAAGATCCCAAAGTCCCCCTAAACCTTACTGAAATTACCTTTGACAGGTTACACTGTATCCTGAGAATTAATTAACTAATTAAGATGAAGACACTCTTTCTCTCATTTCCTCACACACATACCTATAAATATACATATTTCTTTTTATTCAGCAACAATGATTCTTTTTCCTTTTACTCAGTCATAATTAACTCTTCTTTTTCACTTACTCTCTAAAGATATTACACCATAACTAGCTATCTATTTAGCAGTTAGCTAATTATTTGGCAGTTTACTGAAAATAAAGCTTCCATTTTTGCTGGGACCTGAGATGTGTAGGAAAGTGAATTCCAGGGCATAAGAGTGGTGCCAGTGGTTTGTGACAAAATAATTCTGCTCATATTCTCTTTCTTTCTCTTTCCCCACAAGAAAGAGAAAGTTGCACTACTTAACTCTTAATGACTGGAGATAAAGAACTACATGATGATAAAAACAATATTAAAAGAAGTCAGAAGAGACCTTCAAGATGGTGGAGGAGTAAGACATGTAGATCAGCTGCTTCCCCACAAATACGTCAGAAATATATCTACATGTGGAACAACTCCTACAGAACACCTACTGAACACTGGCAGAAGACCTCAGTCTTCCCAAAAAGCAAGAAACTCCCCACGTACCTGTGTAGAGCAAAAGAAAAAAGAAAAAACGGAGACAAAAGAATAGGTTTGGGACCTGCACCAACGGGAGTAAGCTGTGAAGGAAGAAAGGTTTCCACACACTAGGAAGCCCTTCGCGGGCGGAGACTGCAGGTGACAGAGGCAGGGGAGCTTCGGAGTCACAGAGGAGAATGCAGCAACAGGGATGCAGAGAGCAAAGCGGAGAGATTCCCACACAGAGGATTGGTGCCAACCAGCACTCACTAGCCTGAGAGGCTTGTCTGCTCACCCACTGGGTTGGGTGGGGGCTGAGAGCTGAGGTTCAGGCTTTGGAGGTCAGATAACAGGGAGAGGACTGGTGTTGGCTGTGTGAACGCAGTCTGAAGGGGGCTAGTGCACCACAGCTAGCCAAGAGGGAGTCTGGGAAAAGTCTGGAACTGCCTAAGAGGCAAGAGAACATTGTTTCAAGGTGCGCGAGGAGAGGGGATTCAGAGCACCGCCTAAATGAGCTCCAGAGATGGGCGAGAGCCGCAGCTATCAACACGGACACCAGAGATGGGCATGAAACTCTAAGGCTGCTGCTGCAGCCACCAAAAAGCCTGTGTGCAAGCACAGATCACTATCCACACCTCCCCTTCCAAGAGCATGTGCAACCCGCTACTGACAGGGTCCTGTGGTCCAGGGACAACTTCCCTGGGAGAATACATGGCACACCTCAGGCTGTTGCAATGTCATGCTGGCCTCTGCTGCCACAGGCTCACCCCACATTCTGTAACCTGACCTCCCCCTGGCCTGAGTGAACCAGAGCCCCCTAATCAGCTGCTACTTTAACCCTGTCCTGTCTGGGTGAGAACAGAGGCACTCAGGCAACCTAGAGGCAGAGGCAGGCCAACTCCAAATCTGAACCCCAGGAACTGTGCGAACATAGAAGAGAAAGGGAAATTTCTCCCAGGAACCTCAGGAACAGTGGATTAAATTTCCACAATCAACTTGATGTACGCTGCATCTCTGGAATACCTGAATAGACAATGAATCACCTCAAAATTGAGGCGGTGGACTTTGGGAGCAACTGTAGATGCGGGGTTTGCTGTATGTGACTGACTGGTTTCTGGTTTTATGTTTTTCTTAGTTTAGTATTTAGAGTTTATAATTGGTAGATCTGTTTATTGATTTGGTTTCTCTCTTCCTTTTATCTATATATAGATAGATAGATATATATTTTTTCCTTTTTCTCTTTTTTGTGAGTGTGTATGTGTATGTTTCTTTGTGTGATTTTGTCTGTATAACTTTGCTTTTAACATTTGTCCCAGGATTCTGTCTGTCCGTTTTTTTGTTTTGTTTTTTTAATATTTTTTTTAGTGCTTGTTATCATTGGTGGATTTGCTTTCTGGTTTGGTTGCTCTCTTCTTTCTTTCTTTCTATGTTATTTTTTTTTTAAGTTACTTCTTAAATCTTTTTTTATTTTCAATATTTTTTTATAATAACTTTATTTTATTCTTTCTTTCTTTCTTTCTTTCTTTCTTTCTTTCTTTCTTTCTTTCTTTCTTTCTTTTCTCCCTTTTCTTCTGAGCCCTGTGGCTGAGAGGGTCTTGGTGCTCCAGCCGGGTGTCGGGCCTGTACCTCTGAGTTGGGAGAGCCAGGTCAGGATATTGATCCACCAGAGACCTCCCACCTCCACATAATATCAAATGGTGAAAGACCTCCCAGAGATCTCCATCTCAACGCTAAGATCCAGCTCCACTCAACAACTAGCAAGCTACAGTGCTGGACAACCTATGCCAAACAACTAGCAAGACAGGAAAACAACCTCACTCATTAGGAGACAGGTTGCCTAAAGTCAAAATAAGGTCACAGACAACCCAAAACACACCAATGGATGCGGTCCAGCCCACCAGAAAGAGGAGATACAGCCTCATCCACCAGAGCACAAGCACTAGTTCCCTCCACCAGGAAGCCCACAAAACACACGGAAACAACCTTAGCCCCTGGGAGCAGACACTAAAAGCAATGGGAACTATGAACCTGCAGTCTGCAAAAAGGAGACCTCAACACAGTAAGTTAAGAAAAATGAGAAGACAGAGAAACACACAGCACATGAAGGAGCAAGGTAAAAACACACCAGATGAACCAAACGAAGAGGAAACAGGCAGTCTACCTCAAAAAGAATTCAGAGTAATGGTAGTAAAGATGATCTAAAATCTAGGAAATAGAATAGAGAAAATATAAGAAACGTTTAACAGGGACCTAGAAGAACTAAAGACCAAACAAACAATGATGAACAACACAATAAATGAAAGGAAAAATTCTCTAGAAGGAATCAATAGCAGAATAACTGAGGCAGAAGGACGGATAAGTGACCTGGAAGATAAAATAGTGGAAATAACTACCACAGAGCAGAATAAAGAAAAAAGAATGAAAAGAATTGAGGACAGTCTCAGAGACCTCTGGGACAACATTAAACGAAAAAATATTTGAATTATAAGGGTCCCAGAAGAAGACATGAAAAAGAAAAGGACTGAGAAAATATTTAAAGATATTATACTTGAAAACTTCCCTAATATGGGGAAGGAAATAGTCAATCAAGTCCAGGAAGCACAGAGAGTCCCATACAGGATAAATCCAAGGAGAAACATGCCAAGACATATTAATCAAACTATCAAAAATTAAATACAAAGAAAAAAATATTAAAAGCAGCAAGGGAAAAACAACAAGTAACATACAAGGGAATCCCCATAAGGTTAACAGCTGATCTTTCAGCAGAAACTCTGCAAGCCAGAAGGGAGTGGCAAGACATATTTAAAGTGATGAAACGGAAATACCTACAACCAAGATTACTCTACCCAGCAAGGATCTCACTCAGATTCAACGGAGAAATTAAAATCTTTACAGACAAGCAAAAGCTAAGAGAATTCAGTACCACCAAACTAGCTTTACAACAAATGCTAAAGGAACTTCTGTAGGCAGGAAACACAAAAGAAGAAAGAGACGTACAATAGCAAACCCAAAACAATTAAGAAAATGGTAACAGGAACATACATATCGATAATTACCTTAAATGTAGATGGATTAAATGCTCCCACCAAAAGATATAGACTGGCTGAACAGACACAAGAAAAAGACCCATTATATATGCTGTCTACAAGAGACCCACTTCATACTTAGGGACATATACAGACTGAAAGTGAGGGTATGGAGAAAGGTATTCCATGCAAATGGAAATCAAAAGAAAGCTGGAGTAGCAATTCTCATATCAGACAAGATAGACTTTAAAATAAAGACTAGTAGAAGAGACAAAGAAGGACACTACATAATGACCAAGGGATCAATCCAAGAAGAAGACGAAGAAGATAAAACAATTGTAAATATTTATGCACCAAATATAGGAGCACCTCAATACATAAGGCAAATGGTAACAGGTATAAAGGGGAATTTGACACTAACACAATCATAGTAGAGGAGTTTAACACCCCACTTTCACCAATGGACATATCATCCAAAATGAAAATAATTAAGGAAACACAAGCTTTAAATGATACATTAAACAAGATGGACTTAATTGATATTTATAGGACATTCCATCCAAAAACAACAGAATACACTTTCTTCTCAAGTGCTCTAGGAACATTCACCAGGAAAGATCATATCTTGGATCACAAATCAAACCTTGGTAAATTAAAGAAAATTGAAATCTTAACAAGTATCCTCTCCAACCACAACGCTATGAGACTAGATATCAATTACAGAAAAAATTCTGTAAAAAATACAAACACATGGAGGTTAAACAATACACTACTTAATAACCAAGAGATCACTGAGGAAATCAAAGAGGAAATCAAAAAATACCTAGAAACAAATGACAATGAAAACACAATGACCCAAAACCTATGAGAGGCATCAAAAGCAGTTCTAAGATGGAAGTTTATAGCAATACAATCCTACCTCAAGAAACAAGAAACATCACAAATCAACAATCTAACCTTACACCTAAAGCAATTAGAGAAAGAAGAACAAAAAACCACCAAAGTTAGCAGAAGGAAAGAAATCATAAAGATCAGATCAGAAATAAATGAAAAAGAAATGAAGGAAACAATAGCAACGATCAATAAAACTAAAAGCTGGTTCTTTGAGAAGATAAACAAAATTCTTAAACCATTAGCCAGACTCATCGAGAAAAAAAGGGAGAAGACTCAAATCAATAGAATTAGAAAAGAAAAAGGAGAAGTAACAACTGATGCTGCAGAAATACCTAGGATCATTAGAGATTACTACAGCAACTATATGCCAATAAAATGGACACCCTGGATGAAATAGACAAATTCTTAGAAAAGCACAACCTTCTGAGACTGAACCAGGAAGAAATAGAAAATAGAAACAGACCAATCACAAGTACTGAAATTGAGACTGTGATTAAAAATCTTCCAACAAACAAAAGCCCAGGACCAGATGGCTTCACAGGCAAATTCTATCAAACATTTAGAGAAGAGCTAACAACTGTCCTTCTCAAACTCGTCCAAAAAGTAGCAGAGGGAGGAACACTCCCAAACTCATTCTACAAGGCCACCATCACCCTGATACCAATACCAGACAAAGAAGTCACAAAGAAAGAAAACTACAGTCCAATATCACTGATGAACATAGACTCAAAAATCCTCAACAAAATACTAGCAAACAGAATCCAACAGCCCATTAAAAGGATCATACACTATGATGAAGTGGGGTTTATCCCTGGAATGCAAAGATTCTTCAATATATGCAAATCAATCAGTGTGATAAACCCTATTAACAAATTGAAGGAGAAAAACCATATGATCATCTCAACAGATGCAGAAAAAGCTTTCAACAAATTTCAACAGCCATTTATGATAAAAAACCCTCCAGAAAGTAGGCATAGAGGGAACTTACCTCAACATAATAAAGGCCATATATGACAAACCCACAGGCCACATCGTTCTCAATGGGGAAAAACTGAAACCATTTCCTCTAAGATCAGGAAGAAGACAAGGTTGCCCACTCTCACCACTATCATTCAACATAGTTTTAAAAGTTTTAGCCAGAGCAATCAGAGAAGAAAAAGAAATAAAAGGAAACAAAATCAGAAAGAAGTAAAGCTATCACTGCTTGCAGATGACATGATATTATACATAGAGAATCCTAAAGATGCTACCAGAAAACTACTAGAACTAATCAATGAAGTTGGTAAAGTAGCAGGATACAAAATTAATGCACAGAAATCTCTTGCATTCCTTTACACTAACAATGAAAAATCAGAAAGAAAAATTAAGGCAACAATCCCATTTACCCTTCACAACAAATAGCATACAATACCGTTTTTCTCCTGAAAAACCCTACCTCAGGAGAAAATAGACCTGTATGCAGAAAATTATAACACAATGATGAAAGAAATTAAAGATGATGAAAACAGATGGAGAGATATACCATGATCCTGGATTGGAAGAATCAACATTGTGAAAATGGCTCTACTATCCAGTCTACAGATTCAATGCAATTTCTATCAAACTACCAGTGGCAATTTTCACAGAAGTAAAACAAGAAATTTCACAATTTGTATGGAAACACAAAAGACCCCGAATAGCCAAAGCAATCTTGAGAAAGAAAAACGGAGCTGGAAGGATCAGGCTCCCTGAAATCAGACTGTACTATGAATCTGCAGTAATCAAGACAATATGGTACCAGCACAAAAACAGAAATATAGATCAAAGGAACAGGATAGAAAGCCCAGATATAAACTCATGCACATATGGTCAACTTATTTTTGATAAAGGAGGCAAGAATATACAATGGAGAAAAGACAGCCTCTTCAATAAGTGGTGCTGGGAAAACTGGACAGCTGCATGCAAAAGAATGAAATTAGAACACTACCTAACACCATACACAAAAATAAACTCAAAATGGATTAAAGACCTAAATGTAAGGCCAGACACAATCAAACTCTTAGAGGAAAACATAGGCAGAACACTCTATGATGTAAATCACAGCAAGATTCTTTTTGACCCACCTCCTAGAGAAATGGAAATAAAAACAAAAATAAACAAATGGGACCTAATGAAACTTAAAAGCCTTTGCACAGCAAAGGAAACCATAAGACGAAAAGACAACCCTCAGAATGAGAGAAAATATTTGCAAACGAAGTAACTGACAAAGGATTAATCTCCAAAATTTACAAGCAGCTCATGCAGCTCAATATCAAAAAAACAACCAAATCCAAAAATGGGCAGAAGACCTAAATAGACATTTCTCCAAAGAAGATATACAGATTGCCAACAAACACATGAAAGGACGATCAACATCACTAATCATTAGAGAAATGCAAATCAAAACTACAATGAGGTATCACCTCATACCAGTCAGAATGGCCATCATGAAAAAATCTACAAACAATAAATGCTGGATAGGGTGTGGAGAAAAGGGAACCCTCTTGCACTGTTGGTGGGACTGTAAATTGATACAGCCACTATGGAGAACAGTATGGAGGTTTCTTAAGAAACTAAAAATAGAACTACCATACAACCCAGCAATCCCACTACTGGGCATATGTCTTGAGAAAACCATAATTCAAAAAGATTCATGTACCACAATGTTCATTGCAACAATATTTATAATAACCAGGACATGGAAGCAACCTAAGTGTCCATCAACAGATGAATGGCTAAAGAAGATGTGGCCCATATATACAATGGAATATTACTCAGCCATAAAAAGAAACAAAGTTATTTATAGTGAGGTGGATGGACCTAGAGACTGTTATACAGAGTGAAGTATGTCAGAAAGAGAAAAATAAATACAGTATGCTAACACATACATATGGAATCTAAAAAAAAAAATTGATTCTGAAGAACTTAGGGGCAGGACAGGAATAAAGACACAGATGGAGAGAATGGAGTTGAGGACACGGGGAGGGGGAACAGTAAGCTGGAATGAAGTGGGAGAGTGGCATGAACTTATGTGTACTACCAAATGTAAAATAGATAGCTAGCGGGAAGCAGCCTCATGGTATAGGGGGATCAGCTGGGTGCTCTGTGACCACCTAGAGGGGTGGGAATAGGAGGGTGAGAGGCAGACACAAGAGGGAGGAGAGGTGGGGATATATGTATATGTATAGCTGATTCACTTTGTTATAAAGCAGAAATTAACACACAATTGTAAAGCAATTATACTCCAATAAAGATGTTAAAAAATATATTAAGTCAGACCTCATACAACATTCTAGATAAAGCTAAACTGCAAGCTTAAAAATCAATAGATTCTCTTCTTTGTTGGAGATAAAGAACTTAGTTTTGCTTTCAGCTCCATTTTTGCTACTGTTATGTATTTTCATAATTAAGCAGAGATGTTTTCTCAGCATTGTTATAGGATCGAACTTTGGGTCCGCTTGCCCATAATGCAAGAAAGCCAAGTACTGCCCCTGGATTGTGATAAAGGAAAGTACAGGGTTTATTTGCAGAGCACCAAGCAAGGAGTACAGGGAACAGGGGAGGGTGTCATGTTCAAAAGAACTGACCTCCCCAATGGTTTTTAGGGAAGTGTTTTTAAAGGCAATATTTGAGGGTGAGAGCTGCAGGATGGATGATTTTCTTCTAACTGGTTGGTGGTGTGATAACATGATGGTGTTTCAGGAATCTCTGTCATCAACCTTCTGGTTCCAACCAATCTGGTTGTGCGTGCTTGTACTCAACATCCTCCACCTGGGGGGCAGGGGGCGGGGAAGTTTAATTTCTGAAGAAGAGCTCAAAGATATCCCTCAGATTGTTATATATATCTTTTGAGGAGGAACTAGGACTCTAATCACTGAACTGTCATTACTTTTATTTTCTGTGCATTTCCTTTCTCTGCCTTTCCCTTCTCTGCATTCCCTCACTTCCCTAATTTGTAACTGTCTGTGCCTGCTCTTTGAAACACAGGGAAGACCCAGGAGACTACAACCTTTTTCTACAAGCAAGAAATGGGGGATGTGGAGGAACTTTTGTACCCAGGAGGGCCCCACAGGGTCCTGCTTGATTTCAATCCCCCCTTTACTTTGATATTCCTCAATCTTGAGAGAAATAGGTACGGGACAAGAAAGGGAATAAAGTTTTGAATAGAGAGTTTAATCATAAAATAGACAGAGGAACTCAGTTTTGGGGTGACTCAGTTTCAGTATCACATGACTTGCAATCATCCCCCCCAAACAGAATATACTAAATGGTCATAAGAGCATTGCCTTCTTCAAGTACAAGTGTGCAAAAGGAAATTGAAATAACAACTATCAGTGGCCTGGCACTTGCCCCTGGCAGTGGGAACAAACCCTTTGATCTACAGTGATGTTTTAAATGGATGCACTCTTCACCTACGTCTCCTTCCTCTTATAAAGGGAGAAAACTTTGCCACCTCAAAATATGTCTCACTGGCATGAGGATTATTAAAATAATCCTAAAGGCTGATTATTTTTAAGAAACAAAATATTCAGGAAGAGCTTTTACCTTCCCTTTAACTGTCTGAAAACAGTTTAGATGGAGGTCTATTCCAGAAAGAGAACTATCAACAGAGATAACTACCTAGAACTAGGTGTGGTCGACTGGGGAAAGCTAGCAAGGCCTGTTTGTTCACAACAAACTCTGTGTCCATTTGTCTGTGCCTGGCATGGTAAACAATTGTTTACTAAACATTTGCTCTTCCCATCTCCATGTGACTTGTCTTTCTCCTCCTTCAAAGTCTCAGACTTAACCGCCTTCTCCTGAACTCAGAATGGCACAGAAGCCTCAATTACTTGACTGCCTGTGGGCTTCACATTCTAACGAAGCCCGCATACATGCAACCTTAAATTTGATTTTGCCCTGTTAATTTATCTTATGTCAGTTTAATTATTAAACCATCCAGAAGATTTGGAAGGGTAAATGAAAACTTTTCTTCCCAGATAAACATTCTTCTGCATGATGTTTATGTAGAATGGCTAACTGATCCTGCCTGTACAGGTTAGGTTATAACTTAGAACCACTTTGATGTGCAGTTGGGAACCGTTACCTTCCTTTTCTCAAAAATTGTATTCTTAAATATTCTTTTAGTTAGAGCTTTTTCCTCTCCATGTTTTGTTAAAAAAAAAAAAAGTACAGATGGTAGTAGATTGGGGTTTAAGATAATGGTTGAGAATAAAATGTTTTATAGTATGGCAGGAAACCCAAGAAATTGAGAACTTGAAAGAACTTTAGAAATTGTGCCATCCTGTAGGTTTTAGGACTGGACTCCGCAGAACTCTCAGGGAGCACAGCTAGGAATAGGAAGGAAGCTGAGCATCATGCTTCCTCATTCTTGCCCCAACTAGCATGGCTCTACTTCTGCCTCACAATACTTGGGGTCTGGGAAAGAAAATTGCTTTGAAAAGAAAAATATTTTCATTACTAAAAGGTTATATATGTATATATATGTGTGTGTGTGTATATATATATATATATATATATATGCTTTTATACCACGGATTTAACCAGGCTGTTCAGTTAAAAGTTGAAGAAACAAAGTCTCAAAGTTGTCTAAATAAACACGGAAGAGCCAAGACTAGAAATCTGCTTTCCTGACTCCCAATTCTGTTTTCTCTTTTTTTTTCCATATGACACTGACTTTGTTACTTAGCACTAAGCCGGGAAAGACTAGGATGGTGTGGCGAATTGCTCTAAGATGGGGAGGAGGAGTAGGAAATGGTATGGTAATGGGAGAGAGTGAGAATCCTAATACCTCTAGTGCCCAAAAGGCTCTGTAGGTGTGCAGAGTGAACATTTGACAGAATCAGAGATTTGCTCTACCCAAATAAGAAGTGGTCATTGGAGAAGTGAATTACTGTTTCTAGGTGAGAAAAACTGCAAAGGGAGGGTGTCTTCTCAGTCAATGCTGTTTTTGCAAGAGAGCAAGCATGAATAGCGGGCTGAGGGGAGTAGGACCCTTGGGGAGTTGATGGGTAAACATGGAGATCCCTAATCTGAGCCCAGGTTCTTCTACTTTACACGATCCTTTCCTTCCTCCTCTGTACTAACAAACACTTTCATTTGCATCAGATTCTTTAACACTTATATATTCTATATTTTGACCTATTGGTGCAAATCCCTTCCCTTGATGACCAATTTCCTGAAGGAGGGGCAACTTGTTGCCTCATGTTCTCAGGACACTTTTCACTGTTTTAGTCACTTCATAGTTGCTCAAAATGTGTGAGGATATTTTACTGAATCAATTTTACTGTCAATAAAATTAAATGTGGACAATTTAAACAAACAATAATACGTTTCACTTGTCAAAAGAGGAGTGCAGGATTCTCGCGGACAGATTGGTTTAATGGCCTCTTTGACAAAGCCTGTTAGATGTCAGAAGAAGTGGAGTTCAGCCATCCTCACAGCTCAGGGAAGGGAGCCACGTCCCTGCTTTCACAGCAGGCTGCTCCCTGTCGGTTCTCCCTGCTCTGGTGAACGCTTCCCTTTGCAGAAACCCTATAACATTACCATGCATAACAATCTGTCACTATTATTCATGGCTTTTCTCCAGTTTCCAGACTTTGACATTGCCATTAAAGAGATTCAGTGTGCTTAGTAGCTCTTTAAAAAATAAATAATTGAAAACTAAATTATATTAAACCAGGCCAGTGCTGACCCCTTCACCTCAGTCCATTGCTATCTCCTTAAATGTATTCCTTCTTAAATCATATTGTAATTTGAAGATGCTGAAGTCTAAGTTTTTTAACTCAAATGCAGTTTCTTCTGATGCATAATTCATTTTCACTTTGTTACTGGTGTTGCACATGCAATTGCTTTTTTGGCAGCTAAATGCAGAATGAAATCAACAACTCTGTAAAGGGTGAGGAATCAGAGTGGACATCTTGGCGGAAGAAATATTAAGCATGTCACAATGTTTTGTACTCTATCTGGTGAAATGGAGACAAAAACCTCCACCAACCCCCAAGTTAATGCAAGACAATGACATTTTATGACGGAAAATTATCTACCACTGATGTCATGCTGTTATTGGATTTAATTATTCTACACATCACAGAAGACGATGACTTTTGAATGTTTTCAAGCCTCATAATTATTTGATGAGCATCTTCTTGGAGTTTTGCTATTGTTTAGAAAGAGAATGCTCCCTGGTTTTCCTGTCACTCTTATGTTCCCAAAGGTTTAGCATTCCCAACAAAAACATATGACCGTAAAACAAAGAGAAACTAAGCTGGAATGTCTCAGAGTGCAGAGATTGTCAAAGTAGACAGGAATTTAAATGCTTGGAAATTTTAAATCTACAACAACAGCAACTAAAATTGTTAACTTTAAATTATGGAGCAAAGTGACCTCATGTCATACAAACTCAGAGAAATGCCATTTCATTGGGCCTTTTAAAAAAAAGCATATTGTACTGTTTCCTCAAAATAGTTATGAAATCAGAAAGTTTGTTTCTGATCCTTTCACATTGCCTTTTTTCACTAATTAAAAATGAAAACACACACATTAACATGTAATGTAAACACATTTAATGCCATTTGTGCTAAATGAATACCAGAAAACATTTAAAATGCTTAATATTTTAAAAACATATTGTCATAAGATACATTTAGCAAGGGAATACCAACAAAAGGAGTACTATACCATATTGCTAAATCCCTATTCCCGGTGCTTTTTCTTATTCCTTGTGAAATTCTGCCAGTAATTCTCCCTTTAGCTTCTACCTGTTTGGCAAGGCATTTTTTTAGGTACAAATCACCTGAAAAGGGCCTGGGATGTGAGCATTCTAAATGCATGAATATCAGTCTATTGGTTAGAACTTCAGAATAGATGACCATGAGGAAGACTGTATGTGTATGTGTGTGTGTGTGTGTGTGTGTTCATGTGTGTGTGTGTGTATGTGTGTTTACAGTGCCAAAGGGGGAGGATATATAGTATTCCTCATATTTCTACTAATTAAGTTACCACCTTTTCCATCTGTTTTTTAGACTATCCTGCTGTATCATTTTGGCTCTTTCTGAACTCCTTGAAAGAAGACAGCTGAAGACAAACTTTCAGAAATAAGGGGAAAACAACCTGAAAGGTTAACTGGTTAGAGGGATTGTTTGATTGGGGCTAATTAAAAATAAATAAATCTTTGGACTAGATGCAAGGACAATGAGTGACTAAGGCAGGGCAAAGAGGGGTGCATTGCCTTTTTCTTTTTTCATGTATTCAGGGTGACAAATTTGAGATGGAAGAGATTTATGAAGTTCAAGGGTAGCTTTGGCATAAAATTTAATCAATTGGTCAATATATCTCTTTGAATCCATACAATGGGCAAGCCCTATGCTAGGCACCAAAAGAATAGCAGAAAACTGAAAGGTGGCCTGAAGCACTAGTTGAGTTTTTAAAATAGTAACAGATTACTCAAATTCTTGAATATATAGTCTCAGAAATCTCAAATGAACTCTTCAAATTACCTTCCCCGTATTGCAAAAATGAGAATCCCTTTTCAATCACATGCTTCCATTATTTCATCATGTCCGTGCCCTTTGAAGTTTAGTAATATGAATTCATAGTTTTCTGTTTGGAGATGTTTCATCAAGGCAAGAAAATTTGCCCCTCTGCTTGGGTATGTGTGGGTTTGTTTTCTGGCTTGTTTATTCAATAAACTGGGAAGGAAATCTTTCTTAGCAGATCATTCTTTTCTCCTGAATTTGATGGAGGACAGCAGAGATTTCCCAGGTAGCAGACTGATGGTAGATTCTCTTTGGTCCAGCTATTTCAATAGCTATGAAGGCACAAAAGTGTCTCTGGAATATTATGGTCCTTCCTAGGATTCACCTCTCTGGATATCAGTATAAATTTATGATACTTAGTAACTAATAATCCTTACTAAGAAATGGAGGTTCTTGAAGAAAGTTCTGAAGAGCAAACTTTTAGTCAGAGATTTTTTGTTGGTCATTTCCCCACTGTCTCTTGGGACATTCCTGCTTCCCTCTTCTCTTTCACTTTGCTACATTGTATCTTCTGCAAAGACTTGTTCTAAAGATCTGTCTGCCAATACGACTAAGCCAAGTGACAGATAACATTGCTTATGGTGTTAATATTTTCCATTAAATATGAATTTGCAAAGAAAAAAAAAATCCTTCAGGATCTAAAATAGTACCTTGAGAAGAGTGGGAACATCAAGAGTGTGAAAAGCATTTTGAAAGGTCATCTTATCATATGGCTTGTTAAGTGCATAGCCGTACTCAAACACAGCCTATTCACGGAGTCCAGTCCAATTCCGAATCAACTCAAGGTGGGTTTATTCTCTAAGGAGGAACTACAAACATGCTCTACTTGATTTCAAAGAAAATAAAAGACTCTTGGGACTATTTAAATTCTTTGTAGAAGGCCAGGGTAATATTGACCCTGTTTGAAGCACAAGATAAAGAAAAGTAACACAAAACAGAAAAGTTAGAAAGTGATTGCATTTACTTGAAAAAGAATTTCCCTAGTAAAATTACATATTCCAAAATCACCACTTTTATCTCCTTAATTTTTAGTGGTAATGATTCATCATCTCTACGCAGTCTTCTTGACTTCTTTACAGAATAAGAATCCATTCTTGCTCCTCCTTTTGGTCTTTAGTACAGGGATCAGTGCGTTTTTTTTGAATGGCCCAAGCTAAGATTTTTTTTTCAATATTTTCAAAAGGTTGTAAAAACAAACCAACCCAAAAATACAAAGAATAAGCCAAAGATTGACAAAAAAGACCATATACAGCTCACAAAGCATGAAACATTTACTATCTGGGGTCTTATAGAAAAAGTTCCTCAGCTCTTGCTCTAGTGGATAGTAAACTAGTAGAACCAGTAGGACTAGAGGTGGTAGTAGGTCTACTTAGCGGTAGTCAGTCTACGAGCACTGACTCTAAGTACGGATACAGTTTCTGAAGGAAAAAGCAACGGCCAAAGTTGGAAGGCTGGCGAATTGTGCTTTAAAAAATGTGGACACTTAATCAAATTGTGAAGTTAAAAAAAGCAGTAGAAGTAAATTCAAGAGGACTCTGACCATCAGAGAGAGTCATGGAACAGGAAACTATTTCAAGGCAAAGATTCCAGGTCTGTCATTAATGGGCTGTTTTTTTTTTTTTTTTTTTTTTTTTGTGGTACTAAAACCAATTGGGAAATACCAGAAATTATGGGATGATGGTGTTCAAAGGTCATAGAAATCCAAACCAGTATTACAAGCACGAGATGCTAGACTGAGAATATGAGCCAAATTTACTGCCAAAATGTGACAAGAGACCAGGGAAACTCTCGAGCAATGACTGTCAAATCAGGTGATCAAAAGAATTGTAACGTTGAATATAAGCCCAAGTGTTAAACAGGGCCCCACTCATTACATTTAAAAGGACCTCAAAGAAAGAATGTCTCCTAATACCATATTTTTTTCTTACTTTTAAATAGCATCACTCCCAAATGTGTATGCTCATTTGGAATGTTTCCATTTATGTCCTGCCAGCACCTAAAATGCAACACTTTTAAATTTAAATTATCGTCTTTGTCATAAAATGTGCTCGCTTCTAGACTTTCAGAGTGTAAGTTGATTTTGTCCACTGCCACCACCACTTCCAGATGTGAATTGATATGTGGCCAATTCCCTTAAGAGTCACCTTGGCTCTGTTCTGAGTCCAGTGTAAGCAGAGAAGTCCATCACTCTGCTCAGCCCTGCCTCAAATAATTTCTAGATTCAAGTGGCATGTGACTGTCTGTGACATCAGGAAAGCAAAGAAAGGTGACCGAATGTGATATATAACAAACTCCCCCATAAATCTGCATAGAATTAACAAAATCAAGGCATACCAGAAAAGGGAAAATGTATAAAATTAAAATCTACGCTAGTCAACATTGACAGCTGTAATATTATAGACTGAATTGATGTTCCATAAATATGTGGTGGGCTCCTCCGTTACAGTGGTGTCAGCTCTCATTGTCAGTTGAGCTATTGCCTAGATGGTAAACTGCATGTGACTATGAGGGAGAGGCATTTGGATAGGCTGACATGGACTATAGGGATGGTGTGAGCACCCAAGTCTCCAAAGGGAAGGGAGATGTATGAAAGGAGTAAGAGCACATCATGTATATCCATTAAAAAAAATGTGACACACCATCGAAATGGGTATTACCCACTAAAGCAGAAGTTTCCCTTTAAAACTCATCCCTTCATTTAACTATGATACAAAGATTGTTACCCTGCCATGGCATCCTTTCTAATTCTACCAGGCAGGATTGAAAATTAGTCTTACTTTATGGATCTCAAGGTCATACCTTTTTGTACTCAGATATTATCACTCAGCTTAGTCATTCACCTTCATCACTTGACTTCAGGTGCTTTTACTCTTTAAAAAAAAATGGTTGATACTGGGACCTCTTACATTAGAAACATTAAATACATTCTTCTTGACCCTTTCACACCTTATGTGCAAAGAGCCTTGTATGCTAATGTAACCTATTAGAGACAATGAAATGTAGAATCTAGAATCTTTTTACCTTAAAAAGCAGCGCAGTTCTTGTGTGTAAGCATGAGAGGGAATTTAGTTGTATGCACTGCACTCTCCACTTGAAAGGATCTCTTTTCTCATAGGACATGGGCTCTAATTTCCTGCCTTTGGAAATCAGTCCTCTCATGTGCTGCCTTTGCTCCTTCCAGTAGCTATCATTTATAAAGTTCAAATTCCTCTGGACAAGTTATGAAACATAATGTGTATGCTTATATCATATCATTCTTACTAGTAAGTAAGTGATCTAGTAAATAATATCATTCTTATTAGATCATTTCCTCTCATTATGGGGAAAGTCATAATAGCATGAGAATGCTGTTTTTCTAAAAGTGAGAGAAGATGGGTCATGGAAAAAAGGGAAAAGGGACATGGATTTTGAAGGAATGAAGAAAAATAAAGACAAACTTCAATGATGTTCCTTCAATTTCTGAAGTGTCCATTCTGACCTCTCCATTAACCTATCCATAACCTCCCCTCACCTCCTGGAGGTTAAGACTGGCTGATTTTCTTTTCTTTTAAAAATAGTGTTCAGCAAACACCCCACATGTGTGGAGTATGAAAGGAGAAGAATGCAACAAGCTCTCAAAGGGGTGGTGGTAATTATAGGTAGCAAAAATGTAATTATCCGACTTGGAGTTTTTCCAGGCCGGATCCACCTGATCAGAGACATAAGAGCAAATGCATTACACTTTTAAAAAGTCTCCTGCCGGTCTCACTGAATGAGAGTAATATCATATTGCCTATGGTTCTGGTAAATAAAAAGCATCATTAACAATAACACAATGTGAAGAGCCTGCTGAAATGATATACTGTATTTAGCCATGATGGTGCATCAAAATCACAAGTCCGGCTTCGGAAATGGGAGGATGCACTGGAGGGGCAAACAATGATGATTTAAAAATGCAGTCAGAGCAGGAGCAAACTCTCTCCAACTTTTTCTCATAGAAATTTTCCTCTTCAAAAGCAATCATACTGGGAAACTTATTCCACTTCAGAATAGGAGAACCTATCATACTGAACATGAGAAAAAACAAGTTCTTTCTATTCTGGCACAGTGACACATTCACCAAACCAATGGCAAATGCATATGCAGTGTTGGGTGGGTCACTGGCTGGGTGCAGGGCCAGCAGAGCTGGGAGTGAAAAGAGGGCTCAGTTGTGATCAGAGAGAGATGGCAGTTTCATTCCCATTCCGAGCAGACTCATTTCAATAAAGTTCAACAAATAGTTTGAAGCACCTTTCATAGGCTGGTATTTCCCATGATATTATGAGTTATGAAAGAAGTGTGACATATTCCCTGTTCTCAAAATGATTACAGTCTACTTGGGGGATGGCATATGGAAAATTTAACATGGGAAATAGGTTAATTAAAAAGTGTTCAATTATCAAAATAAAATAGACAAGTGAAAAGGTGCCATGGGAATCCAGTGAGGGAGATGTTATAAACAACGGGTGGTATCGATAATGACATCAAGGAGGAAGTTTTGTTTAATATGGACACTGAATTTAACTAATATGGGGCTGATAGCAGCTGGTAGGGCCAAAGATGACCTTCCCAGTGTTTGTGGCCACTGTCCTTTCTGATTGGACAATCTTGTAACTGAGTAGACAGCTTAGATTAACAAGTATAGAAAAGGAAAAGGGGACAGCATATGTACTATGTATAATATACCTAATATGCATGTATAGAGACAGAATCAGATCCTGTATATAAAGATCTATATGTATCAATCCGTCACATTCATGTAACTGTGCTGTCTATTGTACAACTATAATATCTATCAAACTAGCTAATGTATGAAGCACCCATACGTGCATTAATATCATCTCTAATTTTCACAACAGGGTCTATTATTCTTATTCCCAGATGAGGAAACAATATCAGTGAGAATATAATTGTGTATGGAGCTCCAGGTAGGAAGAGGGTGAGGCAGGATTCATTCTCACTTCTGCTGGCTCAATGACTTAGATTTTTTCTTAGTACCGTATAGGACCTGCCAAGTAGAGAACGCAGTTTGAACAAAAATACTAAGAGATGTGTGAATCATGCTCAGTTCACAAGTAGTGTGCTTGCCTGTCAATTGATTAGAGTCCTGTACTGTAGAAAGCAAAGGATGAAGAATAGTAAGTACTTGTATATGTCGTTTGAGAGAACTAGGCAGGCCTCTTGCCACTAGAGCTCTCTTTTCTATCACTGCAGGCTTTGATAACAGTCATGCATCCCTTAGGTCTTCATCAAGTCTGTTTTTTAAAATGAAATTTTTCTAGGAGAAGTTAACACCAAAAGTATGCACACCTTAA
Organism: Balaenoptera borealis; assembly: GCF_965194805.1. Taxonomy (NCBI): domain Eukaryota; kingdom Metazoa; phylum Chordata; class Mammalia; order Artiodactyla; family Balaenopteridae; genus Balaenoptera; species Balaenoptera borealis. Next base: position 36,296,938 of record NC_138875.1, read on the forward strand.
TGGGAACGGGTTTGGCAAATCCAAATCACTTTTCTCTATGACCAACATGACTTCAGATATCATGAAAGCAATGAGCTTCCTGGATGTATGCACTTTCTTGAATGGAAAACTGGGGAGTGTACAAAAGGAAAGAGGGTAGAAAATTGGCATTTTCTTCTTTAAAGTGGATCTGTAACCCACTCTGGTGACAGTTAATTTAATTCTCTGATACTTCCATATTACTTTGAGGTATAGAAATCCTAGTCAATTCCAAATACCCTGAGTGATCTACAAACAAGTCAGGACTTCACTGCATCTTTAATCACATCTTTAAAAAATTTGTCCTCCAGTGGATTTTCTCCCTCTTTTTAATCTTCTAAGCCAAGTCTTCTTTTACAGTTCCCTTTAAATCACCTATAATTTCAGAAGTCAAACATCCAGCAAGAATTTTACCGCATCTGGTTACACTTTCCTTATCATAGCATACCAGGCTCATCCTCTACCAAGTTTTCATTGAGTTCACTTGTCAATTAGCAAATGCTGTATGATGGTAGTGATGGAGACAAGACTAAACACAGCTAAGACATTATCAGTATTTGTATTTTCATACATAAATGATCACAAATCATCACTTAACATGTTGGGTCAGATAACTCGTATTTCATTGTGGGTTAGGTATGATGTCTGTGTGTGTGCGTGCATGTGTGTGTGTTAGGCATATAATTTTTTCTCCCTGTCTTTAGATGCTTATAATCAAGATTTAAATGTACTTGGAAAGGCTATACAGAAGGCATCAACTCTGGCAGAATTTTAGAACTGTCCCATTAAACATAACTAACTTCATAGAAAAATTATTTAAAATGTGAAATTTTGATGAAACTGACAAGAAAATGAGTTCTCTGTTCCTCAGGATTTGGGAAGAGAATGGGAAACCAGAGAGAGGAGTGAGCAGTACAGAACATTATCACTTGGGAAGTATAAGCCATGCCCAATAACTAGTTTTGTTCAAGTCCATTTGCTCCCTGATTTGCTTATTAAATCAGCAAGGTCTATATGGAACAGGACAAGGTACTAAAAAAAAAAAAAAAAAAAAAAAAAAAAAAAAAAAAAAATTAGAGAATAGTTAAAGACAGGACAGTAATCTGGGAATGGTATCTCTAAGGAGGTAAGATGAGACAGCCATGCAAGACATTAAGGGGAATGTTCCTGACAAAGGGAACAACATCTGTAAGAAATTGGAAAGAAATTGATTACTTGTAGGATCTGAAAGAAGGCCAGTGTAAATAACACTTCCAGAGTGAAAGTGAGTTGTGTAGAGGCTACTAATGTGGGCATGAGTCAGTCCACACAGTGTAGAGTTCTAAAATTTATTAGGAATTTATACATGCAATGTAATTATAGATGGGTTTTCAGCAGAGAGGTGACAAAATTGTTTTTTATTTTAAAATTCTAACTGCTGATTTCATTCCTGTGGGTTTTATCTATTGTTATTTACCATATTAGATATTAAACTTAAAAAATTAAATAATTCATTTAAAAATAAAAATGTAAAAAATCAATTACATCTTAATGTTAGTAGCATATTTTAATGCAAAATAAAAAGCTAATTCCAGTGAGATTATCATTGTTTTACATTTTGTAGATCTATTTAGTGCCTGACTGAATAGAAGATGGCTGAATTCTCATATGTGTTTTATCTTCAAACTATTGCAATATCAGAAATCATGTAGCTTCTGGAAAATTCCACTGTATACTTATGAGAGAATGAGAGTGAAGGAGAAACATGAAATCTTAGTTTTATTATGAAAATTGTCTCAATCCTGTTGACCACTTGAGAAGCTCCCAGGGCCACACACCAAGAACTGTTAATCTAGATGAACCACCACAGGCTTGGCTTGAACATAAAGGCTTCGACAATCTGTACTCTTCCAAATGTATCTTCTACTTGTCAGAATTTCCCTTCAAGACAAGCAGAACCCAAAGCTATTGTACCTGGAGGGAATAAGGGGCTTAAAACAGGACTTATCCTCAGGCTACAGAACAGAGTTGAGACTAATTTGAGTTACAGTGTCCAGTGGTAAAGCACAAATCAGCAGCCAGGTGATGTTCCTACAGAGACATCTGTCTGCACAAGACATCATGTTGCAAACAATAAATAATACACCAGGGGCTTGGGTTTCAGACAGGTAAATTGGAGTCTGGCCATCCTCTTGATAATTTTCTGAAAGAAGGGTTAGAGAAACTTCCTGAGCTGCAGGGACTTCTGTAAATATTGGCAACACAAGTATGATTGGCAGGAAAAGATATTTTAAGGACAATTGTATGTCAAAGTATGTATCCTTAAAAAATCAGTCAGAAAAATACCAACAGTCCAAAAGAAAAAAAGACATAAGTGAGCATACTAATATAAATATGAAATAAACTTGAAATATTATTAGTAAATACAAATTGTAAAATAAAATACCAATCAGTTTTCATGTTTCACCTATGGCATTGACCAATCTCAAATGCCAGAAAATATAGTGAGGTAAGCATTTTAATACACTAATGATAGGAATCCAAATTTGGCTTTTCTGGAAAGCAGCTTGGCTGAATTTCATGCACTTACTTCAGAAAACTCTACTTGCAAGAAGGTTACCCTAAAAAGGCATAAAATTCACTGTCAAAAATTTGTATCCATTAAGTAAAAATCCATGATTCTTTAAAGATAAGGAACACATAAATAAACAAGTAAATACATAAATGTAGTGAAAGGAAAGCTCTTTCTTACAGTGCAAAGCCTACTAATAAATGTAGAAAGGACAGTGAGATTAGAAAAGTCACCACTTTGTAATCACCATAGACATAATGATTCTGGTATGAATTAACAATAAACGCAAACATTTGATGAGGAACTGGATATTTAGATAGACTCAAAGTATCTCCTCACAATAGCTTTTATTCAAAACAAAAAACAAACTTTAAAGTTAAATAAACATGACAGACACCCGTAAACCAAATGATCAAAGATAATATCACTAATAATGGGAGAAACCAACATTCTGGAGTGAACATTACTTTGTCGTATACTTGACAAAAGCAAGTAACCAGAATCTAACTGTGAGGAAACCCAAGTAAGGTACAAGCTACAAACTAAATAAGCTGTTTGTATTTTTCAAACTATTTCATGAAAGACAAAAAAGTGTTGCAAAGCAGTTCCAGATTAAAAGGCCTAGTGAGTCCTGTCATGGTTACTAAATTCAATGTATAATCTGAATCGGATCCTGGAAATAGGGTTAGCGTAAAGAACATTATTGAGACTATTGGTGAAATTTGAATATGGGCTATTGATTAGATAGTATTCTTTTACCGATATTAAAATTCCTGGATTTATTAACTGCACTATAGTTAGTTCTTTGTTTATAGAAAATATACTGTGGAGAATTTAAGTTTAAATGACATACTGTACACAACTTTCTCTGAAATGCTGTAGAACAAATAAATATGTACACATAAGGAGAAAGAGCAAAAGTGGCAAAATGATTTTTTTTTTTTTTAAATGGGGGACTTCCCTGGTGGAGCAGTGGTTAAGAATCCACCTGCCAATGCAGGAGAAATGGGTTCAATCCCTTGTCTGGGAAGATCCCACGTGCCACGGAGCAACTAAGCCTGTGATCCACAACTACTGAAGCCTACGAGCCTAGAGCCCATGCTCCGCAACAAGAGAATTCACTGCAGTGAGAAGCCTGCACACCGCAACAAAGAGTAGCCCCCACTCATCACAACTAGAGAAAGCCCGCGCACAGCAACGAAGACCCAACACAGCCTAAATAAATAAATAAATAAATAAATAAAATAAAAAATGGGGAATCTGGATAAACATTATTCAATACTTCTACAAAGTCGAAGTAAAAACTATTCTTGAAATATATCTGAACATGTAAAAATAGCCGAATAATTTTTAAAAAAATAACCTACACAGATTTTCACTAAAGCTTTGCTTAATATGTACGTTAAAGGTCATAAAATTCCCTCTAAGTACTACTTTATCTGGATTCCATGAATGTTGATATGTGGAACTTCCATTCTCTCTAAATAATTGAAATTTCCATTTGTATTTTGTCATATTTATAAGTGTTAATGACTTTCCAAAGTTGTGAAGTTTTTGTGGTTAATGTGGATACTAGTTTCCTTCCTTTCCATTCCCTTCCCTTCCCTCTTTCCTTTCTTTTTTTTCCCAACAATCTACTTCTCTTCTTCCTCTTCTTTCCTCTCCTTTTCTTCTTTGCTATTTTTATGCTGATTTTTATGTTGATTTCTAATTTGCCACATTTTGATCACTTGATTAGGTCTGTACAATATCAATTAGAAGTTACTGAAATTGCTATGGTCATCTAGGACATAATCAATTTATATAAATGTTCTATGTGTATTTGAAGTATTTTAAAAGAGTGTGTATATTGAGAGACCAAATATACAAACAATGGCCAGATCATATATAAAAATAAAACTCTGATCCACAATCTGCAGCACCATAGCCAGGAAACTAACACCTTATCTACAATTACCAGCCAAGAAGACAGCCATTAGTCAGAAATTTAGGAACTCAGACTGCTATCGCTAGTAACAATCCAGGAATAAACAATAATTTCTGTAACAACTGGCCCAAAATGCCAGGCAGGACTTGACTGATAATTGAAAGCTTTCTAATTTTTTCCCCCACTTCCAATTTAGGACCAGCTAGAGAAATCCAAAAATGAGTTCTGAACCAATAGCATAGGATGGCCCTCTTCTAGTTGGCTCATTTATAGCTTCTTCATGCCAATAGTCTCTAATCAGGCCAATACCTGAACTCTTTCCTTTTTTTCATTCTAAAGCTTCCCCACTCCTCTGCCTGCCTTTGAGTCTCCACCAAAACACAAGTGATGGTGGTCAATTCCTTTGCTATAACAGGCTCCGAATGAATAGCCTTTTCTTTATTCATTCTGTTGATCTTTGTTTATTTCACAATATCTTATTTGAGGTCTCTATCTCTCTCTGCCTATGTCTGTTTCTGTCTCTGTCTCTCTGTATCGGTTCCCTCTCTCTCTCACATGTATAGTGTGTGTGTGTGTGTGTGTGTGTGTGTGTGTGTGTGTGTGTGTGTGTGTGTATGAAGAGAGCAGAATTTGCCACTTCAAAATATGCCAAAGATTATTTGGCATAAGTATTATTTTGAGCTGATAATTTTTTAAGAAAGAGCTTATATAGGAAAAGCTCTAAAAACTTAGTAGAATTTACCCTTTTATAAGAGACATTTACATTTATAAAAAGAAATCTCTCTTGTAAGGGTATCTTCCTCTTTGTACCAGGAAGAGGAGGATGATGAAATCTCTAGAAATTTAGCAATGGAGATGACATAGACTTAAATCTGCATAACAACCATTCCCTTGTAGATTGTCCTTTGCTTAACAACCTCCAGTACCTGGGCTTCCCCCACCCCCAACACCTTCTCTTGTCTTCAGATGAAGATGGTATTTAATTAAGGTGGTGGCTTGAACCATTTCATGGATTAATCAGTTTTTCTCAGATATCTCTCTTGTATGCAGGAAGCATACATGTTATTAAACTTCTGTTTGTTTTTCTCCTATTAATTTTTTAAAATTATTATTACACAATCTCAGCCACGAACCTGGAAGGGTAGAGGGAAAATTATTTTTCCTCCCCTACAATATATGCATATATATTTATACACACACACACACACACACAGAGTGATAGCCAGAAACACTTCAAATGCTCAGAAATGAGAAGATGATTTAAAAAATAAAATAAGAACCATCTATACATTAAAAATTGTGCTGTCCAAATGTGAGATAAGGAAAATATTCCTTCCAAATATAATGGAAATCATTTTTTTAAAGAGTAATATATATATTTTCAAAAAACAGGATGCAAAATTGCATAGATTGTGAGCCCAAATTTATAAAGCAACAGCAATAATAAGTTGTCTGTTTATGAGAAAAAAAGCCCATAGGATTACAGTGTTATAATATAGTATCATTGTGAGAGAGGAAGGTGGCAGAGCACAACGTTTAAAAGAATGACAGCCACTGAGGACACAGCATAAACTGGTTAGAACCAGATAGGTCCAAAATGGTGGATAATTGACTTCCACTAGATCTTGAGCCTCAGTACATGCTGGTTGTAACACATCAGCAAGCTAAATAACACACCCACAGGCACCATGACAGTTCCAAGGCTGACCATAAAAGGCCAAAAAAGAGGGTGGTGGCCCAAATCCTGGAAATCCCCACACCTTCCCTAAAATAGTTGGAATAATCCTCCCACTCATTAGCCTATGAAATTACCCAGTCCATAAAAACTGACAACCCCGTACCCTGGTGCCTCTAGCCTTCCAAGACGGCCCACACTCTGTCTGTGGGGTGTGTTTCTCCCATGACCTGTCACCTTTCAAGATAGCCCACACTCTGTCTATGGAGTGTGTATATCTCCCTGAATAAACTTTCTTTCACTTTACTACTTCTCGTTCTTGAATTCTTCCTGCTAGAAGCTAAGAATCCACACTTGGAAGCTTACCTAGGGTCTCGGACCCTGGGATGGGACCATCCTCTCTGGCCCCACTTTCTTTCCTGCAACAATTGGATTTTTGAAAGTCGTAAGATTATAGATAGCTTTATTTTCATGTACTTTACTGAATTTTCCAATTTTTTTTTTGTTTACCATGGGTATGAATTTGTTTTATAAACAACAACACAAAATCTACAAATGTCTTTTTAAAACTACTTAATGAAATATCATTCATCTCTGAGGAAGTCCAGAGGAGGAAAAGCTTAAGTCTGTATAAGACATAAATGTACAAACATAAAAGGATGTGAGTTTAGTTACAGAAATTCAAGTCACCAATTTAAATATATTAAATATCACTAGTAAATACTAAAAACGTGTATCCAAAAGGTTAATGACTTAGGCTCAGGGAAATCTAACTGACCTGTCATGAGATAAAGTGAAGTGGAATAGATGGAATCAAATAAGATGAAATGGACTTGAACTGGCATAAGTTGTAAAAATGTCACCAAAATGTATCCTATAAATTTAGTCTACTCACTTTTGGCTGGTGTGGTGGGAGCTGCTTTGGAGAATACCATTCAGCAACTCATTTCATTTTTTTTTTTTTTTAAATCCACATCTGTTCTGTTAGAAAAACCAGCAATATAATTTTGAAAATCCCATTTGAATCCTCCCTATCTCAAAGCTCAAGGCAGTATATTCCCCACAATGAATTCCTTGTTATTTGTTTACTCTGTTTTTAAATAACAATGTTAATAATAAACCTCCTCTGGGATCCCACAGCCTCCAGTCCCCACCCAGAACAAATCCAGGGATTATCATGGAGAACCTGTAAGCAAGAGTAGAGCTTGGTACTCACAATCTCCCAAGGGAGACCCTCCCAACAAATTCTGGAATAGAATGAGAAGGTTAACTGTTTAAAGTCTAAATCATTTGAGCATAGCTTGCAAGGCCTTAGCTTCATAACGCTGTGCTCTTGCAGGCAATGTCCTGGATCTAAAACTCTTAACAAATACCTTTAAAAGAAGTATGGTGACCTTCTCAATGCCCAAGTCCTAAATTTCAATCACTCTGATTTGTATTTTTTAAGTACCTATTCCTAGTATACTTTCACTCCATAATACATTGTTTTATTTTATAACTATTCTTCTCAATACTTTTAATTCAAAAATGCACTCTGAATTTTTTTTAATATAAAAACTAAGGCAATTAATTTTGTTGTGTTAATTATTTTCTTTAAATTATTTTAAAACTACACAGTAATGGAAAATATGGAATATAAATTATTTTGGTTATTTTAATTAGATGTTCTTATAAAAATAGTACAGTTACAATATCTAGGAAATATTAAAAAATAGAAAAAAAGAATTATTACCATGTATAATTTCCCCTGAACAGAGATATATACTATTGGAATTCAGATTCATTTGCCTATCATTTCCTTGGTTTTAATATTAATAAAAAACTAATAAATGAAAAACAGCAACAAAACTTCAAGTGTTTTGAAATGAAAAAATAAATAAATAGAGATGAGACTTTTGGTTAAAACTGTCAGATCAATACTTATACTGTATGTTTCCTTCTGAAAATACAACATAATAAAAAAAAAGATATAAATACAAGAGGACAAGAAGAACAAGATAGGAAATGACTCCAGATTAATGATGTCAACAAAATGTTGGAAAATGAGTAATAGATGGACCAGTGGTAACTAAGTAGAACAGGGGAAAATCATCTCTTGCAATTCTGCTGAGGGAATAATTTAAGAAAGAGCAAGCATATTTGTACCTCAAAGTCTGGAAAAACACAGGGTTAGATAACAAGTACTTCTAGAAGAGGGGGTAGAGAGAAGCTCGAAGGATTCCTCCACCCAACACAGGCAGAAGACAGCCTCTACCATTCTCCTGAAGGAGACAGAAAGTCAGTCTCTGGAGAAAGAACTCCAGAGAATTCTGGAATTGGATACCAGCAAACCTGAGAATTAGCGTCATATCCCTGGAACTACCCTAAAATATCATAAACCATGGCAAATTTGGAATGATTCTGAGTTTAACATAAAGACTAAAAGAAGTTTTTGGGAGGCCAGCAAGGAAACAGGCATCTAAGTTGTACAAGCACAAGGAACTCAATTTAGCAAAGAACCTCAGTGAGTTTGGAAGCAAGTTTTCCCCCAGAGCCCCCAGTTTCAATTTCAGTGCTTGTGATGGGAGTATTAACCAAGATGGTGGAGTAGAAGGACGTACTCTCACTCCCTCTTGCCAGAGCACCAGAATCACAACTGGCTGCTGGACAATCATTGACAGGAAGACCCTGGACTTCACCAAGGAGGATACCCCATGTCCAAGGACAGAGGAGAAGCCACAGTGAGAAGGTAGGAGGGGCGCAATCAGAGTAAAATCTAATCCCATAACTGCTGGGTGGGTGACTCACAGACTGGCGAACACTTATACCACAGAAGTCCACCCACTGGAGTGAAGGTTCTGAGCCCCACATCAGGCTTCCCAACCTGGGGGTCCGGCAACGGGAGGAGGAATTCCTAGAGAATCAGACTTTGAAGCCTAGTGGGAATTGATTGCAGGACTTTGACAGGACTGGGGGAAACAGAGACCCCACTCTTGGAGGGCACACACAAAGTAGTGTGTGCATCGGGACCCAGGAGAAGGAGCAGTGACCCTGGGGGAGACTGAACCAGACCTACCTGCTGGTGTTGAGGGGTCTCCTGCAGAGGCAGGGGGTGGCTCTGTTTCACTGTGGGGACAAGGGCTCTGGCAGCGGAGGTTCTGGGAAGTGCTCCTTGGCATGAGCCCTCCCAGAGTCTGCCATTAACCCCACCAAAGAGCCCAGGTAGGCTCCAGTGTTGGGTTGCCTCAGGCAAAACAACCAACAGGGAGGGAACCCAGCCCCACCCATCAACAGTCAAGTGGATTAAAGTTTTACTGAGCTCTGAATGCCACAGCAACAGTCAGCTCTACCCACCACCAGAGCCTCCCATCAAGCCTCTTAGATAGCCTCAACCACCAGAAGGCAGACAGCAGAAGCAAGAAAAACTACAATCCTGCAGCCTGTGGACCAAAAACTACAGTTACAGAAAGATAGACAAGATGAAAAGGCAGAGGGCTATGTACCAGATGAAGGAACAAGAAAAAACCCCAGAAAAACAATTAAATGAAGTGGAGATAGGCAACCTTCCAGAAAAAGAATTCAGAATAATGATAGTGAAGATGATCCAGGACCTCGGAATAAGAATGGAGGCAAAGATTGAGAAGATGTAAGAAATGATTAACAAAGACCTAGAAGAATTAAAGAACAAAAAAAAACAGAGATGAACAATACAATAACTGAAATGAAAACTACACTAGAAGGAATCAATAGCAGAATAATTGAGGCAGAAGAACGGATAAGTGACCTGGAAGACAGAATGGTGGAATTCACTGCTGCGGAACAGACTAAAGAAAAAAGAATGAAAATAAATGAAGACAGCCTAAGAGACCTCTGGGACAACATTAAACGCAACAACATTCGCATTATAGGGGTCCCAGAAGGTGAAGAGAGAGAGAAAGGACCAGAGAAAATATTTGAAGAGATTATAGTCGAAAACTTCCCTAACATGGGAAAGGAAATAGCCACCCAAGTCCAGGAAGTGCAGAGAGTCCCATACAGGATAAACCCAAGGAGAAACAAGCCGAGACACATAGTAATCAAAGTGGCAAAAAGTAAAGACAAAGAAAAATTATTGAAAGCAGCAAAGGAAAAACAACAAATAACATACAAGGGAACTCCCATAAGGTTAACAGCTGATTTCTCAGCAGAAACTCTGCAAGCCAGAAGGGAGTGGCATGATATACTTAAAGAGATGAAAGGGAAGAACCTACAACCAAGATTACTCTACCAGGCAAGGATCTCATTTAGATTTGATGGAGAAATCAAAAGCTTTACAGACAAGCAAAAGCTACGAGAATTCAGCACCACCAAACCAGCTCTACAACAAATGCTAAAGGAACTTCTCTAAGTGGGAAACACAAGAGAAGAAAAGGACCTACAAAAACAAATCCAAAACAATTAAGAAAATGGTCATAGGAACATACATATCGATAATTACCTTAAACGTGAATGGATTAAACGCCCCAACCAAAAGACATAGACTGGCTGAATGGATACAAAAACAAGACCCATGTATATGCTGTCTACAAGAGACCCACTTTAGACCTAGGGACACATACGGACTGAAAGTGAGGGGATGGAAAAAGATATTCCATGCAAATGGAAATCAAAAGAAAGCTGGAGTAGCTATACTCATATCAGATAAAATAGACTTTAAAATAAAGAATGTTACAAGAAACAAGGAAGGACACTACATAATGACCAAGGGATCAATCCAAGAAGAAGATATAACAATTATAAATATATATGAACCCAACATAGGAGCATCGCAATACATAAGGCAACTGCTAATAGCTATAAAAGAGGAAATTGAGAGTAACACAATCATAGTGGGGGACTTTAACACCTCACTTACACCAATGGACAGATCATCCAAAATGAAAATAAATAAGGAAACAGAAGCTTTAAATGACACAATAGACCAGATAGATTTAATTCATATATATAGGACATTCCATCCAAAAACAGCAGATTACACGTTCTTCTCAAGTGCACACGGAACATTCTCCAGGATAGATCACATCTTGGGTCACAAATCAAGCCTCAGTAAATTTAAGAAAATTGAAATCATATCAAGCATCTTTTCTGACCACAATGCTATGAGATTAGAAATGAATTACAGGGAAAAAAACGTAAAAAAGACAAACACATGGAGGCTAAACAATACGTTACTAAATAACCAAGAGATCACTGAATCAATCAAAGAGGAAATCAAAAAATACCTAGAGACAAATGACAATGAAAACACGACGACCCAAAACCTATGGGATGCAGTGAAAGCAGTTCTAAGAGGGAAGTTTATAGCTATACAAGCCTACCTAAAGAAACAAGAAAAATCTCAAGTAAACAATCTAACCTTACACCTAAAGGAACTAGAGAAAGAAGAACAAACAAAACCCAAAGTTAGCAGAAGGAAAGAAATCATAAAGATCAGAGCAGAAATAAATGAAATAGAAACAAAGAAAGCAATAGCAAAGATCAATAAAACTAAAAGTTGGTTCTTTGAGAAGATAAACAAAATTGATAAGCCATTAGCCAGACTCATCAGGAAAAAGAGGGAGAGGACTCAAATCAATAAAATCAGAAATGAAAAAGGAGAAGTTACAACAGACACCGCAGAAATACAAAGCATCCTAAGAGACTACTACAAGCAACTCTATGCCAATAAAATGGACAACCTGGAAGAAATGGACAACTTTTTAGAAAGGTATAACCTTCCAAGACTTAACCAGGAAGAAACAGAAAATATGAACAGACCAATCACAAGTAATCAAATTGAAACTGTGATTAAAAATCTTCCAACAAACAAAAGTCCAGGACCAGATGGCTTCACAGGTGAATTCTATCAAACATTTAGAGAAGAGATAACACCTATCCTTCTCAAACTCTTCCAAAAAATTGCAGAGGAAGGAAAACTCCCAACCTCATTCTATGAGGCCACCATCACCCTGATACCAAAACCAGACAAAGACACTACAAAAAAAGAAAATTACAGACCAATATCACTGATGAATATAGATGCAAAAATCCTCAACAAAATACTAGCAAACAGAATCCAACAACACATTAAAAGGATCATACACCACGATCAAGTGGGATTTATCCCAGGGATGCAAGGATTCTTCAATATATGCAAATCAATCAGTGTGATACACCATACTAACAAATTGAAGAATAAAAACCGTATGATCATCTCAATAGATGCAGAAAAAGCTTTTGACAAAATTCAACACCCATTTATGATAAAAACTCTCCAGAAAGTGGGCGTAGAGGGCACCTACCTCAACATAATAAAGGCCATATATGACAAACCCACAGCAAACATCATTCTCAATGGTGAAAAACTGAAAGCATTTCCTCTAAGATCAGGAACGAGACAAGGATGTCCACTCTCACCACTATTATTCAACATAGTTCTGGAAGTCCTAGCCACGGCAATCAGAGAAGAAAAAGAAATAAAAGGAATACAAATTGGAAAAGAAGAAGTAAAACTGTCACTGTTTGCAGATGACATGATACTATACATAGAGAATCCTAAAAATGCCACCAGAAAATTGCTAGAGCTAATTAATGAATATGGTAAAGTTGCAGGATACAAAATTAATGCACAGAAATCTCTTGCATTCCTATACACTAATGATGAAAAATCTGAAAGAGAAATTATGGAAACACTCCCATTTACCATTGCAACAAAAAGAATAAAATACCTAGGAATAAACCTACTGAGGGAGACAAAAGACCTGTATGCAGAAAACTATAAGACACTGATGAAAGAAATTAAAGATGATACCAACAGATGGAGAGATATACCATGTTCTTGGATTGGAAGAATCAACATTGTGAAAATGACTATACCACCCAAAGCAATCTACAGATTCAATGCAATCCCTATCAAAGTACCAACGGCATTTTTTATGGAGCTAGAACAAATCATCTTGAAATTTGTATGGAGACACAAAAGACCCCGAATAGCCAAAGCAGTCTTGAGGCAAAAAAATGGAGCTGGAGGAATCAGACTCCCTGACTTCAGACTATACTACAAAGCTACAGTAATCAAGACAATATGGTACTGGCACAAAAACAGAAACATAGATCAATGGAACAAGATAGAAAGCCCAGAGATTAACCCACACACCTATCAACTGGTCAACTAATCTATGACAAAGGAGGCAAAGATATACAATGGAGAAAAGACAGTCTCTTCAATAAGTGGTGCTGGGAAAACTGGACAGCTACATGTAAAAGAATGAAATTAGAATACTCCCTAACACCATACACAAAAATAAACTCAAAATGGGTTAGAGACCTAAATATAAGACTGGACACTATAAAACTCTTAGAGGAAAACATAGGAAGAACACTCTTTGACATAAATCACAGCAAGATCTTTTTTGATCCACCTCCTAGAGTAATGGAAATAAAAACAAAAATAAACAAATGGGACCTAATGAAACTTCAAAGCTTTTGCACAGCAAAGGAAACCATAAACAAGAAGAAAAGACAACCCTCAGAATGGGAGAAAATATTTGCAAATGAATCAACAGACAAAGGATTAATCTCCAAAATATATAAACAGCTCATTCAACTCAATATTAAAGAAACAAACACCCCAATCCAAAAATGGGCAGAAGACCTAAATAGACATTTCTCCAAAGAAGACATACAGACGGTCACGAAGCACATGAAAAGATGCTCAACATCACTAATTATTAGAGAAATGCAAATCAAAACTACAATGAGGTATCACCTCACTCCTGTTAGAATGGGCATCATCAGAAAATCTACAAACCGTAAGTGCTGGAGAGGGTGTGGAGAAAAGGGAACCCTCTTGCACTGTTGGTGGGAATGTAAATTGATACAGCCACTATGGAGAACAATATGGAGGTTCCTTAAAAAACTAAAAATAGAATTACCATATGACCCAGAAATCCCACTACTGGGCATATACCCAGAGAAAACCGTAATTCAAAAAGACACATGCACCCGAATGTTCATTGCACCACTATTTACAATAGCCAGGTCATGGAAGCAACCTAAATGCCCATCAACAGACGAATGGATAAAGTAGTGTGGTACATATATACAATGGAATATTACTCAGCCATAAAAAGGAACGAAATTGAGTCATTTGTTGAGAAGTGGATGGATCTAGAGACTGTCATACAGAGTGAAGTAAGTCAGAAAGAGAAAAACAAATATCGTATATTAATGCATGTATGTGGAACCTAGAAAAATGGTACAGATGAGCCGGTTTGCCGGGCAGAAGTTGAGACACAGATGTAGAGAATGGACATATGGACACCAAGGGGGGAAAACTGCGGTGGGGTGGGGATGGTGGTGTGCTGAATTGGGCGATTGGGATTGACATGTATACACTGATGTGTATAAAATTGATGCCTAATAAGAACCTGCAGTATAAACAAACAAACAAAGAAAACAACTAATACTAAACTTTCATTGGGTTATTTGTATGGAAATATGTTAATATAAATGTTTCAGACATTACATGAAATTTCTAAAAATCTTATATTTGTATTTGTATGGAAATATGTATGGAAATATGTTAATATAAATGTTTCAGACATTATATGAAATTTCTAAAAATCTTATATTTGTATTTGTATGGAAATATGTTAATATAAATGTTTCAGACATTACATGAAATTTCTAAAAAAAAAAATAAAAAAAAATAAAGATGAAATGCCCCTCCCCTTCAAAAAAAAAAAAAAAAAGACTAAAAGAAACTGCAAGTTTAATTGATCCAAAATCTAAAATGTGGATAGAATGAAATGATCTGAATTGTATTTAGAAAAAATTGGAGACAAAAGCAGTGTCAATATTCATAATAGGAGGAATGTTAATATTTTTTTTTGAACAAAGTACAATAAACAATGTAAAATGTGGCTTGATTGAGACGCTAAGTTCATTTATTTTTGGATTTGGATTCTAAGATGATAACATCCATTGATCAAAGCAAGAGAAATTGGAGAAACCATTCCCACTTAATAACTCTCCATCTCTTGTGGTTATAGAACGGTGATTCAGGAAGAAACATTCATCTAAAGCCAAATGTGCAGAAGAAAATATTTCTATTACATAGTCTCACAGATTTAGATTTAGAAGATCAGAAGGAATCATAGATGTCACTTAGGCCAAAATCCTTTGTAATTAAGAGGTCATTTCTAAAACACTCCTGACAGGTTGCCATTCAGAGTGTGCTTGGTCACTTTTAGTATCTACCACATTAAACATCAACCCTCTCTTCTTATTTTATGTGGCAGGTAAATATGTATGCTTTTCCTTAACAGCACGGACTTTGTATCTTTGTAATCTTCATCACTTAATGCTAGTTTTGTCCTATTTAAACATTTGCTCTTTTGGTAAGCATGTACCACTCTTTTATATTTTCTTACCTAATGTTTCACATTATTAGGTTCTTACATAATAGAATTTCCAAACATTTTACTGCATGCTTTAGCTCATCTAAATTATTCCTAACTTGTTATTTTTCTTTAAAACTGTGGTGTCCCAAGCAAAATGAAAACTTCCAAGTTGATCTAATCAGTGTAGTTAATTTTCCCTTATTTTGGACACTAACCTTTACCCTTATTTACACAATTTAAGACTTGACTAACTATTTTAAAATTAAATCACATTCTAACGTCCTCTAATCTTGGAGTCTCCCAAAACTTCAAGACCTCAAGAGACATCCCTAAGTTTGGTTTCAAATAGATTTTCAATTTTACGTTTATCCTTATGAACTATTTTGCTTTCAGGTACGATGCATCATTTTAGCCCAACCTTTTTAACCTGAAGTCTCTGATGTGATGATTTATTCATCTGACTTTGTAAAATCTAAGGATTAAATAATAACCTTCTATTTCTCCACCCGCTTTTTAATAAGTCAAACTTATATAATCTCCATGAAGACAAGGGAGAGCCTGTCTTTGCCAGCCTGGATCTTGCTCATTGCTGTTTCCTCAAATTCTAGCACATAGCAGGCATCTGACACCTATGTTTGGAAAGAAGCAACACAGCTCTAAGATCTCTCTCTGTATCGACATTAATCCTTTAAGAAACAAAGTTCAACTGGCACTGACTTTATTCAAATGTTCTACACATTTTCCCCCAGTGCCTAAAAAATTATTCATGAGAAAAACTTTGATGAAATCCAGCAATGTTGTTACTGAAGCGTCCAGATTTTGCAGTCTAGCAACAGGATCAAAAAAAAAAAAAAAAAAAAAAAAAAAAAACCCAAAAAACAACAACAAAAAGATTACGTTAACGTGAGTTATTTTTTGGTGAAAACACACAACACACTGTTTCCACTTTTCACTTCTTGATATTTTGAATAGGGACAAATCAATTACTGAATAATTAATTAGACAATTTTACTAGTTAACAATGCCAAGTCCTTGAGCTAAAATTTTCACAATCTGTCTTTTTCTCCTTTTTGAAAACTGATGAGACTTTTGCATCTAGCACTTCTCTTTTCCGTTTCCTCTGATTATAATTGCTGCATGACTCTGAAATTATATTTGCAAGTTTTTCTTATTTGAAATAACCAGGTTTTTTCTTACAATTTCTTATGCTTCAGTAGGCTGCATTTTTTTTTTTTTTTTAATACCTGGTTATTTTGCTTATTACAGTTGGGATCTTTGTTTTTCTTCTTTAATAATGAATATGGAAAGCTATGTACTTCTTGCAAGTGAAGATTTTCAGATCATGGAATCTGAAATTGGGAGCATTTCCTAGTGGTATTTTATTTTTTGAAAGATCTGAAAAAAGAGGGCAAATGCTAATTAGGTTCCTATTTTTAAGTCAATTCTGCCTGTGAGCAGACACATGGTTTGATGACCAATTGGCACTCCTAGAAGTGCCTGTCCTCCCTACACTGGGTTCCCTTCACTTCCTCAGTTAACAATCTCACTGATTCCTCCTGAACACACACAAGCTTTCCAAGTTTGGGGCGTTCACTAAAACATGAGCTGCTATGAAATAGCCTTCAGGATAACACCAAGATGCTTTTGTTTGACTCATCCTCCTCCTTTTGGCTTCCCAGGGAATTTTCTTTCTGGGGCTTAGAAAGGTTTAAAAAAAAGCAATGGTTTTCTGATCTTTCCTTTAACTGAAACTCTGGGTATCTTGCTTCTGACGCTCTCTGTTTTACTATGTTACCTGGAAGAGTAGCATTTGCATTCCCAGAATCTTTCACAGATGGGGGAGTTTGATCTATTCCTGATTTTGCAGTTAGATGAGATGTCCCTGTAAACTAATTACTTTGGAAACCAAGGGGGGCACCAAGGTTTCTCTCAAGCATCCATGGGGGCGCCTTAATAGTGTTTTAAACAGTGTGTACAGAAGGGGTTAAAAGCTACACAGAGAGGAGCAGAGCCTTAGGGGAAAGATACTGCAGGTTTGTGGTTAACAAGGAACTAATTGAGTAATGAGGCAGGAGAAGAAGCAAGCATAAAGCTGGTCAACATGCTTGTGTAGACTTCCAGCAGTCAGCTAGTGTTGAGCCCTTGAGGAGTTGAAATAAAGACAATTCGAAGCTGGAGTCTATTTTTTCCTGTGATCTTTACTAGAAACTGCAAATGGGGACTTGACAGCTTTCCTCGCTGCCTGTTGCTTTATTTCAGGTGGTTTTGTTTTGAAGGAGCTAAGAGCTGACATTCTGGATGCCCAGCCCGGGTGTCTTGTATCCAGACAAGAATGTGCATCAACTCTTCAAGGCAAGTTACTCTTTCTTCTGTTCTTAATGATCTCTGGGTATTGTGAGCGAGGTAGGGGATAGTGAAAAAAGTGTTGGCTTAGTACACGGGAGACTGGATTCTAATACCAAGTGTACACTCAATAGCATCCGCTTCAGTCAGTTATCCTGCCTACCAGGACTTCACTACTTTTCAAGCTATCGAAAAACGAGATTGTTTGTGTTTCTTGTCAGAATCTCTTTGAGCCCTAAGATTTTTTATTTTAAAAGTTGATTAGTTTTCTCTATTGAAGTTTGATCAAGTACCTTAAAATAGACTAGACTGTATGGAAAATACACAGAGGGAAGAAAGTATGTTTTCTATCCTCAAGAATTCTACAAACAAAAAAACATAGGAGTACTAAATGTTATGGTATAAATGGGGGTGAAGACCATCTAGGGGAAGTTGGCAGAGGACAGAGCCACCCAGAAAGCAGTGCAGGTTTCACAAGGAATAGGTGATGGCATGAGCCTCCTAAAGAAGGTGACAACCAAGGTAGTTTTCTAAGTTGTTGGAATGGTGCAAAGTACGGCTTAAGGTTGATAATAAACCTATGGGAGATGGTGCAATAAAGGGATCGATCAGACTGAAGCAGAGATCAGCTAATGGGAAGCAATAAAAATTGTTCGCTCAGAGTCAAATTATGGATAGATAGCCAGAAATGACAGGCAGGGAAGTCTTAGAGAAGAAAAGGAAATCACTTTAGATTTGGGAACATTTTGAAAAACAATATTTAAAAAAAATACTCTCCTGTTGAGTAACATATAGAACTAACTCAATTTCAATTATCATTTATCATATACCTTTAAATAATAATAAAATATATAATATTTTTTTAAAAAACATGGTTAGAATAAAGTAAATCCCAAAACCAAAGGAAAATGTCTATTCACTTTAGTCCAAGATATAGATCTGTATTTTCTCTGAGCCTAAATGAGTTGACACAAAAGGATATACAAACGAACAAATTGACAATGGTTTAAAGTAGGACATCTAATTTATTTTCAACATAAATATCAAAAGAGCTAAAGTAGAGAGTCAATACTGTATATCACAATACGGTATATGGTATGATCACAGGGCTTGAAGTTGGATACCCAACTTCTTACACCTGTAATGTATTTGCTCACTGGTCAACTCATGCATATGGTCTTGTACTTTCTGTTGGCTCCAACATGCCCTACTGTTTCACATCCTTCCCACTGGACTCATTAATGATACTTTTATGGCCCCTGAGAGCACTTCCAGATATAATCCCTGGTTAGAACTGGCACTGCCATTATGTGAGCCAGGTCCTTGCAGTCCATGTAAACTCTCTGGCCTCTAAATTTCAAATTTGGAAAATGAGAGTGTTTGACTAGAGTAGCTGTAATTCCCCTTCTAGTTCTAAAGTTCTGTAATACTTAGCAAGAAATAATATTTTTCTAACATGATAGTGTGATATGACAGTTTGGAAAGAGGGGAGAAAGGCAACTTTTAAAGACCAGATTAATGGAATGCAAATTGCAGCCATATAACTTTTATATTAAAGAAATTACCTCATTTGTGCTGATTTTTCTGAAGAACCAAATCACAATTCTTAAAGGAATTTGCAAAATCAGTATCTTAATTCCTGGCATGTCTTTCTCCACCCACCTCCGTTCAAGTTTCAACATAGAGGGAAGAAAGAACATTTTAAAAGAGCTTAGAATTAGGCTCAAGCAGCAAGTTCAGTAGTTTGAAGACATTTTACCCATTTTAACAATAGCTGTACTAACACTTTAGCAATTCATTGAGATCAGTGATTCCTTTAAATTAGCTACAGAAAAGTTCAACCTCTGAAGAAAACTGGCTGGTTGAAATTTTTATATAAAATACAGCTATTTCACTGAAGTTATAATATAGTATTTCAAATTTCCAATTTCTGTTTCTTAATGGGGAGTGCCATCAAGCAAAGCTTGCATTTATACAAGTTGAGCACACATCCATTTTATTTCTATAACTTACTCTTGATTAATTGATATCTTGTCTTTGATATGAGCTGAAGCTATGATGTACTGCTTTCATATACCACCAAAGACCCGTTTTTCTCCTTTTTTTCTCTTGTCTAGCCAAATTCTTCAAGTTGGGTTATTCATTTCTCAAAATTGAATCTGTAAAGAGTATTCAAATAACAAGCATTCAATTCTCTCATTAAAAATCCTCTCATCCTATTTTCATTGTTTCTTTGAGGGATTTTTTTTTTAATGTCTGGGCAAGGAGTACAGAAATAAATGACTGAAAATCATAGTGTGAGAGGTTTCCATAGTGATATATGGACAAGTTATAATGGGATACCCATATTCTCCTCCCCATCTCTCATATGATGGTCTGAGGATTAAATGCCCATTGCCAATGGCAGTAGATCTGTGGTTCCATTGTTGAAAAAAAAGTGTATTTTCACAATAAAAAACTTACTCGATGCTCTAGACTTAAGATATTCATCCCTCTGCTGAGACTTTCTCAGCATATGAATATGCTGATGATAAATGCAAATGTATAATTCTCCTCCATATTTCCTACTATTCAAGAGAAGCATTAAAAGATGATGACACCTGCTATATTTAGCCAATAATTATAAAACTTGAGTTTATGGGATGAAAAAAAGCTCCTAGGGACCAGTAAGTACACACTTACTTATTCAGTCCATCTTTTTTTTTTTTTTTTTAAATTTTTATTTATTTATTTATTTTTGACTGTGTTGGGTCTTCGTTGCTGCATACAGGCTTTCTCTAGTTGCAGTGAGCAGGGGCTACTCTTGGTTGCAGTGCATGGCCTTCTCACTGTGGTAGATTCTCTTGTTATGGAGCACGGGCTGTAGGCATGTGGGCTTCAGTAGTTGCGGCATGCAGGCTCAGTAGTTGTGGCTCGTGGGCTTAGCTGCTCCATGGCATGTGAGATATTCTAGAACCAGGGTTCGAACCCCTTTCTCCTGCATTGGCAGGCAGATTCTTAGCCACTGTGCTACCAGGGAAGTCCTATCCAGTCCATCTTTAATGAGCATCTTTCATATGGCAGGCATTGTGCATGGGCCAGGAGACAGTGATCTATAATACAGTTACGGTCTTTGCCATATTAGAGCTCGTACTTTGCAGAGAAGGTGTTGTACAATGAACTTTTATTTACTTAAAATAAAATTAAAAAATTGCACAAAATGCTGTAAAGGAAAAATAGAACTTTGTGATAGGAAATAGAGAATACTGCAGTAGTGGGAGCAATCTTCGACTGGGTGGTCAGCAAAGAGAGACCTCTCTGAGTACATGATATCCAAGTGAAGCCTTGGGTAAAGGAGCCAGTCATGCAAAGATCTATGGCAGAGCCTAGAGAGTGTAAGGGTTAAAACCCAGAGGCAGGAAAGAGGTTGGAAATTTTTAAAAGAGGTTAATGAATGACTGATTTCCAGGAGGAGCTAGAACAGAGTGTGCAAGGTTGTAAGTGGTATGAGAAAGGGTTGGAGAGGCTGGATGTTATCATATCATGAGGAGCCAAATAAGTCATGTTCATGGGTTTGTACTTCATTTTGAGAGCGGTTAAAAGATTTTCACCATAAGGTTATGTTTTACATCATCTACTCTTTCTGTTGGCTGCCGGAAATGGATTGGAAAAGAACAAGAGTCAAAACAGGAAGTCCAGTGAGGAGAAAGTCATGGAACACAATTGTGGAGGCTCAAACAAAACTGATTCCACTAGAAATGGAGATGAGTGGTCAGGTTGGTTAAACATTTTGGAGGCAGAAAAATCAAGATTTGCAGTTATGTGGTCTGTAGAAAGGAATCAAGGAAGAATCTTAGACGTCTGACTTGAGAAACTAAGTACTCCAATGATATCACTTGCTATGAGTGAGAAGACTCAAACAAGTCTGTATATGTTTACATAACTGAGTTCACATGTGTGTGTAAAAGATTATAGTTATACATAAGATGTCTATGGAATATCTTTTAAGTAAATATGCCCCATAAGAATCTGGATGTAGTCGTCTCAAATTTTGCCAAAAATTATGACCTAAAGACTTAACATTGCAAGTTCTTAGCATGTAGACTGTTTTGAAACCAAGAGAACAGAGACTATCTTTGGAGAAATTTTTTAGATAGTGAGAAAAGTAGAGAAAAGGACAAATAAATACCAAACACATAAGCATATGACTAGATATAAAAGGATTCAGAAAATTTGTCATGAAAGTTTTCTCAGGAAGCTATTGGAGGACGTTGGCCACCAAAAGCAAAAGATAACCCACCAAAATGTAAACAAAAAAAAGAAAAAGACATGTGCAATTTTAAATGTTACATTAGTTACATTAAAAAAGTAAAAGAAACTGGTGACATTAATTTTAATAATATATTTTACTAACCCAGTATTTTCAAAATATTATCATTTTAAAATTTAACAATATAAACAATTATTAATGAGATGCTTTACATTTGTTTGTTTAGTATTGTCTTTGAAATCTGTTGTGTAGTTCTTCAGTACATTTCAATTCATTCTAGTCACATTTCAAGTGTTCAACAGCCACATGTGGTTCCTGGCTACAGTACTGGACGTTGGGGGGCCAGAACATTTTGTATGAATGATCTGGTAGAGAAAAAAACATGAGATAAGGAACGATTTCCTCTATAATATTTTATCTTTCATAAAACCAAAAATACTTACAAGGTTAGGATCTAGGGCATAAGGGACTGGAAATTAGTCCTTGGAGGATTGGTACTTCCTCAAATGTAATAGAGAATTAAAAAAGAAATTAAAAAGGAGAAAGAGATGCAAATAGAATAGATTTGTTCATGGAAATACAGAAGTCTTTTTTTAATTTTATTTTATTGAAGTATAGTTGATTTACAATGTTGTGCTAATTTCTGCTGTACAGAAAAATGATTCAGTTATGCATATATATATTCTTTTTCATATTCTTTTCCATTATGGTTTTTCACAAGATATTGAATATAGTTCCCTATGCTATACAGTATGACTTTGTTGTTTATCCATCCTATATATGCTAGTTTGCATCTGCTAATCCCAAACTCCCAAACCTTCCCTCCTCCACCCCACCTAGGAATACCAAAGTCTTATTTAGAAAAATTATAATTTCTTCCTCAAGTATGTGGCAAAGTCAACCAAGTGGCATGAAAATGCAGTTCCCTGTTCACAGAGAGCTTTCTAGGATGTTGCCTACTGCAATTGCATGAATTTATGCTCAATACGTGGTACCTGATAACGGTACAAGTTGGCTATCAGAATTTCTCTGTGTAGCCCTCTTCGTGACATGTTGAGTGGACACGTAAGTGTGTATATGACCTCCTCTTTCTTTTTTCTTCCCCTTCTTCTGGCATTTCTATTTGCTACTCAGTGTTCTTAGAATTCAGCAGTGGGCTTTCACAATCCAGTAGAATGTTGCTTCAATTTGAATCAAACAAAATGTTTTATTCTTTCATTGGTAGCTTTTGGGTGCGTGTGTGTGTATGTGTGTGTGTGTTTAAACACTACAATGTGTACTTTGGAGTCATGGTAGCTGTGTTCCAACTGGATCATGTTATTGGCATGAACTAAAAATTCATAGTGAACAGTTGGTGGAGCTGCAGGATTTAACAGCTTCTCAACCTTGGCTTTATAATCTCCAGCCCTGCCTCCATATATTTAAACTCTCTGAGTAGAAAAAAAAAGAAGCTAGAAAAACAGGAAATCCAGGGATGGTGGGAAGGTCATATGGAGCAAGATTGGGATGGATGGCTGTTGTGTTGTGTTGAGAAAATAAAAAGACAGGAGTTGAGAAGTCAGATTGTGTAAAAGTTACTGCTTTGTATTTGTGTGTGAGGAGGAGGAAGAGGAGGATAAAGCAATAGAACTGCTCTGCTTCCAAGAATGCCCAGGCTTTTAAATACAGGTCAGTCCAAATCAATCCACACTGCACTCCCCCCAAATAAGGAAAACACTAAAACAGCTCTTGATGTAATTTATTCTTTCAGATCTTGTGGCAGACAGAGTTTTCTAAAGCTTTAAGCTCTGAGTCGCTTGCTTTCTTTTTTTTTAGGCTATATATCCCACTCACTTAACCCACACTTTCTATTTTTAGTTTTCTCTTTCTGATGAAAACTTGCAGATCATGAAGATCACATTCTCTGAGCAAGGTTAGCCTATGTGATTCCCAAGATTCACTTTCTGTTCAGCCTTCTCTTTAGTTGTTGTTGTATTTTTTTTTCTTCTCTGTGTATTTCTGATTTACCTCTTGGTTCCATAAATATTGCACAAATTTTGCTATAATTTCTAATGTACATATAATCTGAGATGTAGAGAGTGATACTTTGTCATTCTTTGTTACAAGTTCACTGAATAGGAGATGACAAGAGGAAAGAAACAAAAAGTTAGAAGGCCAGGATTTTACATTATTTCTAAATTATTTTGGTTTATGCTTTCCTACTCCATTACGTACAGTCTAAATTTGCTCTCACACATGTTAGTCTTGTTCTTGAGAACAAGCCATTACTCAAATAGGTTTTCCCCTGCTTTTCACCCTTGCTAATGAGACAGCTTATCCCTAAGATGCCATTCAATTTGTACTCTATCATGGGCCATCCAGGATATCCAACCCTTTTTCCTTTTCTGAACTCCTGTTTCTTGAGGAATCCTAAAACAAGGCAGGGGGAAGCTATGAGTAAGATTCTGAATACTCTAGTTAGACAAGCCTCTGTTTGGATTCTCATTCTGATTTCTGAGTTATGCCACCTTGGTAAGTAATGTCAGATTCCTCATCTCTAAAATCAATAATTCCTTAAAGTAATGTTGTGAGTAGTAAATAACATGTTGTTTGCAAATTAATGTGCATGTTGCCTCCATTGTAGCCAATGTAAGTAAGCCTTTACCACTCCATGAGTTGTAATAAAGATAGCAATAGCAAGAAATGGAAGAGGACTTAAATATCATTGGGCATGATTTTTAACTAAGGATCTTAAGGATATTAATTTTACCAGGACCAAATGCAGCAATGGAGTTGAAGATAAAATCAACATATTCAAACCCCTAATTCTGTGATCTTATGGTCCCCTAATTATCAATGTAAGAAGTCTCTGGTAAGAGACAGTGTCACACAGTGGATGGAGAACAACCTCTGTAGTCTGAAATTTATGGAGTTAAATCCTGCCTCAAAAATGTCCAAATAATATGACCATGTATAATTTACTTTTGATCACCAACCTATTTCTTACCAGTATCTACTGCATAGGAACTCATTTGGGTTTTACAAAGTATATTTCAAATAAAACAAATGTCAGATCATGACAGATAGAAGGGACCAAAGTAGTGAGGAGGAAGGAGAGTACTTTCTGGAATCAAAAATTCAGAGAAGGTTATGGGAGAAAAGAAGCTAAGATGGGGGTGAGTGTGATTTAATACCTAAGTAATTCTGTGTGTTGCCTGAAAGACCAATATTGGTTTCAGCTGAGAAGCATATTTAGAATAGCATGAAAAGGAAATTGTGAAAAATATCCGAAAACAGTGGTAAAGAAATTTTTATATGATAAGATGTGGGTTTTTATTCATCTTCTTTTTAAATGTGTTTACATTTATATTTAGGAAATGACATATTGTAATTAAGTTTAAAACTCCATTAAAATTTTAAATAGAATTTATTAAAAATGGCCTCTAAAAATTTAGGCTGTTTTCAATTCTGGAACAAAATAGTAAGAATCCAGTGTGCATAGGTGTGTGTGTGTGTTTGGAACAATTTCATTGTCTATATGACAACTGCATGCCTGTAAAGTTTGTCTAAAAAAAAAAGTTTTGAACTCTATGGTACTATTTTTCTGTTTTCCAACAAGTTGGGTGCTGTTGTCCTTTTTTTTTTTTTTTTCCATTTTAACATCTTTATTGGAGTATAATTGCTTTACAATGGTGTGATAGTTTCTGCTGTATAACAAAGTGAATCAGCTATAAATATACATATACCCCCATATCTCCTCCCTCTTGCATCTCACTTCCACCTTCCCTATCCCACCACTCTAGGTGGACCCAAAGCACGGAGCTGATCTCCTGGTGCTATGTGGCTGCTTCCCACTAGCTATCTATTATACATTTGGTAGTATATATATGTCCATACCACTCTCTCACTTCGTCCCAGCTTACTCTTCCCCCTCCACCTGTCCTCAAGTCCATTCTCTACCTCTGCGTCTTTATTCCTGTCTTACCACTATGTCCTTCAGAACAATCTTTTTTTTTTTTTTAGATTCCATATATATGTGTTTGCATATGGCATTTGTTTTTCTCTTTCTGACTTACTTCACTCTGTATAACAGTCTCTAGGTCCATCCACCTCACTACAAATAACTCAATTTCATTTCTTTTTATGGCTGAGTAATATTCCATTGTATATATGTGCCACATCTTCTTTATCTATTCATCTGTTGATGGACACTTAGGTTGCTTCCACGTCCTGGCTATTGTAAATAGTGCTGCTTCTTTTTGAATTATGGTTTTCTCAGGGTATATGCCCAGTAGTAGGATTGCTGGGTTGTATGGTAGTTCTGTTTTTAGTTTTTTAAGGAACCTCCATACTGTTCTCCATAGTGGCTGTATCAATTTACATTCCCACCAAGAGTGCAAGAGAGTTCCCTTTTCTCCACACCCTATCCAGCATTTATTGTTTGCAGATTTTTTGAAGATGGCCATTCTGACCTGTGTGAGGTGATACCTCATTGTAGTTTTGATTTGCATTTCTCTAATGATTAGTGATGTTGAGCATCCTTTTATGTGTTTGTTGGAAAACTGTATATCTTCTTTGGAGAAATGTCTATTTAGGTCTTCTGCCCATTTTTGGATTTGTTTTTTTTTTGTTTTTTTTTTGATATTGAGCTGCTTGTAAATTTTGGAGATTAATCTTTTGTCAGTTGTTTCATTTGCAAATATTTTCTCCCATTCTGAGGGTTGTCTTTTCATCTTGTTTATGGTTTCCTTTGCTGTGCAAAAGCTTTTAAGTTTCATTAGGTCTCATTTGTTTGTTTTTATTTCCATTTCTCTAGGAGGTGGGCCAAAAAGGATCTTGCTGTGATTTATGTCATAGAGTGCTCTGCCTATGTTTCCCTCTAAGAGTTTTATAGTGTCTGGCCTTACATGTAGGTCTTTAATCCACTTTATTTTTGTGTATGGTGTTAGGAAGTGTTTTAATTTCATTCTTTTACATGTAGCTGTCCAGTTTTCCCAACACCACTTACTGAAGAGGCTGTCATTTCTCCATTGTATATTCTTGCTTCCTTTATCAAAGATAAGGTGACCATTTGAGTGTGGGTTTATCTCTGGGCTTTCTATCCAGTTCCATGGATCAATATTTCTGTTTTTGTGCCAGTACCATACTGTCTTCACTACTGTAACTTTGTAGTATAGTCTGAGGTCAAGGAGTCTGATTGCTCCAGCTCCATTTTTCTTTCTCAAGATTGCTTTGGCTATTCAGGGTCTTTCGCGTTTCCATACAAATTGTGAAATTTTTTGTTCTAGTTCTGTGAAAAATGCCATTGGTAGTTTGATAGCGATTGCATTGAATGTGTGTTTTGCTTTGGGTAGTATAGGCATTTTTACAATGTTGATTCTTCCAATCCAAAAACATGGGACATCTCTCCATCTGCTTGTATCATCTTTAATTTCTTTCATCAGTGTCTTATAGTTTTCTGCATACAGGTCTTTTGTCTCCTTAGGTAGGTTTATTCCTAGATATTTTATTTTTTTGTTGCAATCATAAATGGGTTTGTTTCCTTAATTGCTCTGTCATATTTTCATCATTAGTTATAGGAATGCAAGAGATTTCTGTGCATTAATCTTGTATCCTGCTATTTTGCCAAATTCCTTGATTAGCTATAGTAGGTTTCCGGTAGCATCTTTAGGATTCTCTATGTATAGTATCATGGCATCTGCAAACAGTGACAGTTTTATTCTTCTTTTCCGAATTGGATTCCTTTTATTTCTTTTTCTTCTCCGATTGCTGTGGCTAAAGCTTCCAAAACTATGTTGAATAATAGTGGTGAGAGTAGGCAACCTTGTCTTGTACCTGATCTTAGGAGAAATGGTTTCAGTATTTCACAATTGAGAACGATGTTGGCTGTGGGTTTGTCATATATGGCCTTTATTATGTTGAGGTAAGTTCCCTCTATGCCTACTTTCTGGAGGGTTTTTGTCATAAGTGGGTGCTGAATTTTGTTGAAAGCTTTTTCTGTATCTATTGAGATGATCATATGGGTTTTCTCCTTCAATTTGTTAATATGGTTTATCACATTGATTGATTTGCATATATTGAAGAATCCTTGAATTCCTGGGATAAATCCCACTTGATCATGGTGTATGATCCTTTTAATGTGTTTTTAGATTCTGTTAGCTAATATTTGTTGAGGCTTTTTACATCCATGTTCATCAGTGTTGTTGGCCTGTAGTTTTCTTTTTTTGTGACATCTTTCTCTGGTTTTGGTATCAGGGTGATGGTGGCCTCATAGAATGAGTTTCGGAATGTTCCTCCCTCTGCTATATTTTGGAAGAATGTGAGAAGGATAGGTGTTAGCTCTTCACTAAATGTTTGATAGAAGTCTCCTGTGAAGCCATCTGGTCCTGTGGTTTTGTTTTTTGGGAGATTTTTAATCACAGTTTCAATTTCAGTGCTTGTGATTGGTCTGTTTATATTTTCAATTTCATCCTGGGTCAGTCTCAGAGGTTGTGCTTTTCTGAGAATTTGTCCATTTCTTCCAGGTTGTCGATTTTATTGGCTTATAGTTGCTTGTAGTAATCTCTCATGATCCTTTGTATTTCTGTAGTGTCAGTTGTTACTTTTCTGTTTTCATTTCTAATTCTGTTGGTTTGAGTCTTCTCCCTTTTTTTCTTGATGAGTCTGGCTAATGGTTTATCAATTTTGTTTACCTTCTCAAAGAACCAGCTTTTAGTTTTATTGATCATTGTTATCATTTTCTTCATTTCGTTTTCATTTATTTCTAATGTTATCTTTATGATTTATTTCCTTCTGATAACCTTGAGTTTTTTTGGTTCTTCTTTCTCTAATTGCTTTAGGTGTAAGGTTAGGTTGCTTATTTGAGATATTTCTTGTTTCTTGAGGTAGGATTGTATTGCTATTATCTTCCCTCTTAGAACTGCTTTTACTGCATCCCACAGGTTTTGGGTCATCCTGTTTTCACTGTCATTTGTTTCTAGGTATTCTTTGATTTCCTCTTTGATTTCTTCAGTGTTCTCTTGGTTATTTAGTAGTATTTTATTTAGCCTCCATGTATTTCTATTTTTTAGAGATTCTTTCCTGTAATTGATATCTAGGCTCACAGCGTTTTGGTCAGAAATGATACTTGATACAGTTTCAAGTATCTTAAATTTACCAAGGCTTGATTTGTGACCCAAGATATGACCTATCCTGGAGAATGTTCCATGAGCCCTTGAGAAGAAAGTGTATTCTGTTGTTTTTGGATGGAATGTCCTATAAATATCAATTAAGCATATCTTTTTTAATGTATCATTTAAAGCTTGTGATTCCTTATTTATTTTCATTTTGGATGATCTGTCCATTGGTGAAAGTGGGATGTTAATGTCCCCTACCATGATTGTGTTACTTTTGATTTCCCCTTTATGGCTATTAGCTTTTGCCTTATGTATCGAGGCACTCCTATGTTAGGTGCATACTTACAATTGTTATATCTTCTTCTTCGATTGATCCCTTGATCATTATGTAGTGTCCTTCTTTGTCTCTTGTAATAGTCTTTATTTTAAAGTCTATTTTGTCTGATATCAGAATAGCTACTCCAGCTTTCTTTTGACTACATTTGCATGGAATATCTTTTTCCATCCCCTCACTTTCAGTCTGTATGTGTCTCTAGGTCTGAAGTGGGTCTCTTGTGGACTTGATATATATGGGTTTTGTTTTTGTATCCATTCAGCCAGTCTGTGTCTTTTGGTTGGAGCACTTAATCCATTTACATTTAACATAATTATCAATATATATGTTCCTGTTGCCATTTTCTTAATTGTTTTGGATTTTTTATTGCAGGTCTTTTCCTTCTCTTGTGTTTCCTACCTAGAGAAGTTCCTTTAGCATTTGTTGTAAAGCTGGTTTGGTGGTGCTGAATTCTCTTAGCTTTTGCTTGTCCATAAAGATTTTAATTTCTCTGTCGAATCTGAATGAGATCCTTGCTGGGTAGAGTAATCTTGTTTGTAGGTTTTTCCCTTTCATCACTTTAAATATGTCCTGCCACTCCCTCCTGGCTTGCAGAGTTTCTGCTGAAAGTTCATCTGTTAACCTAATGGGGATTACCTTGTATGTTATTTGTTGCTTTTCCCTTGCTGCTTTTAATATTTTTCTATGTATTTAACTGTTGATCATTTGCTTATTATGTGTCTTGGCATGTTTCTCCTTGGATTTATCCTGTAAGGGACTCTCTGTGCTTCCTGAACTTGATTGACTATTTTCTTTCCCAAGTTAGGGGAGTTTTCAACTATAATCTCTTCAAATGTTTTCTCAGTCCCTTTTATTTTTCTCTTCTTCTTCTGGGACCCTTATAATTCCAATAGTGGTATGTTTAATGTTGTCCCAGAGGTCTTTGAGGCTGTCCTCAAATCTTTTCATTGTTTTTTCTTTATTCTGC
The DNA here is from genome assembly GCF_965194805.1 of Balaenoptera borealis. Classification (NCBI taxonomy): domain Eukaryota; kingdom Metazoa; phylum Chordata; class Mammalia; order Artiodactyla; family Balaenopteridae; genus Balaenoptera; species Balaenoptera borealis. The sequence goes on from NC_138875.1 coordinate 36,327,497, forward strand.
TCTGCAGTAGTTATTTCCACTGCTTTATCTTCCAGGTCACTTATCCATTTCCTCCCTCAGTTATTCTGCTATTGATTCCTTCTGGAGAATTTTTCATTTCCTTTAGTGTCTTGTTCATCGTCGTTTGTTTGCTCTTTTGTTCTTCTAGGTCTTTGTTAAATGTTTCTTCTATTTTCTCCATTCTGTTTCCCACATTATGGATCATTTTTACTGTCATTACTCTGAATTCTTTTTCAGGTAGACTGCTTATTTCCTCTTTCTTTATTATGTCTGTTGGGTTTTTACCTTGCTCTCTCATCTGCTGTGTGTTTCTCTGTCTTCTCATTTTTCTTAACTTACTGTGTTTGCGGTCTCCTTTTCGCAGGATGCATGTTCGTAGTTTCCATTGTTTTTGGTGTCTGCCCCCAGTGGGTAAGGTTTGTCAGTGGGTTGTGTAAGCTTCCTGGTCGTGGGGACTGGTGCCTATGTTCTGGTGGGTGAGCCTGGATCTTGTCTTTCTGGTGGGCTGGACCACGTCTGGTGGTGTGTTTTGGTGTGTCTGTGACCTTATTATGATTTTAGGCATCCTCTCTGCTAATGGGTGGGTTTGTGGTCCTGTCTTGCTAGTTGTTTGGCATGGGGTGTCCAGCAATGTAGCTTGTTGTTCCTTGAGTGGAGCTGGGTGTTAACGTTGAGATGAAGATCGTTGGGAGACCTTTTGTCATTTGATATTATGTGGGGCTGGGGGGTTCTCTGGTGGACCAATGTCCTGAACTCGGCTCTCCCACCTCAGAGTCTCAGGCCTGACCTCCGGCCAGAGCACCAAGACCCTGTCAGCCACATGGCTCATAAGCAAAGGGAGAGAAAAAAAAGAAAGAAAGAAAGAAAGAGAGAAAGAGAGAAAGAAGGAAAGAAAGAAAGAAAAAAAGAAAGAAAGAAAGAAAAAACAAAATAAAGTTATTAAAATAAAAAAAAATTACAAATAAAAAAGTAATAAAATAAAAGAAAGAGAGAAGAGAGCAACCAAATCAATAAATATATCCGCCAATGATAAGAAGTGCTAAACACTATACTAATAAACACAAACAAACAAAAAAACAAAAACAACAACAAAAAAACCAGACACACAGAACCCTAGGTCAAATGGTAAAAGCAAAGCTATACGGACAAAATCACACAAAGAAGCATACATATACAGACTCATGAAATGTGAAAAAGAGAAATAAACAAACAAACAAACAAAAAAAATATATATATATATATAAAGAAAAAGAAAAAGGAAGTGAGCATCAAATCTGTAAATAAATCTACTAGTGGTAATAAGCTCTAAATACTAAACTTAAATAAACATAAAACCAGAAACAAATTAGATGCAGAAAGCAAACCCCAAGTCTACAGTTGTTCCCAAGTCCACTGCCTCAATTTTGGGATGATTTATTGTCTAGTCAGGTATTCTGCAGATGCAGTGTACATCAAATTGATTGTGGAGATATAATCTGCTGCTCCTGAGGCTGCTGGGAGAAAATTCCCTTTCTCTTCTTTGTTCTCACAGCTCCTGGGGTTCAGCTTTGGACTTGCCCCTGCCTTTGTGTGTAGGTCACCTGAAGGTGTCTGTTCCCCACCCAGACAGGACGGGGTTAAAGTAGCAGCTAATTAGGGGGCTCTGACTCACAGAGCTCAGGGGGAAAGAGGAGTACAGAATGGGTGGCGAGCCTGCAGTGGCCGAGGCCAGCATGGCATTGCAACAGCCTGAGGCATGCTGTGTGTTCTCCTAGGGAAGTTGTCCCTGGATCATGGGATCCTGGCAGTGGTGGGCTGCACAGGCTCTTGGGAGGGATGGTGTGGCTAGTGACCTGTGCTTGCACACAGGATTTTTGTTGGCTGTAGCAGCAGCAGCCTTATCATTTCGTTCCTGCCTCTGGTGTCTGCACTGATAGCTGTGGCTTGTGCCCATCTCTGGAACTCGTTTAGGCAGTGCTCTGAATCCCCTCTCCTTGCTCACACCGAAACAATGGTCTCTTGCCTCTTAGGTTGGTCCAGACTTTATCCTGGATTCCCTCCTGGCTAGCTGTGGCTCACTAACCCTCTCAGGCTGTGTTCACACAGCCAACCCCAGTCCTCTTCCTGGGATCTGACCTCCGTAGCCCAAGCCTCAGCTCCCAGCCCCCATCCGCCCTGGTGGGTGAGCAGACAAGCTTCTCAGGCTGGTGAGTGCTTGTTGGTACCGATACTCTGTGCAGGAATCTCTCCACTTTGCCCTCTGCCATCCCTGTTGCTGCATTCTCCTCCATGGCTCCAAAGCTTCCCCCCCACCACACCCTATCTCCACCAGTGAAGGGGCTCCCTAGTGTGTAGAACTTTTCCTCCTTCACAGCTCCCTCCCAGAGGTGCAGGTCCTGTCCTTATTCTTTTGTCTCTGTTTTTTCTTTTTTTTTTTGCCCTACCCAGGTGTGTGGGGATTTTCTTGCCTTTTGGGAAGTCTGAGGTCTTGTACCAGTGTTCAGTAGGTGTTCTGTAGGAGTTGTTCCACATGTAGATGTATTTTTGATGTATTTGTGGGGAGGAAAGTGATCTCCACGTCTTACTCCTCCACCATCTTGAAGGTCCTCCCATGCTGTTGTCCTTTTACTTTTGTAAGTGTAAACATGTAACACACTTGAATTGAGCATTTTGATTTTTAACCAGTTAAAGCTGCATTTTTTTCTTTTCTTTATTTTCTATTTTTTAGAAATATTTTTCCATTTTCATAAACCAAATACAAATGACTGTTAATTTCTCCCTGAAAGACATTGAAAGATGGCTCCCAAAATTAATGGTGTAAGGCAAGTTTATAAACTGTCAGGCTTTGAAGTGAAAATTAGTGTGTCATTCTTTCTGAAAAGAGCAGAGTATAGAAATGACTGCTATAAGAGTCTCTCAAGGCAAAATATATATTTTTAGATGAGGGGACAAAAATTAAACAAATGTTTTCTTCCTCACCTACTTCCCAAATTCTGTCAACACACATATACTCACACACATCCATACACAACTGAGAGGATTTTCCAGCAGCAAATTCTTTACTACTCTAAGAAACCAACAGCCATGAGAATCAGATGGTGATGTAACTTAAAATTCCACTTCAAAAACAAAGATTTATTGACTAGCATAACTGGAGAGGGCCAGGTGGAAAAAATATGAAAGCAGTGTGATTATTTTTTAATTTCCTAAAGCAAAAAGTGTTAGTACTACTCAAAATTTGATGACCCAGTTGAGTAAGAAACTTCAGAAACATGAGCCAATATTTTCAAATAGAGTCAAGTATTGGTTTTATTTTCAGGCCAAAATTCCAGTGTCACTAAGAGCTTTGTACTGGCTGCTCTTTCAGGATCTTAGAATATTAGAGCTGTATATTCCTCAAAAATTATAAAATATAACCTTTTCATTTTTTAAAGTGGCAGAGGAGTTGAGGTGCATATTGTTGGTGTTAGGCAGATTTGTTTGCAGTCCATACTTGCCTTTTCTTTTTAATAAAATCTTGAACAATTTACTCTGAGCCTAAGTTTTAAATAGCTGTAAACTGTATATTATAATCTAAATTCAAAGTTATGGATTAACTGGAAGGATTTGATTATATAATAGTTTTGGAGCTCATGGCATATTGTTGGGATCCATAAGGAGAGATGGGCTCACACTGAGATAAGGAAACCAAGATCATCAGCATGGAAGTAGAATCTATTTTAGCAGATGATGTGGAATCTTCTTTTCTGAAACAGGTTTCATACTGAGATACACATATATCTTTCCGAGGGATAATTGGGCACCAATAATTTTAGGAAATACATTTTCATATCCTCAATTTTGTATATGTGTTCTTCATTCTAAAATGGATCTTCCCAAGAAAGTACCTGAGGCCAGTTCTCCTATTTGCCAACTGTTCTTCTCACACAAGAAAACTATACTCTCCATGGCACATCACACAGAATTTAAAACCTTCTAGAGATAATTGAGAATATTGTTATCCCTAAAGGAGGAGAATAGACTTTTCTTGTTATCCCTCTTTTGTACATATTTCTGTTATGGACAAAGTATGGGAATGGAAATGGTGATATTTTGGCTTAAGCTGAAATGTTCTAAATTCTGATATATTGTATGATAGAGGATGTGATCATTTTCTTTGAATGACTTTGACTCTTCCAAACACCAAACTACTCTAAAAGAGCACTTTGTGACCAAAGGAGGGTCCTGTGAGAGCCAAGCTAAGAGCACTTAGGGGAGGAATTGAATGCAGTGGTGCCTTATTTCATCCAGACCAAAAACTCATATCAAGACATTGTGACTTTATTTTCTAACCACCTAATTATCTATCTATTGTTTATTTACCTCTCATCCATTAATATATCTATCTTAATAAAAATTCAGAATGAGATGTTGTGAAGTTGAGATAGGTATGAACACTTTTATTTAAATTTAACAATAAAGCTGAACTTTTTCTAACAAAAGGATGGTTATTATTGGGCTGATTGTTTTGACATTGATTGTTCTATGTAAGTCCTGCATTCCACATTAGCTTAAATGGTACTCACGCCTTTTTAAAAAGACAATAGTAAGGAAAATTGATGATAAACACTGTCTTATGGTAGTGATGAGTAATATTCATCCATGAATTCATGAACTAATGGGGAAAAAAGTAAAACCCATACCCATCTATTTCATTGAGATGCATTTCCAATGAACTTCTGCATTTTTTGTTTAATATTGTTTATCAGAATTTGTGATCTATTTATATTATTTTGATCAATTGTGTATTAGTTCAATTGTAATAACTCAATTGAGAAGAATTTTTAATTCTTGGAGTTTCATATTCAGATAAATAAAATATTAAATTTTATTTTACATGCACAATTTTTTTGCAGAGAATGATGATAGGATAATCAATAAAATACTTTCAAGCATAAAAATATATTAAAGGATAAGATACTGTGGGGGATGTAGAATGGAAATATAAGTTCATGGAGAGAAAAGAAACTGAAAAATCTAATATTGCAATGGAAATTCATGTCATCCACTGTTTTCATAATGATGACAACTTTCAAATCATATTATTTAGATTCTATTACATACATTTAATAGAATGATTTAATAATTTTATATTTAAATGTCAATACTTTTAATGCATTTATATTGTACTCTGTATCATAAGTATAAGCTTATGATAAAAACTTTTAATGTCAGTTTAAAAGTATGTGAGAGAAAAGAAGATGTGGTACATATATACAATGGAATATTACTCAGCCATAAAAAGAAATGAAATGGAGGTATTTGTAATGAGGTGGATGGAGTTAGAGTCTGTCATACAGAGTGAAGTAAGTCAGAAAGAGAAAAACAAATACAGTATGCTAACACATATATATGGAATCTAAGGGGAAAAAAAGCCATGAAGAACCTAGTGGCAAGACGGGAATAAAGACACAGACCTACTAGAGAATGGACTTGAGGATATGGGGAGGGGGTGGGGTGAGATGTGACAGGGTGAGAGAGTGTCATGGACATATATACACTACCAAATGTAAAATAGATAGCTAGTGGGAAGCAGCCGCATAGCACAGGGAGATCAGCTTGGTGCTTTGTGACCACCTAGAGGGGTGGGATGGGGAGGGTGGGAGGGAGGGAGATGCAAGAGGGAAGAGAAATGGGAACATATTGTATATGTATAACTGATTAACTTTGTTATAAAGCAGAAGCTAACACACCATTGTAAGGCAATTATACTTCAATAAAGATGCTTAAAAAAATAATAATAATAATAATACATGCCCCCCAAAAAAAAAGTATGTGAGAGAGTAAATACTGGGAATTTATATATTCCTCTATAATTGCCCTGGTCAGGAACCCATATCTGTAAATAAAGGAAGTATATTCTATGTCATGCCAAAAACCAGCTTCATAGTAAAGTCTTTAAAAAAAGAAAGTCTACTGGTTTGGGTGTCTTGATAGATCCTCTGTTTTGGTGAACATTTTGATATTCATTGTCATAAATTCTTTCAAAATATGTTGGAGCATTTTAAGGTTTGAAGCTGTGTCTAGGGCTTGTCCTTCACATGCCCATTGTCATTGAACACAGCATTTGAGAATGTGCCTATAACCTCCCAGTGAAGTCTGGAACAGGGTGCCCTGTCTTTTGGCCTAAATTGAAAAATACCCTGTTTTATATTCAGTTTGGTACCGCCAATCATTCTAAAGCTTTGTATCAGATCCCAGTTGTTCCCATAAGACTGTTTCATTTATGTCATTATCTAAAATTCTATTGTATATCTTCATAAAACTATACTGTTTGCCACTTCACAGCTCCACATTTTTATAAAGGGTTATACTTCACCATTCCCCTAAAGCAGAAGTCACTAAAGAAAGAGACCATTTCAAATATTTTTAAATAGTTTTAATCTTTCATAATATTTAAGGCAGTAGACTTTCAACAAATCTCTAATGATGGATTTCTTGATCCCATTTGACATATTTTTTCACTGAACCTTCTCTTAAGTAATTATATTACCTCCTCTTTGCCTGTTATCAGAAACTTCTTAAAAATGAATCATTTAAAATGAAATTACTATGGATAATAATTTATGTCTACTGTCCTTTAATAGCCTGATTTTCAGAAAGATACTTTAAGTCCAAATAATGCAATTAGAGTTGCTTCAAATTAGAAGGGGTATTGGACAAAATCAAATCTAACTTCCTCATTTTATGGATGAATCAGAGGCCTTATGATTCACACCCTCAAGGTCACATAGCTAGTTAACTAGAACTAGATTTAAGAGTAGAACTCAGTCTTCTGACTTTTGATCGAGTGTTCTTGCTATAATAACATACTGCCTTTCAGACTATAAACCAGAGTTTCTTTTTTGATGAGCATGCTCCCAAACATATACCTTTGTAGTCACTTGTATATCCCCTGAATCCTTTAGCTTTTCTGTGCATAATAAAAAATAGGTTATGAATTGGAATTTGAAAATCCTGATGCATCACAACCGGTTATTAATAACACACATACAGAGAAATTTCACTGCCACACCTTGGAAGTTGTGAGGAACTTCCTTCCCTTTATTTCCTTTTCAGTTCCGTTTAGCTTATGGAAGATCTCCAAACATAAATTGAGACAATATCTTTTTAAGTAAGAGATTTATTATGAAAGATGTAACCATCTTTCTTAAAGAAAACTTCACATTTTAGACCAAGAGATCATTTCCCAAACACAGTGACAAATCCAATATTACAGAAGTTGCGGCAGTAGAACTATTTGAAAGTTGAAGTAGTAGCAGTGGATTTTATTATTGATGATAATATGCAGAGTGGAAGAAAAGAAGAAGAACGACACTCAATGGAACATTAGTGTAAAAATATTAGAAGAGAACTGTAATTGAAATGAGAATGTAAAAGTTTAGACTAATTTTAAGAAGAATTTGGAAAGGCTAGGTATCACCTTAACAGTCAAGGGTAGTAAAAGAAGTGGAGAGAATCCAGGTACCTCCCAGAAGATGAGGAGTAGGGGTGGATTGAGTGTTGGTGGAGTCAGAGAGTGTGGCAGGACTTTGGCTCTCACACATTCCAGGGAAATTCTGCTGGATGCATGTTAGTTTCTCAGGTTGACTTTTATTTGCTTTTACTGAAGTGGAGGTCCTGTTGTCTTTCCCTTATACCCCTTCCCAGCAGCCTCCGATGAGTTCATCAGAGTGATGCAGCAGTTCCAATCTGTGTGCTGTTCAGGAAGGACTGGAGAAATTTAGAGAAATGGATACTCCCCCTGAATTTATTTTCCCAACGTGTCTTTGTCAAAAAAATTTAGGGTACTACATTAACAATATTTGTTTGGATATGAAACACTTTAGAGGAAGCAAATAAAAGCAAGACTGTAAGACATGACAGGAAGGTAATCAAAATGAGACATGCTTTTTTCATTTTCTTGCTCCTTGTCAACTGATGAAACAGGTTTCACACCCACAAATATTAGAACTTAGCCAAGCTTCTAGGATAGGAAGAAAGGAGAGCTAAACTGCTTTCCAATTCAGTGATTCCAATGGCAGTTTTTAAAAACTTGTTCATGTTATCACCTGCCCAGATAGCTGGCATTCTTTAGACAAAGTGGAAAGGCTGTTTTATTAGAAGTTTACAAGTCTTATTAGAGAAAATGAGTTGAAACTTTAAAAAGAAAAATAAGAGGTATGAAATATGGAAATGGTTACTGAAACTTAGATTTGAGCAAATAAAAAGAATATCTTCAATCTAATCTTTCTTGAGCGTGGCCAGAATGAATGGTTTCATGTTGAAGGAAAAGAAAACACACTTTGATGGCTTTTCTTCAAGGCAACATCTCACTATTTTATTTTACTTTTTCACTTTTCACAAGGGCATCTCACTCAATGCTCATCTTTGTTGTCAACAATTTTGACCATTAAAAAAAAAAAAAGCTAAAAGAACACAGTGCTTCAATTTGGGACACATTGTCTTTTCTTTTGAGAAAATGGAATTTATAAAGAAGGGGGAAAAAATCCCAACTCAGATACATAGGCAAAGGTTTACAAAGAAAATACACATTCTGTACACAGGGAACTAATTTAATAAGCAGCCTATCCCTGCTAGCTTGCGATTAAACTAAATTGCCAGCCTAAACTTTTCTGCACAGAATTTCAAATGTCAACACATTATATTGTGCTTCATCTTAATTTCTCACAAAGAAAATGCAAAATGAATTCATTATGCTGGAGTAAGTGGAAAAACTGATGAGTTTCTCCAGAAGAGTATGCAATGGGGAGAGATTGGGCAAGACGATTATATTGAGATATTTGAATAGCTGGCCATTAGCAAGAGCATCCCCATTACTCTGCTGATAATTATATCTCTTCTGCTATGACTTCCCAGTGGAATAATAGAATGTTCCCAGAGCAGGAGATAATGAAAAATACCATTCAGGTGGTACATATATGCCAAGAAGAGAATGCAGTATATCTTTCTTTGCTGGATTTTGCTCTGCCTTAACCCCCTGAATCAGCCCCAACTCCCTGTACCTTGTCAATTTAATGGCGCACACCTACACAATATATGTTAATATATGTTTGGTTGTTCTACGCTGTGCATGGGAAGTATAAAGGTATCTTGAAAATGAAGATGGCAATGGAATATCATTCTTCCAACATAAGTATCTCCTGTGTTTAGAAAACCTGGTGTTTTACTGAGTACATTTTTGTTAGCTATTATGTAAATGACTTTCAAAACCAACTATGGTACAGAATGAAGACTTTGGATGGGACCTTATAAGGATAAAACTCTGTTTTTTCTATGTAAGAAAAAAAAAGTTTGCATATTCTTGTAATTAATCCATCATTTTGCAGACAGTTTTCATGTTAGCAAATCAAGTGAAATTAAACAAACAAAAAGGGAGAAAAAAATGAGGTCAAACAATAACACCCACTCATTTTCAATAACATCTTCCCTCCTTTTCTCCAGTTCTTTTCTCTTTCTCTCTCTTTTTTTATCCCCTCATTTGAACGATCCATAAAACCTCTCATGCATTATTACCACCTTATAATATTGTGGCATTTTTATTGCTGTTTATCTTCAGTTTGGGGAAATCTTGCTGGGTACTGTATGTCTTCACAAATTCATTAATTAACATTATTAAATTCATTAATTGTTTAATTAACATCAAACTCAATTTGAATCCCCCCCACCCTGCTTTGCCGTGCCACTGTTGTTTTAAATTCTGGATCCTTGCTAGAGAGTCTCATTTTCAAATTATATACAGAAAGGAAAGCTCTACTCAAACAACTTATATTTGCATCCTGTAGAGGGCAGTGAAATGTTATAATGGTTTTACCCTCCATCAGGGTTACATTGAGACCTACTCATTTTCCTGAGTTCTGGCACTCACTGGAAATCAGGACAAAGGAACAGCTAAATTACCCAAGGATACCATTTTTTCCCCTGTTAAAATTGAACTTATGTTTAAAGTCAGAGGGATACTTCACTACATGAATGTTTTCTGATTAAATAGTGACCAGGAATGTATTCAGAATGCATAAAGTGGTAATGTATATGAACAAGTGGCTATGACTCAAATCACGTGGAAACAAGGTATGTGTGTTCATGGTGTCAGAGATAGAATTCATACTCAAAATTTAGTTAATATCCAAGCACAGGCAAGGGACTGGTTGGTATAGTCAATTCTTTCTGGTGATATAACAAGCAATTAGGACCATTTCTAGTATGGAAGATTTAATTTACAAATTCCAGTCACATACACAAAAATTTAAATTACATCTATTTATTATTGGCATGCATTATCATCAATACTGGACATTAGTAGCTTAACGTAATGGTTTACATTATCTTTGAAAATTTAATAATTAAATTATTTGTACATATTTTAGGAAATGTCTAGTTCCAAAGAGAATTTGAAGTATTTTAGCCTATTGATCTCTAAACTAAACAAAATTTATTTAGTATAACACAAAGTACATGGCTGTGTATATTATGTATGTATGTAATATACTGTTGGTTACTGGTTGTTGATTGCTGGTTATACTCAATACACAATGAAAAATGTGATGATATATCTAAATGTTTTCTCAAATCTTAAATCTATATGATGTAATCAGTGTCATTAGTGATTGATTGAAATCTATATAACTCACTCTGGTATATATTAGGAAACAATCCCTAAATTTTAACAATGTTGTATGTAATAACACACTTCTATTTAGCTTTACTCTGGCATGCAATACCTTAGTTGTCTCCTGTTTTTATTCTCCTTTTTCTCACCAATGACTTTTCATTACATTTCCAAACTACAGTTGACCCTTGAACAACACAGGTTTGAATTTCTCAGATCCAGTTATAGGCAACTCTTTTTTTCAGTAATAAGACCTACTGTACTACAGGATCCAAGGTTGGTTGAATCCACAGATGCAGATCAAAGGCTCAGAGAAACCATGGATACAGAGGGCTGTCTATAAGTTATATGTAGAATTTTGATACAGCAGAAGGTCTGGGACCCTAACCCCACTTTACTCAAGGTCAACTGTATTTCCTTTTTTCTTGGATTTGTCAAAACCCCTAAGATCAAGGTCTTGATTGTTTGTTTGTACCTGAATTCTCCAGAGTTTCCTCTTACTTATCTTCAAAAACAAGAACTATTTATACTGATCTCATTTCCAGCTCTAATCTTCTAAGCCTCCTGTTGCTTTCCCAAAATTTGAATTTACTAAGTTCAGCTAGTCCTGGTGCAGGGTGAATTCCTCATAGTCTGACGTGTAATCTTTCCCTCTTAAAAGCAAGTACTGTCCTGGGAAAGTTTTCTTTCTTATTCTAATTTCAGGGTCTTATATAACCTTTCTAATTTTATTAGTTTAAAATAATCAATTTGGGTTTTCTTAATCATTTGTCTCTAAATTAATTTAACAGTTAATTTCTTTCTCCAAGGTTTTGCATCAAAATTTTATGTTGACCTAGAATTAGATATGCTATTGCCCCTCTGATTTCAGTTGTAACTGTGCCAGCTTAAATTCACATCCTGTTATAAATGTTTACACCCAAGGGTGTTCTGCCTCGGGGTTTGCCCTACGATGTGGGAACCCACTCGTTCTGTGCACCAGTATAGCCTGGAAGTGTAAGGATATAATTTTAGATTTGAAAACACAGTTAACTTGAATGGAAAAATATGAAGTGTATAAAAGCTCTCGCCTCCCATCCTTCAGAAAGCTAAACTTCAGGTGACATTCTATGTTTTATTGGATGCTTCTGACCCCTGTGAGCCACAGTGATCATCTCAAAAGCTCACACTTAAATTGACTTTCCCACTTTTTCTATTAACAGTTCCTGATTCCTGGGTCATCTCCTAAATAAAATTACTTGCACAAAAGTCCTTGACTAAAAGTAAGATATTCTTCTTAAAGTACAAGAAACATTGAATATAACAATAATATGAGACAGGTGACATGTTTATATGGTTCTCAATAGAATTTAGATTTCATGGAAGCTTGATTTATTGATGGGATTATTTGAGACACAGCAGAGTATTGGATATCTTCATCTTCTAAATTGTATCAATGGGCCCATTAATTGTCATAAAAACAGAATTATAAAATTCTAGCTTATATAAATACTGTTTTTATTAGGTATACAGTGCCAAAAACTATGTCATTTTGTATGATAGCAGAAAAAAAAAAAAAAAAAAAAAAACCTACTCTATATTTCAAACTTTAAAAGAAACAAAATTCTGTCAAAGTTCATTAGAAAAAAGTGTTAAAACTTTTAAATTCTATCTCTTTTTAATTATTAAAAACCAACATTATAATATTTTTATAATAATCAAATTTCAGAAAAATTGGCATTTATTAACTTATATAAAAGTTTCTGATACATAGATATCAATTAAATACTTTAAAAAATATCTTTAGCATAGAAATATCCAGAATGAATTGTCCCTTTGTGGGACAGAACATCAGTAGAATGACAGCCAAAGAGTTTAAATATATGTGAAAGAAGCATTGTTCTGTTCAGAAAGTACCTATGTTTTCTGTATCATTAATTATTTTATTTAAAATCCATTTGGTTTTTTACCCAGCTTTATTGAAGTGTAATCAACAAATAAATTTCCTTAGTTTATTCATCTGTAAAATTAATGACTTTTTCTTTTTTTGGAAGAGAGTTTTTTATTAAGTAAAACAACCAGGACCCATTACAGGTTTCTTATCTCTGGCCTTTGAAATTTTCATAGTGTATAAAATTAACTAAAATGCTCAGCTATGATGAAACAAATAGAAAACCAATAGCAAGATAACAAAGTCCTATTAATAATTTCATTAAAAACAATTAGACTAAAAATGAAAATAAAAGAGAAATTTTCAGACTAGATCAAAAATAATGCTCAATTTATACTATTTTCAGGAATAATTTTAAATTTGAAAGCACAGTTAAATTGAATGTAAAAATATGGGGTAAGATAATACCCCATGATATCATGGGGTAATGATATCATGGGATAATGATATCATGGGGTAATGATAATGATCATGATAATATGATCATAAGAAAACTAGAATAGCTCTGTTAACATAAAAATTTAAATGTCTATGCACCTAATTACAGAATTTCAAATTAAGTGAATAAATTGAAGAATATAACATTAATATAAGACAGGTGACATAGTTATATGTTTCTCAGTAGAAGTTAGATTTCATAGAAGTTTAATTTATTGGCTGAAATAAAAATTTTTTAAAAATGAAAGGAGAAATATAAATATGCATAATTATACTTAGATACATGAACACTCTTCTCTCAGTAATTGATAGAAAAATAGACAAAATCATTAAGAATATAGAAAACTTGAAAACTTTATTAACCAACTTTACCTAAGTGGATGATCATAGGAATTACAGCCTCCCCCCCAAAAAAAGTCAGAATTTTCAAGTATACATAGAGGATTCTGCAGAGATAGACTATATTCTTGTTCCAAAGAACAAATATCAAAATATTAAAATCACAACTTATGATTTGACCAAAACCTAATTACATTGAAACAATTTTTTAGAAAATGCTTAGAGAATCCCTAAAGTTTGAAAAATTTTAAAGTCTAAGTCAAAGAAGAAATGCAAAATAAATTAGAATATATTTTGAAATAATAATAAAATGAATGAAAGCAAAATACTAAGTTTGTGTGATGCAATGTTTAGAGTAATATTTATATCTCCAAATGTTTACAGTTGGAAAGAATAAAGGATTGAAATCAATGATGTAAACTTATACATTAAGAAGCTAGTAAAAGAAGAACAAATTAAATCCAGAGTAGATAGAATATAAAAACTAATTAGAAGAAAGCAGAAATCAGTGCTGTAGAAAAAAAGAAAAACACAATAGAGAAATGCATAAAATTATACTACCTAATAAGATTGGTTAGAAAACACAAAGAGAAAACATAAATGAGCCATGTTAGGGCTGAAAAAGCAGATAATACAGATTCTATAGGCATTAAAATTATAATAATAGAATTTATAGTTAAGTTTATGTCAATATATTCTATACTTTGGAAGAAATGGTTTGATTTATTGGAAGAAACAAATTACCAACAGACTCAAGGAGCAATAGAAAATCTAAATAGTCCTTTAAGTATTAAAGAAATTGAATTTATAATAATAAAAAACCTTTTTCATAAAGGAAAACCACATCTTCAATGGTTTGTCTGTTGAAATTTAACATACACCTAAGGAAAAATATAAAAGAAATTTTACACCAAGTCTTTCAGAAAAAAGAGGAAGAAGAAACACCTTCTTACTCACATTTTGAGGCAAGCACAACCTTGAAATCCATAATCAGAGAAGAAAAATACAGACCAGAAATAACATATAAGCATTTTTTTTTTTTTTTAAGTATTGGAAAATGGAATGAAATAACGTAAAGAGAATAACCACAATCAGGTGAAATTTCTCATGGGAATGCAAGTTAGTTTAATACTTAAAAATCAATCAATGTAATTCAATAAATTAACAAAATAAATGAGTAAATTTGTATGATTATCTCAATGTATGAAGAAAAACTATTTGGCAAAATTTAACACACATTTGTTATGAAAATTCTCAGCAAACTAGGAATATAAGAAAATTCAACTATCTGATGAACAGCATTTACAAATATCTTAAACCTAGCATTTACTTAATGGTGAAAAACTGCATAAATTGTCCCTAATATTTGGAAAAAGGCAAAGATGTCCCTTTCATACCTCTATCTGACATTATAGTGGAGGTCCTACTCAGTAAAATAATAGGGGAGAGGGGAGGAAGAAAAAATTATAAGAGTAAAACTATCTTTAAACAGTGATGATTATGATTTTGCTTAAAAATCATATGGATTCTAGAAATCTAGCAATGTTTCAGGAATAAAGGTGAATATACAAAAATATTTGTATTTCTATATATTAGCAAAAAGTAGGAAAATCAAATTTAAAAAAATCCACAAATACTTGTAAAACTTAGGACTTATAAAGCAAAATGTGGGTACAAATTATATAATAAAAACTATAAATCCATGATAAAAGGAAATAAATAATACCTAAGCAAATGGAGAGTTATATACTATCATTGTTTGGTAGACTCAATATTTTTTTTTAATACTGATTCTAACTGAATTCTTCAACAGATTCAATAAACTTCCAATTAAAGTCCAAGCACAATTTTAGTAGAAATTAACAATTAGATCCTAAAATATATATGAAAATGTGGCGACATGAAGAATGAAAGCAATCTTTAAAAAAACAAACAAACATGAAGGATTTATATTACCTGATTTAAGGAATTATTGGAAGGCAACAGTAACCAGGAGAGTGTGGTATTGGCTTCCAAAATAAATCAATGGAATAATATAAATAACACAGAAATTGATCCATTCTTAGGCAGTAAAATGATTTTTTGACAAGGCTGTCAATGAAATCCAATGGAGAGGAGAAAAAACAGTTCCATGGTAACTGAGCAGTTAAAATGGAAAAAAAATATATAAATGGTCAATAAGTACATGAAAGGATTCTCAATGACATTAGTCAGAAAGGAAATAAAAATTAGCCAGCAATTACATACCACTATATACCCACTATAATGGCTAAAATTAAAATGGCTCACAATACTAAGAGTTAGTGAATTAGAATTGGAATGTTCATATCTGACTGATGGGAGTGTAAAATGGTTTAACCATTTTGTGAATTGGTTAGACATTGTTTTATGAAGTTAGATAAACATTAAACCTATGATCCAACCATTTCACTTATAATCATTTACCCAAGAGAAATAAACATATAAACACACAATAAAATGTGGACAAGAATGTTCATAGCAGCCTTATTCATAAGATTTCCAAACTGGAAAAACACAAATATTCATTGACCATAGAATGACTAAAAAAATTGCAATTTAATCATGTAATGGAATATTACTTCATAATACAAAGGAACAGACTACTGGTACATGCAACAAAACGGATGAACTTGAAGTTATGCTGAAAGAGAAAAACAGGCAACTTTACAGTGGAGAAGCCTAATAAACATCACCTGAGACAGGTGATCAGGGTCAACATCAACAATGGTAAGTCATTTGATAATTTGTACCCTTGATATGATATAAAAAAAAATGGCATTTTGCTTCTGTGGTCTTCCTCCCCAAAACTCATAACTCTAGTCTAATCATGATAAAAACATCAGATGAATTCCAGTTGAAGAACATTCTACAAAACATCTTACTACTATTCTTCAAAAATGTCAAGGTCATCCTAAACAAGGAAAGTCTGAGAAACTGTCTTAACCAAGAAGCCTAAGTAGATATGATGACTAAATTTAATGTGGTATCCTGTATGGCATATTAGATAAAAGATATAAGGAAGTCTAAATAAAGAATTGGTTTTACTTAATAATAATGTATCAACATTGGTTCTCTAATTTTAAAATTTCACCATAATAATATGAGATGTTAATAATAGAAGCAAGAAGGTGTGGAGTATATGGGAATTCTCTGTATTACCTTAATTTTTTTTCCTTAAACCTAATACTGTTCTAAAAAAGATTACTAAAAAAAAAAAAAAAAAAAAAATTATAATAAATGAAAAAGCCAGAAACGTGAATGTACATACTGAATGATCTAATTTATATTAAATTGTAGAACAGACTACGCTAATCTTTGATGAAAGAAAGAATCAGAGTAGTGGTTGCCTCGAGAAGAGGATGTAGATTAACTTTCCAGTCAAGAAGAATTTCTGGGGCTTCCCTGGTGGCGCAGTGGTTGAGAATCTGCCTGCCAATGCAGGGGACACGGGTTCGAGCCCTGGTCTGGGAAGATCCCATATGCCGCGGAGCAACTGGGCCTGTGAGCCACAATTGCTGAGCCTGCGCGTCTGGAGCCTGTGCTCCGCAACAAGAGAGGCCACGATAGTGAGAGGCCCGCGCACCGCGATGAAGAGTGGCCCCCACTTGCCGCAACTGGTGAAAGCCCTCGCGCAGAAACGAAGACCCAACACAGAAATAAATAAATAAATAAATAAATAACGCTAATTTAGACATGTCATAAAAAAAAAAAAAAAAGAAAAATTTCTGGGTTAAAAAAAACCAAAACACTTTCTATCTTGAAAGGGGTCAAGATTATATGGATGTGATCATTTTTCAAAACTCTTTGAATTTTATACTTCAAATCTGTGCTTCTAATGATGTATAAAATACACATAATTTTTTAATGTAAAAAAATGTTACTGAGAGGCAATAATGAAGAATTTAAAACCTACCTCTATTCTGCCCCCTTCTTTCTGATTTAGTTGTCATCTTTCTAAAATGAAAATGGGTATTCTTTGCAGTTCTCTGCCTTGTGAGGTCTTTGTACAAAAGCCACTTGGTAAGTACAAAGGCTTATTGTAACTGTGCAGGATGACTCACAGCCAGTTGAACTTTTAAATAGTGAACTTTATTCCAAAATCTTATCTCCCTTTGTTTCTTGATCTGAATACATGCAGACATTCTTTCTCTTCCTTGTCCTAATTTAAATTCTCAAAAAGAGATGAACTCTTTCTATAGTCAGGATAAAAATTTTCTCCTTGTTATCATTCCAAAAATCAGACCCCAAATTTATCTATATTTACTTGTCACTCTATTTGTTAGTCAAGTGTCCTTTATGTTGTTCACATTTTTGTTCATGTGAGATAACTGTTGAACTCCAAGGCTCTTATCTTTACATAAATGCTATGGATGCATCTTCCCACCATTTATTTTCATTCTCTTTAGTATTTTAAGTCTCATTTTAGTGGAAAAAAATTTTAATGAAAAAAAAGAAGAGGAGGAAACAAAAATGAAGAGGGAATGTGAGAAATGCAGACAGGACACTGAAAGGTAAAGTATACCAATAAATGACCAAACCAAAGTCACCTCAACAGACTAATACAGCCACTAATATGCTAAGTGCATCATAGTATTCACTAACTTAACCATGCCTGCTGTTTTCCTATAAGATTTTTTTTCCCTTGAACTGGACACTGTGTGGTAACATTAAAGGCATGTTAATACAGGCTTATGATAAAGGAAAATATAGCATAAAATTTGAGAGTGGCATCTTTTAGCATTTCAATGAACTCCATGATTTAATTTTTCCTCATCATGATCTATATCTACCTCATTTTATAAATGTGTGTTTTAATGTGATACAAAGACTTTTGAGACTCAGAACATCCAAGGCAAGCTACAAATATGTCACATGGCTCTGAACAGAGCTTGTTCATATAGGATTTTAGTTTTTAAAATATTCAGATTAAGATATTTGTCATACAATATATGCATGGAGTAGTAATTCACTTAGAATTAGTATACAGCAACTATAATTAAAACTATTCTGAAAATAATTGTTTCTCTTACAGATTCCAAATGCACATACTGTTCTTTCAATGACAAAATATTCCTAAAAACTTGAAATATAATTTTCTGGGGGAGTGCAAAGTGCCATTTAATAAACAGTTTCTGTTAATAGAAAGTCCAGCAACTGAGAATTTGCTGCTTTTATTTTTTTTTACCAAGGACATAATGAGTGTTCAAGATATTCACTGAATAGTGCTAAATAATGTTAGCCATAGGAGAGAGACAGAACGCTTTGCCAGGTGGAGTTGGCCATACAATAAAAGGGACGGAGTTAAAGGGGTAAAATAATTTCAGGAAAACAGAGCAATTACCAGGGTCATAAGAATCATCCTCAATAAGAAGTCACTGAATATTGACCAAGTGCACAGCACAACAGATTGCCCAGTCACAGCAAACATGGTAAAACAATGCTTCCAAGTATAGGATCATCATGGAGGCAATGGATAAGTGCAAGGTCATCCAAGGGAATTCCATCTAACACAAGGAGGAGAACTAAAATATGGGCTGGTTTCATAAATGGACTGACAAGACTGACTCAGGTCAAGAGCCTCCAGTTAGTGCCAGGGAAAAAGTCAATTAATAAGTCTGATCCTAAAACATAAGAATGTATAAATAAGGGGCGGGGGGGACAAAAAGAAGAAATTCCTGACAAGAGAAATAGCATAAACAGTGGCTTATATACCAAAATAAGTATATTCCAAATGTGGACTTTAGGCAACTCTGAGAGTAGACCTCACTGATCTTCAGTAGAAGGTTTTTATTGGGAACTAAGGAAAGAAAATAATATGATACAAGCATTATTCTAAGCTCATTTTATGGTTGAAGAAACTAAGACACAAAAAGCTTGAAAAAGTTGCCCAAGGTCATGTAGCTAGTAAAGAGTAGAGCTCAGAGTTTACCACTGAGAAATCAGCTCCAAAACTCATCTCTTAACACAGACTTATACAAATCTCAAAATTGAGTGGGTTGAGTTTCAAGTTTACCATCTAACTTTAAATAAGTTTTCCAGATCAATACAAATATGGTAGAAAATGTTTGTTACCAAATAAGTGATTATCCTTTCTGTGAAAAGCCTTACTTATCCTGTCAGCCCATCTAGTAACTATGAAATAAGGATCAAGCAGTAATGAACCTTCTGAAAGTTCAAAAAGGTAAACTAAACCCATCTCATTGCCCTAGGAACAGCAATCCACCCCAACAATGAACATGAGCTCTGCTCAAACAATCCACTGGAAAGGATATAGATCATTGTTGTCTTATTAGCTATTACCAAGTTGTAGTTGTAAGGATGAGCATGACCAATGGGGAAATTTCCTTCAAATAATCTCAACTTACATTTTAGAGATGAAATTTTAAACAAACTAGGAAATAAACAGAATTTAATCATTATTGTCACACTGATTTATCTCCAAATCTGTGGCATTAACACTCATAAAAGCATCTAATTCAGCCCACAAACTGTATATGTGATTTGTCATGCAGGGAATTCACATGCAAAGAAGAGGTGTCAAGTTGACTCAAGCTGCCTGGGAGAACCTTTAAGAATAATTTCTTCTAGGTTTCTATTGGGGTATTTAACTTGCTTTGGCAAAATGTCACTCATACTTATTACTTCAGTCTTTCTTGCCATAGTGGCTCCTGTTAATGCACCAGCAGGGATTGCACCACAAGCCCCATTTATCAAGGGCTTTCTAACTCAGTCATAAAAATTGGATCTGGGTGAAAGCTTGTCCCAATTGTGGTGCACTTTCTAGCTTGTTTGTTATAACCAGATGTATTTAAATTTTGTTCAGCTGCTTTTGAAGGTGGAAAGAAAATGATATTTTCTCCTTTTGAGATGAATTTTGGCAATGCTGGGAATCTAAAGGGAGTCTCATTTTAAAATTAAACGTGAACTTTTAGATTCCATTAGGCCAATATTTTTGATCTGGGGCCACTGCCTATGGGCATTTCTATTAACAAGCAAACAGAAAATAAAACCCAGTGGAAATCATCCAGTTAAAAAGAAGCTGATAATTCATTTCCATCCCAGGCCTTATGTTAATAGTCAGCCAATTGTGGAATGCCTTGACCTCTGTGGAAGATGCATTCTGGGCTCTGTGCAACATCAGATTGGGAGTTTGGGCCCAGACACAATTTTGGTTAGAAATTGAGAGGTAGGCATAATGAGAAGGGGGACTTTTGATCACAAGATAAGTATTGTATATAGGAGAAAAAAGAAATATTAGTTTCAACCAAGGGATATGAGAGCGTACTATGTGTTCAAATAGCTGGCTAGAGCTTCTTCTGAGAGTGAACATAACTATTGTAGAAGATGTAAATAATGCAAACAATGAATGCAAACATGAAAAAGATGGCTGGAAGTCAGATTATGTCAATGTGTGCTATAGACAAGTGTCCAGGGACAGAAGGGCTGACTTTTACTATGGAAAAGATGTCATGGGGTGGAAGCTCCCTGACATCATTCTTTTTCTGTTCAGCAAGAAAAACTTAAACTAGTCCCTGGAGGATTGGAAAAGAGGGGAAGGTGATCAGCAGGAGGAGAGATACGGAGTTAGGATGAGCTAGATACTTTGGATGAACTAGATACTTTTGGAGGATCATATTGGCAAGACCAGGTAGACTAGATTGTAGAGGGTCTCATACACAAGAATAAGACTTGTCATTTGTTCACTTGTAATAAGACTTATAAAGTTAATGAGGGCTTTTTGAAAGGAAGGAACCTTAGAGTTAAAGGGATGTTGTAGAAGATTGATCTTGCTGTAGTAACTAGGAAGAATGAAATTTAAGCCTGAAGAAAGAGAGGCAGAAAAGTCTTCGAATTAATAAGGATCTAAACTTTTGTGGTTATCAGAACAAAAGAGAAGAAAAAATAGCTTTAATTCAGTGTCTTATTTTGTGTGAGGCATGGGAGGAAGGATAAAGATAGATAAGAGGTGAGATATGAAAACACTGAGGACTGGTGCTCCAAAGGACTTGGCTTCAAGCTGAGTTTCTCCTGTTCTGAATCTCAGGTGGTGGGTCTTTCTGGCATGGCAGCCTTAGCTCTGGCATCAAAGTTAGGAGTAGCATACAACTTCTCACTCTTGCTTGTGTTTTGAAGAAAAGGGAAACTGGAAGATTGCCTCCTAAGAATTAAGCAATCTATGGCATGGCAGAGTTTGCTACTTAATGTCCATTCTCATCATCTTTACTATGAATGTGGGTGCCAGATTAAGAAAAAGAAAACCAGTAAAACAACAATATCAACATTAATAATCCATTACCTTAAGTTTTCCTGCTAATAAAGAGACCAGTGAGTTTTTCCCCCCAGATTTATTGAGGTATAATTGACAACTAAAATTATATATATTTAAGGTATACAATGAGATAATTTGATAAATTTTCAAAATGATTGCTACAATCCTGTTCATTAAAGCATCCAGTGAGATTTAAATGGCAACAATTGAGTAGGATGTTCTGGAAAGCTCTTTAAAAGGAGTTGATTTCTTTGAAAGCAGATGATACTTTCCTCACACCTGCTTCCTTTTGCTTGCTGCCTGGAACACAGATATGATAGCTGGAGATCCAGCAGCTATAATAAAGAGAATTGAAAATGTAAGCCATGCATAAGGTTAGCAAAGCAGAAAGACAAAAGGAACTTTGGTAACTCAAAACCTACCATACCAGCCCAGCACTGCCTAGGTCTGTATTTTATGTGATAATCTCCCTCAGGGAAAATAATTCCTACTGTTATTTTAAATTATTATGAGCATCTCAATGCACTTCTAATGGACACAAGGAGAATGCAACATTCATTAAATGTAGAAATCTTGAAGATGTATACTTTTTTTAAAATCATGCTTTCTGTGATTAAGAACTGCTTAGAAATGGATTAAATATGCTAAAATAAAAATGATCTTCTCCCTAGAGCTAGTAAAAGACTGAAACCCAGTAAGTGATCAGGAAATGTTTGTTGAATGAATCTGTTGGTGGGTAAATAAATTCATAACTTAATCTTCTACTCTCTCCCAGTGTGGTTAATTTCATCCTTTTAATAGCTGATGTTTGGTGCTGGCACTCTTATATCTCATCTCTATCAGATGGTAGAGAAAGAAAAAGACTCACATTAGCCAAATGTTGCTAATTTTAACTCTTCAATATCTCAGTAAATTGGGAAGTTTAATTTATTGCATAGGCACATGTTAAGAGATCTTAGGCATTACATAGATAAAATTAATGCCCAGAATGACTAGGCAAGGACTAATATACTAAATATTTAAAGAACACGTATAAATCCATAAGAGAAAGGTTTTTACCAAATAGGAAAAAATGAGAGGACTTAAATGATGAGGTCACAGCAAAAGAAGTGGCTTTAAACATATGAAATGGTGCTTGGCCTCATACACTATTAAACATCTGCATAATAAAAAAAATAATTACCTTCAACTTTCAATATTCAGGAAAACAAATAAAAGTTGGCCTGGAATTAGGGAAACATGTGCTCTCATTTCTCTTGGTAGGAGTACAATTTGGTGTAACCAATTTACTGGACAATTTTGCAACATCTACCAATATTGAGAAGAAATTTATCCATTGACCTAGTAATCCCATTCAAAGGACTTTATTATAAAAATATACTTGTACATTTGCACATAGATGTATATGCAATAATGTTTATTATCAATGGTTAAAGTAAAAAGTTGTGAAATATCCTTTATTTCCACTGAGGATTTCCCTCTGGTTATCCATTTTTCCTAATATGAACATTTTATTTACATAATGAATACTAAGAAGACTATAAAAAAGTGGTTCTTTATGTGCTAAAATGGAAGGATCCAGAAGATACATTTAGTAAGAATAACATAAACCTTGATGTTTATTTGCTTTTAGTGCATAAAACAATCATTTTGGTTAGTGTTCTTCATCTTCCTAAGGTCATAAATTGAAATCTTAACCTTGATCCACTTATTTAGTAAATTTTGTCAACTAGAAGAGGGTATTAGAATAGTTCAATGCAATTTACCCCCACTACTGGAGAATAAAATTAGAGTTATCTCTTACACTGACAGCATACGATCACTTTTCTATGGGGCCCATTGCAAAGTACTGTTTAATACCTGAGCTGGGAATCCAGTTCACAAGCAGTTCCTGGTAACATGAGAAAACAAGCTCCAGTTACTCTGATGAATACTTTATCTGGTTCATGGGAAAATTAAATTCTCCTTGTCCTTGGGCTGATCAGATCAGGTCCATGAGATGTTGTATATCTTTTTTAGCCAAAACACCAGCAAGGTTATTGTTCATTAAATTATCTACCCCATGGTCCACACTTTTATTTCATTTAAACATGTCCTACAGTAGTGAATCCCACAGACCTATTACCACTATATTTAAGGTTATTGCCTTTAATTTGTTTCAAATTTGCCAGCCCTTCTGCCTTGCCTCTAATATCTTATTTTCTGGCTGTACCAAAGTACAATAGAATTTTCTTTCTTTTTTTTCATGCTGTCCGTTTCCTTATAATTAGTTTGTTAGAGTGCTAATGACTCCATATTCCATTACCTTAAGTGTGCTTTTACCCTGTCCCCAGTTTCCTTACTTTAGTCCAGGATATCTATCTTATAGAAGATAACTTTAAGTTTCAGTTGTTCAGTAGTTCAGTTTATCTACTCTGGGTTACATAGTTCATGACAATGACAAATATCTACAATGATGGGTGACCTTGAAAATGACTGAGATTTTAATTTTGCTTGGATGTGATCTAAAATGCCAAAAGGCAAAATATGATCTGGAAATTTCACAAAACTATGGCAAATTATCTTTTTGTTTTTTCTATAGACAAATGTCTATAAGATAAAGTAGCATAGTAGGGGAGAGGGAAGACACAAAAACAATCTTTGGAGTGAGGCAGAACTGGTTTTGAATCTCAGCCCTACTCTACCTAATTGCATTACATTGGAAAGGTTACATAAATTCCATGAGCTTTAGTTTAAATATAAAATAGATATAATGGTGAATACTCACCAAGTTGTTCAACCCAACACAAATCAGGTGTTCAATAAATTTACATATTATTATTTAAATAGAAAGTCAATAGTTCCTTATAAGGATAAAGTTTTATTCTGGAGACAGAAATAGTTGAGAAAAATCAGACTACAGGAACTACATGAATAACAAAGATTTTGGAAATAGTCATATATTAATTAATTGGCAAAATATAAATATCATTTTATCATATATTTATCCTAACATCAACTTATGTTTAAAAAAATAGGTAAATAAACATAGGTGAAAGAAAAAAATTGAACACAAGATGTTCTGAATGAACAACATAGCATAGAAAAAGAAAAACTATGGCAGTATTTAAAGCTAGAATCATTTTTGGCTCAACTATTGGGAAATTAGGAAAACTTCTGTTTTCTCATCTGTTAAACTGAAATGTTGAACAAGAAGTTCCCTTAACTTCTTTGTGGTTTCACTATTCTATAATAGAATGATATGTGGCATTGTCCTGTCCAGGTGCCCTCTTTTTCACTACCAGATACTTCTTAGTTCTTCCCTTGTTGGTATGTCCGTGATAACCAGCTTTGTTCACCTATATATACCTGGGCAATCTCTATTTTTCTACTCAATTAACTAAATTATGAAATTGCTTCTTAGCTCCTGATTTGCAGCTTTGTGAAGGAGGGGCTTAGTCAATGGTGTGCTGGTAAATGTTTAACAACTAGGTTTCCAAAAAAAAGAAGAGAGAGAGAGAGTCCTGTTTTGAAGCATTTGCCAATTTCTGTGTTGTAAATACTCCCACCATGATTTGTTTCAATCTGTCAATGTGACATTTCTGAAGGTAGAGATGGAAGAGATAGGTATTAGCCCACCATTGTATAGTACCCCACAAACAGATACAATAGACTTAAGAGAATAGATAACATAAAATGCAATAAAATAATTAGAAAGGGATATATTTTGAGTATTTATTACCCTTGCTTTTATTATAGTTTATTTAATTGTAAATTAATATAATTTAGTTTATAATCCTGGCTGTGTTCAAAAATCAGCTTGCAAAATTCCTGAAAATTTAACAATTAGTTCTTTTGAGCTGGTATGAGCTGATTCCAGCACATCACTGACACTTAGTTCCAAAGTTTAATTGGAAGAGGCAGGATGTTGTTGGTTCCAGCTACTGGGACTTTGAAGGGTTAGCTGACCTTCAGAAGGTTACATCTCTAACTCCAAGGAAGAAAAAAGAGAATTGGTAAATTACACAGTTTTGTATCAACTATTAGCAATGAAGTTTATGTTAGATGTCATCAATGGGTATTTTGATATACAATTTTTGTGTATGCTTAAATTTGTGTATGTATTATTCATCAATAGATGTTTTATAAAATTTAAAAATTGTCTTATTGCCTATAAAATTCAACCCTTGGGAAGCTAAAAAGCAAATGGTAATAAAACTGGGAGCTATCTACCAATGAAGCAGAGTATTTATACTCATTTCCAAAAGTAACAAGTAATGATTAAAAGGAATTATAATTGTTTTCAAGTCCTGATAAATTGTCAGAAGAATGATTGTAATTAGGACAATGGCCAAGATGATCAGGTTCTATGTGATAAATTATTTGCTATCAGTGTCTAATTCTGAGGGCACTGTTTCACCTGTTACAAAAAAAAATCTGTGTAGGTACAGATGGGCATTTGGAAGGACAAAACAGACCATAAAACATTCAAACTCTGGGTCAGATCTAAGGCAAGAATAAAATTAACATATAATTTGCATATCAGTAGTAGGTAAAAAGAGCAATGCTTGTCTAAAACAAATAAAAAGAATAATACCAATATTATCTTAAAAGTTGATTTTGGCAAATCATCTCAATCGATCCATAGTTGGTTTGATAAAATTGATAACATATTTCTCAAAGTTGCCTCATAAATGAAATTGACGTATGCTCCAGGGGTTGTGCTGCTTCCAAAGAAAAAGGAAACCAGATTGATATGGCAAAAATGTAATGAACAACAAGGTAGGTGTAGCAACTGGAGGAGGTGTTGCTGATCTGCAAAAAGCTGCAGAGTTGGTTAATAGAACATGGCAGCCCTAGGTGCAAGGTAAACAGACTACTAACAAGAACATTTCTCAATTTAAACAACAAAATGAAATAAGAATGTATAATCAGGAAGCTAAGGGCAGTTACACAAGTAAAAAACAACAACAACAACAACAGAATTTTGTCAAGTTCTGAATTTAATTCAGTTTTCAAACTTAGAACTTATTGTTTGAGAGGAGGACTAGATCCCCAGGAGGAAGGTATACCACAGCAAGGGTATGTGGTGATGATTCTCCCAGTTCTTACCAAAAAGAATCCATGGCCATTTACATAAGTAACATACATGATGGAAGAGAAAAACACAAACATTTTTGAGATTGTTGATCATAAGTTATCTATCATCAATACCCAGAAACTGAAAGCTTCATCATGCCCCCACTGCACCATTAAATTTGGGTCAAAAGGGGAAATAAATAGAATATTCGAGCAGGTTTGTGTCACAGAGGATCAGTTGGCTCCACTGACCCACTCAATGGTCATTTCTCTGGTCCTCAAATGAATACTTAAATTATAACTGGTTGTTGGAAGAACACCCATATTAGCTGCTCGGCTTGGGGGATAAAAGCAAAGGTCATGTGACAACCTCCAATACTGCCCATCCCTAAGGCAAAATGGAAAATCAAAAATTGCCACTCTTAAAGATCTAAGGTACACAGGGTAGCAGTTCTCCTATATCTTTATTTATTGCATATTGTGGATCTTGCAGAGGCTAGAGAGAACCTAGAGGAGAATATTAAACTATCCCAAGTTCAATAATATTTTATTCCCAAATGCAGCTGCCATGCTTATCTTTGTTCAGATATATGGTATGCTGTCATTTAACTTGTGCATGTATTTTTATTTATTCCTGTCAGAAAGAAGGATCAGAAATATTTGGCATACATATGAGACCAAAAAGAAACACAGTTTACACCTTACTCCAAATTCTAATAAAATTTACTAACAGAAATAGGTATCCAGCTGGATATTGCCCACCATCTACAGTTTTCCAATTTTTTGTCTAGTGACCAAGAGGGGTAAGGAGATAAATCCTAAGGGTTTGTGTATTTCACCTGTTGTTTTTTGAGGAAGAGGATTTTTGTTTTCCTTCAAGTAAGAGAGATGGAAGTGGGGTAAAGAGGATTCTAACCAATAATGGGGAGGATGAAGCCACTATTTTAAACCCAAAGAATTCAGGGAAATTTGGATATTTATGATTTATGAGTATATCAATACAAATACATGGGTGTCCTCTTTCCATATCTCCTTCCCAATCAGGACCCTGACCCTGGCATATCAGATTTTCAGGGGTTGCAAAATTACCCTTCTCTGGAATTGTTTTACAATTCTGCTTAATACCAGAGCCTTGTTATCAGCTTTCTTGGTCCTCTGTTCACAGGAGATAAGAGTCCTTTTACAGCCTACTAAGGAGGTCCTCTGACTTTCATCCTTAGCCTTTAATGGATAATTAATTACCTTCTACCTTTTATTGATTTTCACCAAATCATCTACTGCCCTCAACAGCCTTCAAATTCTATGGTGCTTAGAATTATTATCTCCCTCTGAAATTATCAAAAGGATGATGCATTATCCTAGGTCATGCATTCCTTTCCAGCAATATGCCATTCCATATTAGCACCAATGAAATATTTAACAAAACTGCTTCTACATGACAGAGACTATCAGTGCTCTGTCTCCCATCAATGATCAGGTCCTCATTGCCAGTCAGCTAGTGAGTGATTCTACTCTAAAATTCCATTTCATACTCTACTTTCTTGGACCACTCTCACACCAACTGCTGTAGGTGAGAACTCCTTAGGAAACATTTCTGAAATAGAGTTTTATTGTAAGCATTCTTGAATCCTCAACTGTTGGGCAGTTAAAAACAAGATTAAGTACAAAGTTAAATTGGGACATAATGAATTTATATTATAAATCTCAGCCTTTGAGGGAGTCTGAAGTTGGGATAGCCCTTCAGAATTGCCCTGAATTAGAGAAAGAGGGGCAGACTTAAACTGTTTCACTAACCAGTCACTGGATGCAAGATATCCCTGAGAAGAAGATGAGACTTTGGGTAAGATGGCTTTCTTTGGCCAAGGGTAATGCCTGGAAGGGAGGTTTCAGTGAGAATCTGTAAGCCATCAACTCTCTAAGTAGCTAAGACAATAAATCCTGTAAGTTGGGTGGAGGATGAAAGCTGGGTGGCACAACACAGTGTCTGCTATAGGGAAGTAATTCTGGAAGAAGTAATAATGCAGAAGGTCTTTGTCTTGTGAATGGATAGGATTTCAAAGGTCAGGAAGAAGAAAGTTCATAAACAAAGGTCAAGAGACAAGAAAGGAAAAAAAATGTGTAAAAGGAATGGCAAGGGGTCTATTCATTTGGTAGAACCATTATTAGACAAATGTATTGCAGTTGTGAAAGATGAGAGTACTCATATCCATGCACAGAGAGCGATGAGAAGTCAGGCTAAGCAGTTTGAAATATATAGGGTGTCTCTTTTCTTTTCTTTTAAATATAAGTTTCAGGTGTATAGCATTATAATTCAACATCTCTATACACTACAAAGTGATCAGTACCACAAGTCTAGGTACTATCCATTGCCATACAGTTGACCACCTTCACCTATTTTACTTAATCCCAACCCCCTTCCCCTCTGGTATCCACTAATCTGTTCTTTGTTACTGTTTGTTTTTGTTTTATTTTGTTTGTTCATTTGTTTTATTTTTTTAGATTACATATATGAGTAAAATCATATGGTATTTGTCTTTCTCCATCTGACATATTTCACTTAGTACAATGCCCTCAAGGTCCATTCATGTTGTTACAAATGGCAGGATTTCATCTTTTTATAATAATTGAGTAATATTCTATTGTGTGTGTGTGTGTGTGTGTGTGTGTGTGTGTATACACACCACATCTTCTTTATCCATTCATCCATCAATGGACACTGGTGGACAATGGTTGTTTCCATATCTTGGCTATTGTAAATAATGCTACAATATATTTTTCAAATTAGTGTTTTCATCTTCTTTGGATAAATATCTAGAAGTGGAATTGCTGCATCATATGGTAGTTTTACCCTTAATTTTTTGAGGAGCCTCCATATTGTGTTTTATAGAGGCTGCACCAATTTATAGTCACACCAGCAGTTTATGAGAATCCCCTTTTCTCCACATCCCCTTCAACATTCATTATTTCTTGTCTTTTCAATAATAAACATTCTAAGAGGTGTAAAGTGATATCTCATTGTGGTTTTTATTTACATTTCTTTAATAATTAGTGAGGTTGAGAATTTTTTTTCTTGTGCCTGTTTGGTCATCTGTATGTTTTCTTTGTAAAAATATCTATTCAGGCCCTCTGCCCATTTTTTACTTAGGTTGTTTTGTTGATGTTGTTTAGTTGTATGCGTTCTTTATGTATTGTGGATAAAAACCTGTTATTAGGTATATAATTTGCAAATATATTCTCCCATTCAGTAGGTTGCCTTTTCATTTTGATGATGGTTTCCTTTACTGTGCAGAAGCTTTTTGGTTTGATGCAGTCCCATTTGTTTATTTTCACTTCTATTTCTCTTCCCTTTGAGTTAGATCCACAAACACATCACTAAGACAGTTGTCAATGAGGTTGCTGCCTGTTTTCTTCTAGGAATAATATGGTTTCAGATCTTACATTCAAGTCTTTGATCCATGTTGAGGTAATTTTTGTGTTTAGTGTAAAATAGTGGTACAGTTTCATTATTTTGTTTGTGGCTGTCCGGTTTTCCCAATACCAGTTATTGAAGATATTGGCCCTTCACTTGTATCTTCTTTGTTCCTTTGTTATAAACTAATAGTCCATATATTTGTGTATTTATTTCTGGACTCTCAGTTCTGTTATATTGATATGTGTCTTTTTTTTGTGTGAGTACCATGCTTTTTTTATTACTATAGCTTTGTAGTGTAGTTTGAAATCAGGGTGCATGACCTTCGGCTTTGTTCTTCTTTCACAAAATTATTTTGGTTATTTGGGATCTTTTGTGGTTCCATAAAAAATTAGAATTATTTTTTCTATTTCTGTGAAATATGGCTTTGGAATTTTGATATGGTTTACATTGAATCAGCAGTTTGCTTTCAGTAGTATGGACATTTTAAACGATACTAATTCTTCTAATCCATGAGCACAGAATATCTTCCCATTTATTTGTGTCTTATTTGATTTCTTTCATCAGTGTCTTATAATTTTCAGTTTATAGGTCTTTCACCTCCTTGGTTAAATTAATTCCTAGGTATTTTATTCTTTTTGATGCAATTGTAAATGGGATTGTTTTTTTAATTTCTTTTTCTAATAGTTTGTTATTAGTGTATAGAAATACAACAAACTTCTGTATATTGATTTCATATCCTGCAACTTTACTGAATTCATTTATTTACTGAGTTCTAATAGTTTTTTGGCGGAGTCTTTAGGGTTTTCTAAATGTAATATCATGTCATCTGCAAATAGTGACAGTTTTAGTTTTCCTTTCTGTTTTTTTTTTGTTTTTTTTGGATGTATTTTATTTGTTTTTCTTCCTTAATTGCTGTGGCTAGGACTTCCAATACTATGTTGGATAAAAGTGGGCATCCTTTGTCCTATTCCAGGTCTTATAGGAAAAGCTTTCAGGTTTTCACCATTGAGTATGATGTTAGCTGTGGATTTGTCATATATTTATTAAATTGAAGTATGTTCCCTCTATATTCACTTTGTTGAGAGATTTATCACAAATTAAATTTTGTCAAATGCTTTGTCTGCATCTACCAAGATGATCATATATTTTTTTACTCTTTATTTTGTTAATATGCTGTATCATGTTGATTGATTTGCAAATGCTGAACAATCCTTGTATCTGGGACAAATCCTACTTGATCATAGTGTATGATCATTTTAATGATGTATTCCTGGATTCTGTTTGCTAATAATTTGTTGAAGAATTTTACATCTATGTTCATCAAAAATATTGGCCTGTAATTTTATGTTTTTGTTGTGTCCTTGTCTGGTTTTGGTTGTCAGGGTAATGCTGGATTCATAAAATGTGTTTTGAAAGTTTCCCGCTTCTTCAATTTTTCTGGAAGAGTTTGAGAAAGATAGGTATTATATATTTTTTGAAGGTTTTATAGGATAGGATTCACCAGTGAAGCCATTTGGCCATGGGTTTTTGTTTGTTGGGGACTTTTGATTTCTGTTTCAATCTCCTTACTAGTAACTAATCTATTCAAATTTTCTATTTCTTTATGATTCAATCTTGGAAGGTTGTATAAGAATTTGTCTATTTCTTCTAGGTTGTCCCCTTTGTTGGCATATAATTGTACATAGTGGTCTCATGATCCTTTGTATTTCTGTGGTATCAGTTGTAACCTCTCCTCTTTCATTTCCTATTCTATTTATTTAAGCTCTCTTATTTATCTTGGTTAATCTAGCTAATTTTATTTCTTCAATCACCCATTTTTTTTTTTTTTAGTAATACGTTGTTTAATCTCCACATTTTTGTAGTTTTTCTCATTTTTTTCCTTGTGGTTGATTTCTGGTTTTATACCAATGTGGTCAGAGAAGATGCTTGATATATTTCCAATAGCCTAACTTTATTGAAATTTACTTTGTGCCCCAACATTTGGTTTCTCCTTGAGAATGTCTCATGTGCTTTTGAGAAGAATGTACTCTGCTTATATTATATGTAATGTTCTGTATATACCTATTAAGTTAATCTGTTCTAATGTGTCACTTACGTTCAGTGTTTCCTTATTGATTTTCTGTCTGAATGATTTATCCATTGATGGAAGGGTGATGTTAAAGTCCAATACTGTTATTGTATTGCTTTAAAGATTTCTCTTAAGTCCATTAATAGTTACTTTATATATTGTGGTGCCCTTTTGTTGGGTGCATATACGTTTATAAATGGTATATCTTCTTGCTGGACTGACTCCTTTATCATTATATAATATCCTTCTTTGTTTTTTTTATAACAGTCTTTGTTATAGGTTATATTTTATCTGATATGAATAGAGGTACTTCAGCT
Organism: Balaenoptera borealis; assembly: GCF_965194805.1. Classification (NCBI taxonomy): domain Eukaryota; kingdom Metazoa; phylum Chordata; class Mammalia; order Artiodactyla; family Balaenopteridae; genus Balaenoptera; species Balaenoptera borealis. The sequence continues at coordinate 36,359,976 of NC_138875.1, forward strand.
TTCTTTTCATTTCCATTTCCATGGAATAACTTTTCCCATCCCTTTACTTTTAGTTTCTGTTTTTCCTTACTTTTAAAGTGAATCTCTTGTAGGTATATATACTGGTCTTTTAAAAAATAAATCTATGCAGCTACTCTATGTCTTTTGATTAGTGAATTTGGTCCATTTATAGTTAACATAGTTGTTGATAGTTATGTGCTTGTCGCCATATTATTCATTGTTTTCTGGTTGTTTTTGTAGATTCTAACCGTTCTTTTTTCTTCTTTCTCTCTTCCTTTGTGGTTGGTAGTTTTCTTTAGTGTTATGTCTAGATTCCTTTCTCATGTTCTTTTGGGTATGAGTTTTTCTCTGTGGTTACTATAATGTCTACATATAATATCCTTTGTAAATGACAGTCTTTTAAATTGTTGGCAACTTAATTTTGCACACATTCTAAAGCAGTCTGCATTTACTCCCTTCTCCATGTTTTATAATTTTGGTGACTTTTTAAAATCTTTTTAATTTTATGCATTCCTTAACTAATTATTGCAATTTTATAACTTTACTGCTTTTGTCTTTAACCTTCATTCTAGTTTTATAAGTGATGGATCCACCACCTTTTTTACATATTTACCTTTTCCAGTAAGAATTTTACTTTTGTATGTTTTCTTATTATTAATTAATGCTGTATTTTTTCAGCTTAAAGAAGTTCTGTTAATGTTTCCTGTAGGGCCAGTTTAGTGATGATGAACTCCTTTAGTTTTTGCTTATCTGAGAAACTTTTAATCTCTCCTTCAATTATGAATGATAACATTGCAGGGCAGATAATTTATGACTGCAAGTCATGCTAATTTCTTTTGTCCTTTAAAGTTTGTGCTAAAAAATTTGCTTTTAGCTTTAAGAGGTTTCCCTTGTATGTAGCAAGTTGTTTTACTCTTGCTGCCTTGAGAATTTTATCTTTATCTTTAAATTTTTCTATTTTAATTATAATGTTTCTTGGTGTATGTACCTTTGGGTTCATCTTATTTGGAACTCTCTGGGCTTCCTGGACCTGGATGTCTGTTTCCTTCCCCAGGTTCAGGAAGTTTTCAGACACTATTTCTTCAAATAATTTTTCTGGCCCTTTCTCTCTCTCTTCTTTTTCTAGGACCCCTATAATGCAAATGTTATTCCATTTGATGTTGTCTCAAAGATCTAGGGAAGGCTATCCTTATTTTGTAAGTTCTTTTTTCATTTTGCTACACTGGGTGTATCCTATTGCTTTGTCTTCCATTTTATGGGTATATTTTTCTACCTCATTCAGTCTACTGTTGACTCCTTCTAATATATTTTCAGTTAGAGTTTCCATTTGGTACTGTCTTATATTTTCTGTCTCTGTTGAAGTTCTCACTGCGAACTTCTCCCAAGCCACTTTATGGTAATTACTTTTAATTCTTTATCATATAGATTGCTTATCTCTGTTTCATTTAGTTCTTTTTCTGATGTTTTGTCTTATTCTTTCAATTGGAACATATTCTTCCATATCTTCATTTTGCCCAAATCTCTGTATTTGTTTTGATGTATTAGGTAAATCAGCTACCTTTCACAGCCATGGAGAAGTGGCCTTACATAGATGTCCTGTGAGGCAATCCAACCTGACTATTAGAGCCAGGTACTCAAGAGGTGTCACATATGTGGGCTTCATGTGCCTTCCCTTTATGATGGAGCTGAGACTGTTGCTATGGTGTACTGGTAGATGGGAGCTGGCCTGCATGATGACTGCTGCAGTGCACTGGTCGGTCAGAGGAGCCCCCAGCACAGCCATGTGGCACAGCCACATTGGCTGTGGCATGCTGGTGTGTGGGACTATTGCCCAGCCAATGAGGAGACTCAGCCAAGGTGCATGGGTGAGCAGGGCTCTCAGTGGGCTTGCCCATTGGCCCTAGCAGGTTAGAAGGAGAATTCCAAAATGGCGCCAACCAGCACCACCATTAACAACGTAGCCTGAGGTTGCAAAAATGACTCCCACGAGGGTCTCAGTTCCTGGGGAGCATCCCAGCTGATTCCTGCCTTTCTGGAAGAAGCTTCAAGATTATTAAGTGGGTTCCCTTCACTATTGTTCATGAGCTTTTTGATATGGTGTTTTTGTACTGGTTTTCACATTGAGTGAGGTCTGTGTTTGTGTGAACCCTTCAAGAACATGTTTTCCATTCCTTGCAGTTCTATAGTTTTCCCCGAATGTATTCTCCATTGGTTTTCAAAGCCAGTTGTTTGGGGGTGTCTGTCTCTCCTGTACAGGATCTACAGGTTTGGGTGCCTAAAGTGGAGCTCAAATCCCTTGCTCCTCAGGGAAAAAAACTGTACTTTTGTGATCCTTCCTGATTGTAAATCACCACAGCTGGGGTGTAGGTTTTATCTTTGGTGAAACAATATCTCTGCCTCTCTTGCCTGTCTTGATGCAGTCCTTTTAACCTTTGTTGCAGAGACTCTGTTCATCTAGTTTCCAGGTCCATTTCAGAGGGAATGACTACATATGCAGTTGTAGATTTTTTGTGTCCATGGGAGTAGGTGAATTCAGGATCTTCCAATTCCACTGTCTTGATCCCTCCCCCAGTCTGTCTCCTTCCTTGTACAGAGATATCTATTCTAGATGGCAAGTATATTGAGATCAGAACAGGAACTAGGATGAGGACAGTGAGCAAGCTAAGGTGCAAAATTTAAGGAGGTACTAACTCTGAAACTGAATAATTTGGTGCAAAAAACTTAAAACTATGACTCACTTTCTTGGCACCACTGAGATTACCAGCCTGTTCAGTAACTGTATGCCTTTTTTTTCAAATTCCATTTGGGTCTAAAAATCCATTAGTTGGAATGATCATGCTTCTCATAGAAGGTGGGAGGGGGATGATTACTTCTCCTCACTAAACAACCTAGTTAATACTTCCTAGACACATAATCTGGAGAGACCATCACCTTTAGTAATGAATGCCAATTTCTGCTCCTCTTCTTGTTCCCTTGTGATTTCCAACAGTCATTCAAAAATGCATTCTTTGAGTTCTGCGAGGGTCAGATAGTAGAGTAATGATATGTATCTTCATGCCAATTAAGAATACTGAAAACTTTTGTAGAGATTGCTTTAAAAAACTATGGAGATTGTTTCAAGATGGTGGAGTAGAAGGACATGTGCTCACTCCCTCTAGTGAGAGCACTGGAATCACAACTAACTGCTGAACAGTCATCTACAGGAAGACACTGGAACTCACCAAAAAAGATACCCCACATCCAAAGACAAAGGAGAAGCCACAATAAGATGGTAGGAGGGGCACAATCACAATAAAATCAAATCCCATAACAGCTGGGTGGGTGACTCACAAACTGGAGAACAATTATACCACAGAAGTCCACCCACTGGAGTGAAGGTTCTGAGCCCCACGTCAGGCTTCCCAACCTGGGGGCCCTGGAGCAGGAGGAGGAATTCCCAGAAAATCAGACTTTGAAGTCTAGTGGGATTTGATTGCAGGACTTCAACAGGACTGGGGAAACAGAGAATGCACTCTTGAAGGGCATGTACAAGGTAATGTGTGCATCAGGACCCAGGGGAAGGAGCAGTGACCCCATAGAAGACTGAACCAGACCTGCCTGCCAGGGTTGGAGGGTCTCCTGCAGAGGTGGGGGGAGGCTGTGGCTCACCCTGGGGAAAAGGGCACTGGCAGCAGAAATTCTAGGAAGTACTCTTGGTATGAGCCCTACCAGAGTCTCCCATTAACCCCACTAAAGAGCCCAGGTAAGCTCTATGCTGAGTTGCCTCAGGCCAAAAAACCAACAGGGAGGGAACTCAACTCCACCCATCAGCCGACCAACAGATTAAAGTTTTACTGAGCTCTGCCCACCAGAGCAACACCCAGCTCTACCCACCAACAGTCCCTCCAATCAGGAAGCTTGCACAAGCCTTTTAGATAGCCTCAACCACCAGAGGGCAGACAGCAGAAGCAAGAAGAACTACAATCCTGCAGCCTGTGGAACAAAAACCATATTCACAGAAAGACAGACAAAATGAAAAGGCAGAGGACAATGTACCAGGTGAAGGAACAAGATAAAATCCCAGAAAAACAACTAAATGAAGTGGAGATAGGCAACCTTCCAGAAAAAGAATTCAGAATAATGATAGTGAAGATGATCCAGGACCTCAGAAAAAGAATGGAGGAAAAGATCAGGAAGATGCAAGAAATGTTTAACAAGACCTAGAAGAATTAAAGAACAAACAAACAGAGATGAACAATACAATAACTGAAATGAAAAATACACTAGAAGGAATCAATAGTAAAATAACTGAGGCAGAAGAACAGATAAGTAACCTGGAAGACAGAATGGTGCCATTCACTGCTGTAGAACAGAATAAAGAAAAAAGAAAGAAAAGAAATGAAGACAGCCTAAGAGTCTTCTGGGACAACATTAAACACACCAACATTCACATTATTGGGGTGCCAGAAGGAGAAGAGAGATAGAAAGGACCAGAGAAAATATTTGAAGATGTTATAGTCAAAAACTTCCCTAACATGGGAAAGGAAATAGCCACCCAAGTTCAGGAAGCTTAGAGAGTCCCATACAGGATAAACCCAAGGAGGAACATGCCGAGACACATAGTAATCAAATTGACAAAATTAAGGGCAAAGAAAAATTATTAAAGGCGACAAGGAAAAAATGACAAATAACATACAAGGGAACTCCCATAAGGTTAACAGCTGATTTCTCAGCAGAAACACTACAAGTCAGAAAGGAGTGTCAGGATATACTTAAAGTATTGAAACAGAAGAATCTACAACCAAGATTACCAGCAAAGTTCTCGTTCAGATTTGATGGAGAAATGAAAAGCTTTACACACAAGCAAAAGCTAAGAGAATTCAGCACCACCAAACCAGCTCTACAACAAATGCTAAAGGAATTTCTCTAAGTGGGAAACAGAAGAGAAGAAAAGCACCTACAAAAACAAACCCAAAACAATTAAGAAAATGGTAATAGGAACATAGATATCGATAATTACATTAAATGTAAATGGATTAAATGCTCCAAAAGACACAATCTTGCTGAATGGATACAAAAACAACACCTGTATATATGCTGTCTACAAGAGACCCACTTCAGACCTAGGGACACATGCAGACTGAAAGTGAGAGGATGGAAAAAGATAGTCCATGTAAATGGAAATCAAAAGTAAGCTGGAGTAGCAACACTCATATCAGATAAAATAGACTTTAAGATAAAGAATGTTACAAGAGAGGAGCTTCCCTGGTGGCGCAGTGGTTGAGAATCTGCCTGCCAATGCAGGGGACACGGGTTCGAGCCCTGGTCTGGGAAGATCCCACATGCCGCGGAGTGACTAGGCCCCTTGAGCCACAACTACTGAGCCTGTGCATCTGGAGCCCGTGCTCCGCAACAAGAGAGGCCGCGAAAGTGAGAGGCCTGCACACCGCGATGAAGAGTGGCCCCCGCTTGCCGCAACTAGAGAAAGCCCTCGCACAGAAATGAAGACCCAACACAGCCAAAACTAAATAAATAAATTAATTAATTAAAAAAAAAAAGAATGTTACAAGAGAAAATGAAGAACAGTACATAATGATCAAGGGATCAATTCAAAAAGATATAACAATTGTAAATATATATGCACCCAACAAAGGAGCACCTTAATACATAAGGCAAATGCTAACAGCTAGAAAAGAGGAAATACACAGTAACACAATAATAGTGGGGGACTTTAACACTTCACTTACACCAATGTACAGATCATCCAGACAGAAAATTAATAAGGAAACACAAGCTTTAAATGGCACAATAGAGCAGATAGATTTATTTTATATTTATAGGACATTCTATGCAAAAACAGCAGATTACATTTTCTTCTCAAGTGCACATGGAACATTCTCCAGGATCGATCACATCTTGGGTCACAAATCAAACCTCAGTAAATTGAAGAAAATTGAAATCATATTAAGCATCTTTTCTGACCACAACACTATGAGATTAGAAATAAATTACAGGGAAAAAAACGTAAAAAACACAAACACATGGAGGCCAAACAATACGTTACTAAATAACCAAGAGATCACTGAATCAATCAAAGAGGAAATCAAAAAATACCTAGAAACAAATGACAATGAAAACACAATGACCCAAAACCTATGGGATGCAGCAAAAGCAGTTCTAAGAGGACTGTTTATAGCTATACATCCTACCTCAAGAAACAAACAAACTCTCAAATAAGCAATCTAACCTTACACCTAAAGGAACTAGGGAAAGAAGAACAAACAAAACCTAAAGTTAGCAGAAGGAAAGAAATCACAAAGATCAGAGCAGAAATAAATGAAATAGAAACAAAGAAAACAATAACAAAGATCAATAAAACTAAAAGCCTGTTCTTTGAGAAGATAAAAAAAATTGATAAACCTTTAGCCAGACTCATCAAGAAAAAAAGTGAGAGGATGAAAATCAAAAAAATTAGAAGTGAAAAAGAAGTTACAATGGACACCACAGAAATACAAATCATCATAAGAGACTATTACAAGCAACTCTGTGCCAATAAAATGGATATTTTGGAAGAAATGTACAAATTCTAAGAAATTTATAAACTTCCAAGACTGAACCGGGAAGAAATAGAAAATAGGAACAGACCAATAACAAGTAATGAAATTGAAATTGTGGTTTAAAATCTTCAAAACAAATAAAAGTCCAGGACCAGGATTCAAAGGTGAATTCTATCAAACACTTAGAGAAGAGTTAACACCCATCCTTCTCAAACTCTTCCAAAAAAATTGCAGAGGAAGGAACACTCCCAAACTCATTCCACGAAGGCACCATCACCCTGATACCAAAACCAGACAAAGATACTACAAAAAAAGAAAATTACAGACCAATATCACTGATGAGTATAGATGCAAAAATCCTCAACATAAAACTAGCAAACAAAATCCAACAACACATTAAAAGGATCATACACCATGATCAAGTGGGATTTATCCCAGGGATGCAAATATTCTTCAATATACACAAATCAATCTATGTGATACACCATATTAACAAATTGAAGAAGAAAAACCATATGATCATCTCCATAGATGCAGAAAAAGCTTTTGACAAAATTCAACACCAATTTATGATAAAAATTTTCCAGATAGTGGGCAGAGAGGGAACCTATCTCAACATAATAAAGGCCGTATATGACAAACCCACAGCAAACATCATTCTCAATGGTGAAAAACTGAAAGCATTTCCTCTAAGATCAGGACAAGACAAGGATGTCCACTCTCACCACTATATTTCAACATAGTTTTGGAAGTCCTAGCCATGAAAATCAGGGAAGAAAAAGGAATACAAATTGGAAAAGAAGAAGTAAAACTGTCACTGTTTGCAGATGACATGATACTATCCGTAGATAATCCTAAAGATGCCACCAGAAAACTATTAGAACTAATCAATGAATTTGGTATAGTTGCAGGATACACAATTAATGCACAGAAATCACTTTCATTCCTATACACTAACAATGAAAGATCAGAAAGAGAAATTAAGCAAAGAATCCCATTCACCATTTCAACAAAAAGAATAAAATACCTAGGAATAAACCTACCAATAGAGGTAAAAGACTTGTACTCAGAAAACAGTAAGACACTGATGAAAGAAAACAAAGATGACACAAACAGATGGAGAGATATCCCATGTTCTTGGATTGGAAGAATGAATATTGTAAAAATGACTATACTACCAAAAGCAGTCTACAGATTCAATCCAATCCCTATCAAATTTCCATTGGCATTTTTTACAGAACTAGAACAAAAAATCTTAAAATTTGTATGGAGACACAAAAGACCCCAAATAGCAATCTTGAGGGAAAAAAAAACAGAGCTGGGGGAATCAGACTTCCTTACTTTAGACTATGTTACAAAGCTACAGTAATCAAGACAATATGGTACTGGCCCCAAAACAGAAATACAGATCAATGGAATAGGTTAGAAAGCCCAGAGATAAAACCACACACCTATGGTCAACTAATCTATGACAAAGGAGGCAAGGATATGCAATGGAGAAAAGACAGTATCTTCAAAAAGTAGTGTGGGGAAAACTGGACAGCTACATGTAAAAGAATGAAATTAGAACTCTCCTTAACACCATACACAAAAATAAACTCAAAATGGATTAAAGACCTAAATGTAAGACTGGACACTATAAATCTCTTAGAGGAAAACATAGGAAAAATATTTTTTGACATAAATTACAGAAAGATCTTTTTTGACCCACCTCCTACAGTAATGAAAATAAAAACAAAATAAACCAAAGGGACCTAATAAAACTTAAAAGCTTTTGCACAGCAAAGGAAACTATAAACAAGACAAAAAGACAACCCACAGAGTGGGAGAAAATATTTGCAAACAAATCAACAGACAAAGGATTCATCTCCAAAATGTATAAACAGCCCATGCTGCTCAATATTAAAAAAACAAACAACCCAATCATAAAATGGGCAGAACACCTAAACAGGCATTTCTCCAAAGAAGACATACAGATGGCCAAGAGGCACATAAAAAGTTGTTCAACATCACTAATTATTAGAGAAATGTAAATCAAAACACAATGAGATATCACCTCACACCAGTTTGAATGGGCATCATCAGAAAATCTACAAACAACAAATGCTGGGGATGGTGTGGAGAAAAGGGAACCCTCTTGCACTGTTGGTGGGAAAGTAAATTGATACAGCCACTATGGATAACAGTATGGAGGTTCCTTATAAAAGCAAAATATAGAATTACCATAAGATGCAGCAAATCCACTAGTGAGCATATACTGAAAGAAAACCATAATTCAAAAAGACACATGCACCCCAATGTTCATTGCAGCACTATTTACAGTAGCCACCTCATGGAAGCAACCTAAATGCCCATTGACAGATGAATGGATAAGGAAGTGGTACCTATATACAATGGAATATTACTCAGCCATAAAAAGGAATGAAATTGGGTCATTTTTAGAGACGTGGATGGATGTAGAGACTGTCATACAGAGTGAAGTAAGTCAGAAAGAGAAAAACGAATATTGTATATTAATGCATATCTGTAGAATCTAGAAAAATGGTACAGATGAACTGGTTTCCAAGGCAGAAATAGAGACACGGATGTAGAGAACAAACGTGTGGACACCAAGGGGTGAAAGGGGGTGTGGTGATGGTGGTGTGATGAATTGGGAGACTGGGATTGACATATATACAGTAATATGTATGAAATGGATAACTAATAAAAACCTGCTGCATAAAAAACAAAAAAAAAATGTGAAAGTCTTGTATTTGCCAAAAATTTTGTTCTGGCTTTTCTGTAAGATGTTATGGCAAAATCTGAACGAACTTTTCAGCCAACCCAATACCTTTCTCTGTGCTTTTTCCCAGACCTCGTTACCTGAAAAAAGTGAAACTTGAAAATTAGGGCAGTGTTTATAGTGGTGGATTTGCTCATAATTTTCACATATTTAGGACGTCGAGAGTTTGAATAAATGATTTCCATGAAGAAGATGAGGAGAGACAAACATTAAAACATCATCAGACCACTGATTTTCAATGACATCTACTTGATAAAATCCATTAATTTGTTATTAAAAGCAATCCATACAAATGTGAGCACATGTTTTCAATAAAATACAGTATGAGAGAAATTGAAGGCATATGAAGACAGAGTATGTACTGGGTTATGGTTATTAATGCAATCAGGTCATTCTGACCCATTGCATTATACATATAGTATTATTAAATATATTAAAGATACCCCATTGCTAACTTGATTTGAAGACCAATAAAAAGCCTGTGAACAGAGAAATGAAGTTCAAGTGACAATCACACCAAGGCAACTTTGCACTGTGTCAACTAATTAACTAGAAAATCCTTAATGAACTTTGTGATGCACGTGCCCTTATATCATATGGCAGAGGGCTTGGTGGTTGGGGTGGGGAGCTGATAGATGCTGGAAGGGATAGGTATATGGAGTCTAGCACCCTGCCAGGGAAAATTGTGGACCCCTGTTAAGTTGAAAAATCCTCAAACTGGTGTACACACACCAGTGCATCAGAGAGAATATGTGAATCAATACAGTAAACATTGACCAACTTCCTGGGGCTCTCAATTTTTAGCATAAAAATTTTAAGAAAGTGAACTCAGAAGTAACTTTAAACATTTTTATATTATAACAAACACCAATATATTATGGAATAAAATGCAAGAGGTGTATGCATTTATAAGATAAAAGGGGAGATTTCAAAGAAAGTTCACACTTGCTATGGGCCAGTTAAATCTAGATCCCAGAGCCTTGGGTGCACATATCATTTTCTCTGTGCTGACATAGATAAATCAGTGAAAAAGTTGGAGAAATACTTTCCCAAAATAGGTTTCTTTTGTGGATTCTTTCTAAATCCCTTGGCACTAGGAGGGGAAAAATTAAATTCTACCATTGAAACAGATTGTCTAATTAGTGAAATTTTTAATAATTGCAGGCTGAGATATCACTAGAGATTTAACAAAAGATATAACATTTTAACTTCTCCCAAAATAGATGGTAAAGTAGATCCCAATTTTGGTGTAACTAAACTCCTAATAAACCTAAAGTCCCTGAATAAAGAGGTACCCCTGCTTACTCTGTCTGTGAAATAGGGCTAGGTACATCCAGCTTTAGTGTGGCAGACTCAGGTCAAGGGCTGTAAATTAAATGATTCTCTTTCAGGAAGAACACAGATTTCCCTATGAATGTGTTACTTTCTAAACCAGGAGGTAGAGAGAAAATCTGTCTCATAGTAACAGACAAGTTAAGTCCTAGTTACAGGACAAGACTGCTGTCTAGGTCAGGTAGTAGCAACTTCATCCCACAGGCCATATCTAATGCACTGAGTGTTTCTGTACGGCCCACAAACTAAGAGTGGTTTTCACATTTTTAAAGTTTTAAAAAATTCACCCCAAATATTATTTCCTGATAAATGAAAATTATATAAAATTCAAATTTCAGTGCTAGAGTTTTATTGGAATGCAGCCACACCATTTGGTTTATGTAATATTTGTGGTTGCCTTTGTGCTACAACAGCAGAGTTGAGTAGTTATAACAAAACCTAACACGCTTACTGTCTTTTTTTTCACAGAAAATGTTTATCAACTCCTGGTTTAGAGTCTTGTAGCTTAATGTGTAGTTCTAGGACCAACATCATCAGTACCATCTGGGAGATTTTTAGAAATGTAGAATCTCAGACACAACCCCTTGTCTGCTAAATTAGAACTGGAATCATAGCAAGTTTCATTATTAATTCTTAGGCAAAATAAAGTTTTGGAATCACTGGTCAAGGTCACAAAGACCTTGAAGAGGTATGTGTTCCTCTCTAGCTCCGTTTGGTTAAAAGGTAAAGGAGAATTGAGTCTTAGATCAGGACTACATGAACTAATAACTCCCCACTGTTGCTGAAAATGAAAATAAACTCTGTCATCATTTTTTGCCCAGGGAAAAGTTTTTTGATTAAACTGAAAAGATATAGAATGAAGAGCAGATATCTAGGCTGTAATGATTCTTCAAAAAAAATTTCTCCCAAGAAATTCCTTCACTGAAAGAAGATGCTCTTAGGCCACCCTAGATCCCAGGATACCCAGGGTCCATAGCTCTGATGAAGCTATATATGCTGGAATATAGCTCTGATAAAGGGTGTCTGAACTCATTAGTTAGACAGATGCCAAAGAGAATCTCATTCAGTATTTTTGAGATTTATTGAGTTTTGTACTGCCACAAAACCCCTCTATTGCTCCCTTTTTTACCTTAATGCTCCTTTCAACCCCAAGAAACACATTCACAAAGAAACACAAACACACACACATAGCACCTGTGGTTGATTTGAACAGTCACCACAATTCCTTCTTCTTTTTTTATTATGTGTGGAAAAAGAAATTTAAAAATCATCTCTATTAGCTGTAAAATCATAGAAACAATTTAAAAATGAGATCTACTGTGTTATTTTCTAAAACTGTGACTGTAGACACAAGTGACCAGGAAACAGTAAGACTAAGTGAAACAGTTGTTACATGCCTGATGGAGTGAGATCCATCAAAAGCAAGAAAAGGTATTTCTACCCTCTATGTACACCAGGCAATGCTACACATATCTTTTTTGCTATGAGTAAATAAATCTGCATAGTAGAATGTATGGAACTACTGAATTTAGCAGGACCCCAAAAGTCACATACATTAAGTCTGTGGTAAATGTTCACTGTAATGACAATGTTCCTGGTGTTTAGCATTTCTGAGTTCCCCCCACCCCCACCCCCGCAAGCTTCACAAGTCCTTTAGAAAAACACAGCAACATCTTACTCTTGATTTTTAAGTACAGACTTACTTCAATGCACACTTACATCAGGCACTGTGCTAAATAGATTATAGACATTAGCTCATTTAATTCCTAAAACACAATGCAGGTAATGTGGACATCATAACCCTATTATAGAGAGGAAGTGACTGAGCATCAGAAAGATTCAATAACTTGCTCAAGTCATGGGTACTATGAGAAGAGCTAGGCTGTAACCCTACATTCTTTCTATCTCATTATATTGCCAAACTATGGTGGCTCCAACCAGAGATGACTCTGAAATATCAAGATGTATCCCTTCAAGGACATCCATACCCTCCCCATTGTTTCTAGTCAACTTTCACAAAGGCTCGGTCACACTAGAATCTTTCTGAACACTATACACATATTATAGTGTAGTTAACCAAAACAGGATCTTAATCAGCAATGGGAAGTTCTTGTCCGCTCCACTTGTGTGCACCTAAGGTTGACATGAATTATTTTTCCTCCTTCTTCTAGACTTTAAGCAGAGACCGTCTCTTAGAAAATGTTTAGGTATGCATAAGATTCAAAGTAAAGATTTATTGAATATTGGGTGAAAGTACAAAACAAAAAATACCAGTCAAATATAATGCTTACTCTGTTTGTAGTTTTTCATTAACATAAGATGCAGTATGCTAAACTGTGTGGGAGATAAAAACATGTAAGACCAATAATAAACAGTTTTTTTCAATATTAAATTGGGCTAAAATTATAAACACCTATATCTTTTTTATGTTTCATAGAAAAAATGAACAATCCCCTCGTTCTTTCACCTTTTATCCTTAATCATAAAACTGAACAAACATGTAGCTAAGGGGCCTTGATTTTCCTGCTATCCTTAGAATTAGAGATGGGAAGACTCTCTTGTCCATTTTATCTTCTTATCCAGTGAGCATTTGTCTTTCATAAATCATGGTATTTTTTAGTATCAGAATAAGAGAAAAAAAGTCATCATCACTCTGTGGAACATGGGTTACACGTTGCCAAATATTCATCCTTTTGGAAACAGGTATCAGTGGCCCCATGACCTATAATGTGTGCTCAATGTAATCACAGGGCTGTGCCACCTCTTTACAAATTCCATGAATCCCTGTAAATAATTATGATACAAAATGTCAGAAAAAATAATCATCAGGATGGTAGGTTGAGTCACAAGTAAACTTAGAGTCGTCCTGAATATCCTTTAAGATAAAAATCTGTCATCTACTTAAAAACATGAAATGGACCAATACAAATCGTGTTTCAGTTTCCTCATAAAACCGTGTGAAGATTGAATGAGATAATAGAAATAAAGCATTTAAAGTGTCTTGCACACAATAACTGCTCAGTAAATATTCATAATGATTTAATAATTATCAGTTATATTCAAGGATTCACTTCATTTTGGTCAATACCTTTTCACCAAATATTAATGACCTTCAGTATTATACAGTGTCTTTAGAAAGTGGTAATTAGACTGCTGTAGGCTGACTAACATGGAAATGAAAGGTAAATATATTCATACCACTCAGATGTGAAAGTCAAGCTCCCTCATGGGGTTTTTCATGGGACACCTACACTGAGGGTACAGAGTCAGTTTGAATGTCCTTCCTTCCCAGTGGGAGTCCCATTTCTGGGACTCAGTGGCCTGTCATCTCTTTCAGAGGAGCCACAGCAGGATGCCTGATTGGGGCTTAATGAACAGCCTTTGGGGAATTTCACATAAGTTGTCATTAATGCTTCGCATATTTGCAAGGTGAGTCCATCCCATTCTTCAATAGGTCTTCATCACAATAGCCTGTGTGTACTTTCATCTATCTTGCAGTAGAAAAGGTGAAAGGGGAATGTAGGGATACATTGCAGCATAAAAAGGGTCAAATAGATATTCAGAACCCAGACTGGATTATATGTTGATGTTGATTATACTGTTTAGTTGGGGGGGGGGGATGATAGGTGTGAGTGTGTGACTACTTTTCTGCTTAACATACATTTATATATTTATATTTCAGAAAAAGGTTTTAGAAGACAGTACCATGCCTTAAACTTACTTTCTTATTTATATGTGTTCTGCTTAATCGAATTTTTCCTGATCGTAATGCTCCCATATCCTTCATGTATTATGTATGCTTTTATCTGAACACCTTTTCACCTATGCTTTCAAATTTGCTTGCATAAAAGCCTACAATATAGTTCCACAATTTTTAAAAGTCTATTTGTTTCGGCAGTTATGTCAATGAATCAGTTGATCTAAGAAAGAAATGGAAAATTTTATTCGAGCCAAATTTGAGGATTATAATCCTGGAAGAGCATCTCAGAAAGCTCTGAGAGCTCTCCTGCCCCTTAGAAGTTAAAGCAAACTTATATAAGTTTTTTGAGACAGAGGGCTGTATGTCAAATGACATATTACTGACAGTTTACATACTCCAGATCTAAGTGCCATGTGACCCCTTATGAGCTCAAGAAGGAATCCTATCTTTAAGGAGTTGTCTTATTGATATTAGAAGAATATTGCTGCTTATGGTTGAGCAGGTATTTCTGCCAATTGGAAAGTTGTGGTCAATGTATAATGCGGATACACAATGCACAGTAGGGGGGAGAGAGAAGGCGAAAGGGCAGAGAAAAATTATTTTTAATGTTTTTCTTGTCCTGCCATAAAATATGAATTTTATTTCACAGTTATTTCCCATTTCTCACATCTTGCATATTTTTGCTTTCTCCCTTTATATTTTGATTAAATAAGCTAGTGGTTTGTCTATTCTGTTATTTTTTTCAAAATTTTAATAACAGATTTTTTATTTATTCATTATGTCTATTTTTCTATTCTCTTCATTAATTTCTTTTTTATTTTTATTCTCTTTATCTTTGTTCTTTGTGTTTGCTTTGTTCTTTTTCTAGTTTTTGTTTTTGATCTGGGAATGTATGTCTTTTACTACCATTCTTTCATTTTTACTGACAAAATAATTTAATGCTATGAATTTTCCCGTGATCACTGCTCTAAATTCATTTCATATGTTATGATCTATAGTGCTTTCATTGTCATTCTTTTCATAAAAATTTGCAATTTCAGTTTGTATCCCACATTTTATTAAAGAACTGGTTAATAAGCAGCTTTTCTGCTTTTCATTTGGAAGGGCCTTTTGTTTTTGTTTTTTCTTGATAATTTATTATTTTATTCATTTCTATCAGAGTGTTGTTTGTATTTCCACTTTATGTAAATTACTAATATTTTCTTTATAACTTGGCTTATGATCAGTTTTTGTGACTGTGTTGTGGGTGATTGAGAAGGATCTGTATTCTCTGTAATTATGGTGTAAAGGTAAATATATATACATAAGATCTCTCTTAATGGTTACATTTTTTATCTTCTCTATTTTTATTTATTTTGGTCCACTTCATCTGTCTTGTTCTTGAATGATGTATAAAAGTATCCTATTATTAAAGTTTCTATTTATGCCTCCTTATTTCTCCTGTACTTTTTGTTTCATAAAGGTATTCATTGTGTTACTTGGTGCTTAAATATTCATAAATATTATATCTTCATTGTAAACTGTGGTTTTAACATTAAAAAAAGTGTTCTTTTTCACATTTAAAGGTTTTCGGTTTGATTTCTACTTTTCTGCTATTAGGATTACTACTACCATTCTATCTGTTTTCCATTTTTATGGTACATTTCTGCTCATTCCTTTATTTTTAGTGTTTCTGAGTTTATTCAGTTTAGGTGTTTTTCTTTCAGAGAGCATGCAGTTTGGTTCCGCTTTGTGAACCAAATATGAAATTATTATTTTTTATTAGATGACTTGAGCCTATTCACATTCATCAAAATGACTAACATGTTTGAGCTCAACAATATTTTGCCTTTACACATTTTTTTTTATATTTGCTATATTTCTTTCCTTACATGATTTATTAAATATTTTCCTGTGATATTTAAGGAGGTGTATATTTTTGTTCTAGTGGTAATATTTGTATTTGTACCTTTGCTAAATGGTCTTGGCCTCCTGTTTTCTAATTTAACAGTTTTCTATCTGATTTATCAGTTTTTTTTTTCAATGTCCTCTAATGCTGATCTATAGCCTATATAACAAGGAACTTAGTCTATTTCTTTTGGTTTTCTTTTTCATCTTTTTCCATTATTAATTATATTATTCCTACTCTGTCACAGCATATAGAATTTTTACATTAATATGTAACTTTTTTCACAATATATAATATTTGTACTTCAGTTTTCCACTATCATCATGTTTTATACATTTTAGGAGGAAAATTCAAGAGGAAGGGAACTATGCTATTGACATTGTTTTGGCTACCAGGAAGTACCTGCCTCCACATTTTGAAATGGTTTACATCGCTGGTTACTTTAGATCTAGGATTAGTAAAAGCTTGTTACTAGCCCTGGGACTTTGACAATTCTTAGTGTTTTTTTCAATATTCTGACTTTGGAAATAACCCATTAATTAAACTTTCCCAAAATTACCACTTTGAAAGTTCTTAATAACATTACAAAGTCTGCTATTAATGTTTTTACTTATTTTTCCTAGTATATCTTGGTGTTTTGTTTCAAAGTGTTAGTATTATGCTATTTGGAGAATAGATATTTCTATTGGTTATATTTCTGTGGTGAATTTTAACTTTTAGCAGCTAAAAGTGATTTTTTTTTTTTTCTAGAGCTTTTTGGTCACAATTTTGACCCTTACTTTCTTTTTCTTTGACTTTTTCTAGAGTATTTTTGCCAATTTAAAAATTTTCAATATATTGGAGTTATTTTTATGTGTGTGTGTGTATGTTTGTGGTGATGGCTTCTATATATCATGGATTTAGTAGAGTTGGAATTTTGTTTTGTGACAAAATAATGACATCTAAAAGAAAAAAAACCACAACCAGATGGGTAGAACAGGTAGAGTCTCAATATAGTTGAGACCCATACCTCTGACCCCAAAACAGAAGAAAAATTACAATTGCAGAGTTTCTACCCAAGGAGCCACAAGTCCAAGCCCCACATTGTGCTCCTCAGCCCTGGGGGTCCTGTGCCAGGAAAAAGGTGGATTTGGACCCACCTTTGCATGTAGTCGCCTGAGGGTGACTTTTCTTCACTCAGACAGGACAGTGTTAAAGAAGCAGATGATTTGAGGGCTCTGGCTCACTCAGGCCAGGGGGAGGGAGGGGTACGGAGCGCGGAGCGAGCCTGCGGCGGCAGAGGGTGGTGTGACATTTCACCAGCCTGAGGCATGCCATGCGTTCTCCCGGGGACAACACCTGGCTCCAGCCAGGTGTCAGGGCTGTGCCACTGAGGTGGGAGAGCCAAGTTCAGGACACTGGTCCACAAGAGACCTCCCAGCTCCACGTAATATCAAATGGTGAAAATCTCTCAGAGATCTCCATCCCAACGCCAAGACCCAGCTCCCCTCAATGACCAGCAAGCTACAGTGCTAGACACCCTTTGCCAAACAACTAGCAAGACAGGAACACAACCCCACCCATTAGCACAGAGGCTGCCTAAAATAATAATAAGGCCACAGACACCCCAAAACACACCACCAGAAGTGGACGTGCCCACCAGAAAGACAAGATCCAGCCTCATCCACCAGAACACAGGCAATAGTCCCATCCACCAGGAAGCCTACACAACCCACTGAACCAAACTTAGTTACTGGGGACAGACACCAAAAACAACGGAAACTACGAACCTGCAGCCTACGAAAAGGGAACACAAAACACAGTAAGTTAAGCAAAATGAGAAGCCAGAGAAACAGACAGCAGATGAAGGAGCAAGGCAAAAATCCACCAGACCTAACAAATGAGGAGGAAATAGGCAGTCTACCTGAAAAAGAATCAGAATACTGATAGTAAAGATGATCCAAAATCATGGAACTAGAATGGAGAAAATAAAAGAAATGTTTAACAAGGAACTAGAAGAACTAAAGAGCAAACAATCAGTGATGAACAGCACAATAAATGAAGTTAAAAATTCTCTAGAAGGGATCAATAGCAGAATAACTGAGGCAGAAGAACGGATAAGTGACCTGGAGGATAAAATAGTGGAAATAACAAATGCAGAGCAGAATAAAGAAAAGAGAATGAAAAGAATTGAGGACAGTCTCAGAGACACCTGGGACAATATTAAATGCACCAACATTCGAATTATAGGGGTCCCAGAAGAAGAACAGAAAAAGAAAGGAGTTGAGAAAATATTTGAAGAGATTATATTTGAAAACTTCCCTAATATGGGAAAGGAAATAGTTAATCAAGTCCAGGAAGCACAGAGAGTTCCATACAGGATAAATCCAAGGAGAAACACACCAAGACACATATTAACCAAACTATCAAAAATTAAATACAAAGAACAAATGAAAGCAGCAAGGGAAAAACAACAAATAATACACAAGGGAATCCCCATGTGGTTAACAGCTGAGCTTTCAGCAGAAACTCTGTAAGCCAGAAGGGAGTGGCAGGACATATTTAAAGTGATGAAGGAGAAGAACCTACAACAAAGATTACTCTACCCAGCATGGATCTCATTCAGATTTGACAGAGAAATTAAAACCTTTACAGTCAAACAAAAGCTAAGAGAATTCAGCACCACCAAACCAGCTTTACAACAAATGCTAAAGGAACTTCTGTAGGCAGGAAACACAAGAGAAAGAAAAGACCTACAAAAACAAACACCAAACAATTAAGAAAATGGTCATAAGAACATACAGATTGATTATTACCTTCAATGTAAATGGATTAAATACTCCAACCAAAAGACATAGATTGGCTGAATGGATACAAAAACAAGACCCGTATATATGCTATCTAAAAGAGATCCACCTCACACCTAAGGACGCATACAAACTGAGAGTGAGGGGATGGAAAAAGATATTCCATGCAAATGGACACCAAAAGAAAGCTGGAGTAGCAATTCTCATATCAGACAAAATAGACTTAAAAACAAAGACTATTATAAAAGACAAAGAAGGACACTACATAATGATCAAGGGATTGATCCAAGAAGAAGATATAACAATTGTAAATATTTATGCACCCAACATAGGAGAATCTCAATACATAAGGTAAAGACTAACAGCCATAAAAGGGGAAATTGAAAGTAACACAATCATAGTAGGGAACTTTAACACCCCACTTTCACCAATGGACATATCATCCAAAATGAAAATAAATAAGGAAACACAAGCTTTAAAAGATACATTAAACAAGATGGACTTAATTGATATTTACAGGACATTCCATCCAAAAACAATAGAATACACATTTTTCTCAAGTACTCATGGAACATTCTCCAGAATGGATCATATCTTGGGTCACAAATCAAGCCTTGGTAAATTTTAAAAAATTGAAATTGTATCAAGTATCTTTTCCGGCCACAATGCTATGAGACTAGATATCAATTAAGGAAAAAATCTGTAAGAAATACAAACACATGGAGGCTAAACAACACACTACTTAATAACCAAGAGCTCACTGAGGAAATCAAAGAGGAAATCAAAAAATACCTAGAAACAAATGACAAAGAAAACATGATGACCCAAAACCTATGGGAGTCAGCAAAAGCAGTTCTAAGACGGAAGTTTATAGCAATACAATCCCACCTTAAGAAACAAGAAACATCTCAAATAAACAACCTAACCTTACAGCTAAAGCAATTAGAGAGAGAAGAACAAAAAATGCACAAAGTTAGCAGAAGGAAAGAAATCATAAAGATCAGATCAGAAATAAATGAAAAAAAAATGAAGGAAATGATAGCAAAGATCAATAAAACTAAGAGCTGGTTCTTTAAGAAGATAAACAAAATTGATAAACCATTAACCAGACTCATCAACAAACAAAGGGAGAAGACTCAAATCAATAGAATTAGAAATGAAAAAGGGGAAGTAACCACTGACACTGCAGAAATACAAAGGATCATGAGAGATTACTAAAGCAACTATATGACAGTAAAATGGACAACCTGGAAGAAATGGACAAATTCTTAGAAAAGCACAACCTTCCAAGACTGAACCAGGAAGAAATAGAAAATATAAAGAGACCAATCACAAGCACTGAAATTGAAATTGTGATGTTAAATCTTCCAACAAACAAAAGCCTAGGACCATATGGCTTTACAGGTGAATTCTCCCAAGCACTTAGAGAAGAGCTAGCACCTATCCTTCTCAAACTCTTCCACAACATAGCAGAGGGAGGAACACTCCCAAACTCATTCTATGAGGCCACCATCACTCTGATACCAAAACCAGAAAAAGTTGTCACAAAGAAGGATAACTACAGGCTGGTATCACTGATGAATATAGATGCAGAAATCCTCAACAAAATAATAGCAAACAGAATCCAACAGCACATTAAAAGGATCATACACCATGATCAAGTGGGGTTTATTCCAGGAATGCAAGGATTCTTCAATATACGCAAATCAATCAACGTGATACATCATATTAACAAACTGAAGGAGAAAAACCATATGATCATCTCAATAGATGCAGAGAAAGCTTTCGACAAAATTCAACACCCATTTATGATAAAAGCCCTGCAGAAAGTAGGCATAGAGGAAACATTCCTCAACATAATAAAGGCCATATATGACAAACCCACAGCCAACATTGTCCTCAGTGGTGAAAAACTGAAACCATTTCCACTAAGATCAGGAACAAGACAAGGTTGCCCACTCTCACCACTATTATTCAACATAGTTTTGGAAGTGTTAGCCACAGCAATCAGAGAAGAAAAAGAAATGAAAGGAATCCAAATCGGAAAAGAAGAAGTAAAGCTGTCACTGTTTGCAGATGAAATACTATACATAGAGAATCCTAAAACTGCCACCAGAAAACTACTAGAGCTAATCAATGAATTTGGTAAAGTAGCAGGATACAAAATTAATACACAGAAATCCCTTGCATTCCTATACACTAATGATGAAATATCTGAAAGTGAAATTAACAAAACACTCTCATTTACCACTGCAACAAGAAGAATAAAATATCTAGGAATAAACCTACCTAAGGTGACAAAAGACCGGTATGCAGAAAATTATAAGACACTAATGAAAGAAATTAAAGATGATATAAATAGATAGAGAGATATTCCCTTGTTCTTGAATTGGAAGAATCAATATTGTGAAAAAGACTCTACTACCCAAAGCAATCTACAGATTCAATGCAATCCCTATCAAACTACCACTGGCATTTTTCACAGAACTAGAACAAAAAATTTCTCAATTTGTATGGAAACACAAAAGACCCTGAATAGCCAAAGGAATCTTGATAAAGTAAAACGGAGCTGGAGGAATCAGGCTCCTTGACATCAGACTATACTACAAAGCTACAGTAATCAAGACAATATGGTACTGGCACAGTAACAGAAATATAGATCAATGGAACAGGATAGAAAGCCCAGAGATAAACCCACACACATATGGTCACCTTATCTTTGATAAAGGAGGCAAGAATATACAGTGGAGAAAAGACAGCCTCTTCAATAAGTGGTGCTGGGAAAACTGGACAGCTACATGTAAAAGAATGAAATTAGAACACTCCCTAACATCTTACACAAAAATAAACTCAAAATGGATTAAAGACCTAAATGTAAGGCCAGACACGATCAAATTCTTAAAGGAAAACATAGGCAGAATACTCTATGACATAAATCACAGCAAGATCCTTTTTGACCCAGCTCCTAAAGAAATGGAAATAAAAGCAAAAATAAACAAATGAGACCTAATGAAACTTAAAAGCTTTTGCACAGCAAAGGAAACCATAAACAAGGTGAAAAGACATCCCTCAGAATGGGAGAAAATATTTGCAAATGTGGCAACTGACAGAGGATTAATCTCCAAGATTTACAAGCAGCTCATTTAGCTCAATATCAAAAAAACAAACAACCCAGTCCAAAACTGGGCAGAAGACCTAAAAAGACATTTCTCCAAAGAAGATGTACAGATTTCCAACAAACACATGAAAGAATGCTCAACATCATTAATCATTAGAGAAATGAAAATCAAAACTGCAATGTGGTATCTCCTCACACCAGTCAGAATGGTCATCATCAAAAAATCTACAAACAATAAATGTTGGAGAGGGTGTGGAGAAAAGGGAACCCTCTTGCACTGTTAGTGGGAATGGAAATTGATACAGCCACTATGGAGAACAGTATGGAGGTTCCTTAAAATACTAAAAGAAGAACTACCATATGACCCAACAATCCCACTACTGGGCATATACCCTGAGAAAACCATAATTCAAAAATAGTCATGTACCAAAATGTTCATTGCAGCTCTATTTACAATAGCCAAGACATGGAAACAACCTAAGTGTCCAACAAGAGATAAATGGATAAAGAAGATGTAGCACATATATACAGTGGAATATTACTCAGCCATAAAAAAGAACGAAACTGAGTTATTTGTAGTGAGGTGGATGGACCTAAAGAGTGTCATTCAGAGTGAAGTAAGTCAGTAAGAGAAAAACAAATACCGTATCCTGACACATATATATGGAATCTAAAAAAAAAATAAAATAAAAATAATGGTCATGAAGAACGTAGCGGCAAGATGGGAATAAAGATGCAGACCTACTAGAGAATGGACTTCAGGATACGGGGAGGGGGAAGGGTAAGCTGGGAGAAAGTGAGAGAGTGGCATGGACATATATACACTACAAAACATAAAATAGATAGCTAGTGGGAAGCAGCCGTATAGCATAGGGAGATCAGCTTGGTGCTTTGTGACCATCTAGAGGGGTGGGATAGGGAGGGTGGGAGGAAGGGAGATGGAAGAGGGAAGACATATGGGGACATATGTATATGTATAACTGATTCACTTTGTTATAAAGCAGAAACTAACACACCATTGTAAAGCAATTACACTGCAATAAAGATGTTAAAAAAAAAAAAAAGACAATAGCGGCCCCATAGCTGCTGCATCCATCTTACGCACAGCAGGACAGTACAGTCTTAGGAATGACTGGGCTCCACCCAAGAGCAGGCCAACATAAGCAACACATGGGGTTCTGTGGCACCCCAGACCCTTCAGGCAGCTGTGTCGGTACCCAGCCACACCCACTAACAGTCTGATACCAGCTCTAGGACCCTTGGGCGCTGTAGTCAGACTCAGGACCCACCTCTTCTCACCAGTAAGTCAGCACTAGCCCCAGGGACGCTAGGGATACTGCAGCCAGCCACCCCATGATCTGGACCCACCAACCAGATCTCCACACAAGTCAGGGCCTGGTAACCAAACAGACCAAGGACCATCCAAGTCTACCAAACTGCCCACAGTGGTCAGGCTGCCACTACAGAAGGACTCACAGAGCCCACATAAGGGGCACCACTAGAGCATACAGCTCTGGTGATGAGAGCATTGTGCAGCTGGGATGACTCCTATGAAAGGTCACTTCTCCAAAGTCAGGAAACATAACCAATCAACCAGATATACAGAAATAAAAACAGCAAGTCATGCAAAATGAGGTGTCAGAGGAATATATTTCAGTGGAAGAAACAAGATAAAACCCCAGAAGAACCAAGTCAAGTGGAGATAGGTAATCTTTGTGAGAAAGAGTTCACGGTAGTGATGGTAAGGATGATCAAAGAACTTGGGAAAAGAATGGATGCACTGTGAGAGAAATAAAAAGTTTTTAACAAAGAGTTAGAAAATATAAAGAACAAGCAAACAGAGATGAAGAATACAATAACTAAAATGAAAGATACACTAGAAAGAATCCATAGCAGACTAAAGAATACAGAGGAATGGATCAACGAGCTGGAAGACACAGTAGTAGAAATAACTGACCTTCAGCAGAAAAAATTTAAAAGATGAGAAAAGTTTAAGAGACTGCTGGGACAACATCAATCTTACTAACATTCGCATTATAGGGGTCCCAGAAGGAGAAAAAAGAGAGAAAGAAGGTGAGAACATGTTTGAAGACATAATAGCTGAAAACTTCCCTAACTTAGGAAAAGAAAGAGAAATTCAAGTGCAGTAAGTATAGAGAGTCCCAAATAAGATCAACCAAAAGAGGAACACACCAAGACACAGTATAATTAAAATGGCAGAACTTAAAGATAAAGAGAGACTATTAAAAAGAGCAAGGGAAAAACAACAAGTTGCATATAAGGGAAATTCCATAAGTATATCCGCTCATTTTTTGACAGAAACTTTGCAGGTCAGAAGGGAGTGGCAAAACATTTTTAAACTGATCAAAGGGATAGACCTACAACCAACAATACTCTACCTGGTAAGAGTTTCATTCAGATTTGATGGAGAGATCAAAAGTATTCAAAAAGAACAAAAGCTAAGACTTCACCAGCACCAAACCAGCTTTACAAGAAATATTAAAGTGGTTTCTCTAAACAAAAATAAAAAAAGCCACAATTAGAAATATAAAAATTATGAAAGGAAGACTTTCACTGGTAAAGACAAATATACAGTAAACATAGTAAATCAAATACATAGAAAGCTAGAAGAAAGTTTAAAAGACAAAAGTAGTAAAATCATCTATATCCACAATAAGCAGTTAAGGGATATACAAAACAATTTGATGTAAAATATAATGTCAGAAAGTAACAATAAAGGGAGGAGAGTACAAATGCAGGGTTGTTAAAATGCATTTGAAATTAAGAGAACAGCAAGTTAAAACAATTACAATTAGATACAGACAGATAGATAGATAGGTGTATAGTTAGCTAGCTAGCTAGCTAACTATATATAAACCTCATGGCAGCTACAAACCAAAAGATCTATAATAGATAAACACAGAAAAAAGACAAAGGAATCAAATATAACACTAAAGGTTGTCATGAAATCACTAGAGTATAGGGCAAAAGAAGAAGAAAGGAACAAAAAACAACTACAAACAACTCCAAAAAATTAACAAAATTGTAATAAGAACATATATATCAATAATTATGTTAAATGTATGTGGACTAAATGCTTCAATCAAAAGACAAAGAATAGCTGAATGGATAAAAAACCAAACCTGTATATATGTTGCCTACAAAAGTCTCACTTCAGATATAAAGACATACATAGACTGAAAGTGAAGGGGTTTATAAATGTATTCCATGCAAATGGAAATCAAAAGAAAGCCAAGGTAGCAATACTTTATATCACAAAAAATAAACTTTAAAACAAAGACTACTACAAGTGACAAAGGAGGACATTACATAATGATCAAGGGATCAATCCAAGAAGAAATATATCAATTGTCAATATATATGGATCCAACGTAGGAGCACCCAAATACCTAAAGTAAATGTTAACAGACATAAATGAAGAAATCAACAGTAACACAATAAAAGTAGGGAAATTTAATACCCCACTTATTTTGATGGCCAGATCATCCAGACAGAAAATCAATTAGGAAACACTGACCATAAATAACAATTAGAGCAGATGGACTTAATAGAAATATGTAGAATATTCCATCCAAAAGGAGCAAAATACACATTCTTTTCAAGTGCACATGGAACATTCTCCAAGATAGATCACATAGCTAGACCAAAAAACCTTGAAAAATTGAAGAAAGTTGAAACCATATCAACCATCTTTTCCATCCACAACACTACAAGAATAGAAATCAAAAAAAAAAAAAAGAATAGAAATCAACTGCAAGAAAAAAAATACTGAAAAAAAACAAACACACAGAGGATAAACAATATGCTTCTAAACAACCAATGGATCAGTGAAGAAATCAAAGAGGAAATCAAAAGTACCTGAAGAAAATGAAAACAAAGACACAATGATCCAAAATCTATGGGATGAAGCAAAAGCAATTCTAAGAGGGAAAATTATAGCAAAACAAGCTTACTACAAGGAATGAGAAACATCCCAAATACACAACCTAACCTTACACATAAAGGATCTACAAAAAAACAACAAACAAAACCCAAAGTTAGTAGAAAGAAAGAAATCCTAATGATCAGAGCAGAAACAAATGAAAGAGACTTAAAAAAAACAATAAAAAAGTCACTGAAATTAAGAGCTGGTTCTTTGAAAAGGTAACAAAATTGACAAACCTTTAGTCGGACACAAAGAGGGAGAGAGAACCTATATCAATAAAACCAGAAATGAAAAAAGGGACACCACAGAAATACAAAGGATCATAAGAGATTACTATGAACAATTATATGTCAATAAAAGGGAAAACCTAGAGGCAATGAAAAAAATTACTAGAAATGTACAATCTCCTAAGACTGAACAAGGAAGAAACAGAATTATAAACAAACTAATTACAAATAATGAACCAGTGATAAAAATTATCCCAACAATCTGAAGTCTAGGACCAGATGACTTCACAGGTGAATTCTACAAATCATTTAGAGAAGAGTTAACACCTATCTTTCTCAAACTATTCCAAAAAATTTCAGAGGAAAGAACATTTCTGATTTCATTCTACGAGGCCAGGAACACTTTGATACCAAAACCAGACAAAGGTATCACAAAAAAAGAAAATTACAGGCCAATATCACTGATGAACATAGATGCAAAATTCCTTAACAAAGTATTAGTAAATGGAATCCAATGATACATATTAAAAGGATTTTATAGCATGATCAAGTGGGATTTATCGCATGGATGCAAGGATGCTTCAATAACCATAAATCAATCAATGTGGTACACTACATTAACAAGTTGAAGAATAAAACCACCATATGATCTCAATAGATGCAGAAAAAGCTTTTGATATAAATCAATATCTATTTATAAAAAGACTTTCAAAAAAGCAAGTATAGACAGAACATACCTTAACACAATAAAGGCCATAAATGATAAGCCCACAGCTAACATCATACTCAGTGGTGAAAAGCTTGAAAGCATTTCCACAAGAACAAGACAAGGATGGCTACTCTCACCACTTTTATTCAACATAGTATTGGAAGTCCCTAGCCACAGCAATCAAACAAGAAAAATAAATAAAAAGAAACTGAATTGTGAAGGAAGTAAAACTTTCATTATTTGATGATGTGATACTATACATAGAAAATCTTAAAGACACCACCAAAAACCTATTAGAGCCCATCAGTGAGTTTAGTAATGTTATAGTATACAAAATTAATATACAGAAATCTGTTGCATTTCTGTACACTAACAGCAAAGTATCAGAAATAGAAATTAAAAAACAATCCCACTTACAAGTGCACCAAAAGGTATAAAATACCTAGGAATAAACCTATCTAAGGAGGTAAAAGATCTGTACTCAAAAAACTATAAGATAGTGATGAAAATAATTGAAGATGACACAAATAGATGGTAAGATACACGGTATTCATGGATTGGAAGAATTATTATTGTTAAAATGACCGTACTATTCAAGGCAGTCCAGCGATTCAATGCAATTCCTATCAAAATACCATTGTATTTGTCACAGAACAAGAACAAAAATTTTAAAATTTGTATGGAAACAAAAAAAGACCCCAAATGGTCAAAATAATCTTGAAAAAGAAGAACAGAGCTGGAAGTATCATGTTCCCTGACTTCAGATTATATTACAAAGCTACAGCAATCAAACAATTTTAGCACTGGCACAAAAACAGACACATAGATCAATGGAAAAGAATAGAGAGCCCAGAAATAAACCCATACAATTATGATCAATTAATCTAAGACAAAGTAGGAAAGAATATATTGTGTTGACCAAAAGGTTCGTTTCGGTTTTTCCATATCATCTTATGGAAAAACCCAAACGAACCTTTTGGCCAACCCAATATAATGGAGAAAAGACAATCTCTTCAATAAATTGTGCTGGGAAAAAACAAACTAAAAAACTTTAAACATCTAAATGTAATACCAGAAACCATAAAACTCCTAGAAGAAAATATTGGCAGAACACTTTGACATAAATTGTAGTAATATTTATTTAAATTAGTCTCCTAAGGCAAAGTAAACAAAAGCAAAATTAAACAAATGTGATCTAATTAAACTTAAAAGCTTTTGCACAGCAAAGGAAATCATCAACAAAAAGAACAAAAACAATGTACTGAATGGATGAAAATATTTGCAAATGATATGACCTATAAGTGGTTAATATCCAAAATAGCTCACACAGTTCAAAAAATCCCAAACAACCTGATTGAAAAATGGGCAGAAGGTCTAAATAGACATTTTTCCAAAGAATACAAACAGATGGCCAATAGACACATGAAAATATGCCTAACATCACTAATCATCAGAGAAATGCAAATCAAAACCACAATGAGATATCACCTCACACATGCCAGAATGGTTAGCATCAAAAAGACCACAAATAACAAATGTTCACAAGGATGTGGAGAAAAGGGAACTTTTTTACAGTGTTGGTGGGAATGCAAATTCCTGCAGCCACTTGAAAAGAGTGTGGAGTTTCCTTAAAAACTAAAAATAGAACCACTATTAAATCCAGCAATTCCACCCCTAGGTAAAATATATTTTTGAATAAAACAAAAACACTAATTTGAAAAAGTATGTGAACCCCAGTGTTCATAGCAGTGTTATTTACAATAACCAATATATAGAAGATATTTGTGTCCATCAGATAAAGAAGATAGGCTATATATATATATATATATATATATATATATATATATATATATATATATATATATATATATACATACACACACACACACACATATAAAACAGAATACTACTCAGCCAAAAGAAGAATGAAATTTTGCCATTTGCAATAACATGGATGGACTTGGAAGGTATTATGCTTAGTGAAATAATTCAGACAGAGAAAGACAAATACTGTATGTTTTCACTTATATGTGGAATCTAAAAAAACAGAACCAACCATTGAATATAACATAAAAGAAACTGACTCACAAATATAGAGCTCAAACTAGTGGTTTCTGATGGGATAGGGATGGAAGGAGGGGGCAAGATAGGGGAAGGGGATTAAGAGGTACACACTACTAGGTATGAAATACATAAGTTATAAGGATATATTGTGCAGCATGGGGGGTATAGCCAATGTTTTATAACAACTATAAATGGAGTATAATCTATAAAAATTTTGAATCACTATGTTGTATGCCTGCAACTCATATATATCGTAAATCAACTATATCTTAATAAAAATAGAAAATCTTTCCTGAGTTCTTGCTTGTTAAAACCATTTGTTTCCTAATGTCATCAGTTGACATTTTCTCCAGGTGTAGAATCTTTAGGTCACTTTCTATCTTCAAGAAATTTGTAGGTCTTGCCTGGAGAGCTCTTCTTGCGTTGACAGTTGCTATGGAGAAGTTGTGGCCAGCCTTGCTTGCTTCTGTTTTCTCCCCTTGTATATATGAATCACTTGTATCTCATGATACCCTAAGGATTCCTTTTTTATGGTTGAACATCAGTGCCTTTACTATGATGTGCTTCAGTTGCTCATTCTTATTATTCCCTGCCACAGGTTGTATCTTTTAATATGTATAAATAATAATTTTTAATTGTATGAATTTTTTGAGTTAATATTTCAATATCTGGTTTTTATAAATTTTGGGTTTTTTTATTTTTCCTTTAAGAACTCTGTTTATGTGTAGGTTGAATCTCTATTTCCTGCCTTATTTTGTATATCCTTTATTTCTATTTCATTTTGCTTATATTTTCATTCGTATGTCTTATGGTCCTTAGTATATTTTAGTTGTGTTCCCTTTATTTCCCCTACATTTCTGTGATGATGTTATTTTTTATTCTATTTTTTCCTGACCTGTTTCAACTCATAATATCCATGTCCCACTCTTGGCCCACTATCATGTTTTTAATGTATTATCATTATTGTTGTTATTGTTATTATTGTTATCTGCTTCAAAGCAGAGCTGGACATAGTATCTTTCTTCAACAATGGTAAATTTTTTGTTTATGTTTTTATCTACATCTTGGCAACACTTTTTTAGTAGTATTATTTTTTCCTCTTTGTCTTTTAATCTCTTTCTGTAGATCTTGTGCTTTTTCTTTTCATCATCTTCACTGAAGTATGTGAATTTGTTCTGTGTCAGACATTTTCAGTGGGATCCTTTGGCAGCTGAGGGCCCAGAGCCTTTTTCTGGTAGAGCTGAAATTTATCATAAGCTCTAGGTTTCTGTGTATGAGTCTCTGTTAAAGACAATTCTACGAGCTAACAGAGATAGGCATCTGTGCTTTTTGTATTGTAAGGGTTCTCTTTTCCTCCGCACCATACAAATTATATTATAAAAAAATGACTTGTTTGTATGATTGATCCTTGGTTTAGTATAATCATCTCTATTCCCTAACTGATTCCATGGTATCTCCTGCACCAGCCAGTACAGAAAACTATACTATATATATTTTTTGTCTAATTAACAAACACCTTCAAAATACTGGTCACTAACACCTATTAATTTAAATAAATTGATAAACTCTTTTCCTTGAAGGAATTTATAATTTATCTTGTACTAGATAAAGAGAAGTAAATGAAACATCTTAAAAATAAAATGGGATGATACCTACAACAGGATTTCAGAGAAGTAAGGATCTCTCTATCATCCCAGGAGGAATGAGACCATGTTTAAGCTCATGAATAAAGAAAAAAAGCAAACTTAAAATTGTGAATAATGGTTCCACAGTAAGTCACTTTCTGCTGCATGTTTCGTGATGTTATCTAACATCAATACCATATGTGACTTTAGTTTTAGGTTGATATTTTGTAATCCATGCTCATTTAGACTTAGCAATACAGTGTGTTGATTTCTTTGCTCACTGCAATTTCTTAAACTTCATTTCCTTCACTAGGACTCATTTATTTTACTTGTTGGTATGTATGCTTTAGTAATTTTTTCAGATTTGAGTTATGGATGGTAAAATATCCATGTCCTACAAAATCTGAAAATGTCTTTATTTTTCTCTAAAAAAATAATAATAGTGTTCAACATATTTTTTTCTAAGAATCCTGAGGAAGTGCACTTCTTGCATTCAGCATTACTTATGAGAATTTGCGGGCAAGGTAAGTTGCTTTGTTTCAAATTCCTTTTATACTCTTTTTTAAACTTAAGACACTCTTAGGGGGTTCTCTCTATCTTTGGATAAAGATCTTTGGAATTTCAAAGTTCACCATGATATTTCTATGCACAGTCTTTTTTTTTTTTTTTTTTTAAGTCACACAATAAATGTGAACTCTTTCAATCTAGAAAGTCATATATTTTTCAGTCATGGAAAAATTTGAAATTTTGTATTTACCACTTTTCTCCTTCATTTTCCTCTGATCTCTTTCTCAAACTTTATTTACATATGTCCAAATATCTGCCCATGTGTTTTAATATCTTTCTACTTTTATACTCCATGAGAGTTGGGGGAAATCCTTAATTCCACCTTGCTGCCAAAAGACGCAAATATCATTTAGCATTTGAATAGTCCACTATTCAACTTTTCTATTCACATTTTTCAAGAATTAAATTTTCAGTTTCCAAGTTTTCAAGTTGAATCTTAAAAAACAGTATCATAATATTCTCTTGTGTTTCTCAGAAGATATATATAGCTAATATTTAGTCTAATATCTTGCCAGTTTTATTCACTGTCTCTGTGAGTTTTGCTGCATTTTGTGTTTTTCCTTCATGATGTGGCACTCCCCAGATATTTGGTTATGCTCAGTTATGTCTTTATCTGATTATGCCTGGTCGTGTGTTTTGATTTAGGATGCACCGTTACCTTTTTGGTAATGCTGTCTCTGCACAGACTCCATGGGCTATGGGGCCAGGTCTTACCACCATGGTTTAAATCGATGTCTGGGTAGAGTTACAGTGAAGGAGAGGCACTGTTGTTCAGTGCTGACCCAAAGATTTGAGGGCGAGGAGAGATGCAGAAATTCCCACCTGTGCCACTCAAACTCATTCCCCTGCAATTGCTTCAGCCTCACCCTGCTCCTGATACCATGCCATTGTTAGAGCCACTCTGACTTTTTGTAGCAATGTGTAGTCTGCCTCAGGCTGCTTTCCATAGTTTGCATATTACTCATCCAATGGAGTTGCCTCTCCGCTATGGCTGTGGATTCATTTTCTAATGGTACTGTGAATTAGTGATGGAAAGAGAGTCAGTGTTGTGTGTGCTCTCTTGAATTTGTAAAGTAGAAATTAGATGTAACATTCTAATTACTGCTGTGGGGACATCTCCGGAATTTTCATGCTCTTAACACTTGTTGATATAATGATTTCTTTGAATTGTGGGATGAGAACAACCATCAACCCTTGAGAGCTAGCTGTTTGAACCCCAGCAAACTGATAGGGGCTGCTTGGCTATAAATGTTGCCATTTCCTGCTGCATTCAGTTGGGGGACAATTGAAAAATCCATGAGACATGCCCAGCTAGAACAATAATCTTCCTGCCTTCTCCTTATTTAAATCCTCAACTACTGACACAAATCCTTCTTTGAATAATCATGTTATAAATAATGAATAAATCATGTAAAATATGCCTTAACTTCTCCATCCTTTCGAACTCATCTCCTTCAATAAGCTTTCTCCAACGCATCAGCCTAATTTATCATGCAGTCCCTACATCAGAGTTTCAAAATCAGGAATGGGGATGGTTATAGAGGTCATCATGTCATCATGCTTGTTGTTTGTGACTTTCTTCATGACAATCTAATTGAAGGTTTTGCTTTTCAAATATGATGTAGTCACATGAGAGTGAAGATTTTGTAACAAAAAATTGGCAAAACTGAATTCAATGGGGGAAAATGTTTGCACTTATTACTTCATCAATATCTCCAGAAACAGGAGCTCCAAATCCTACGTGTTACATCCATTCTGCTTCCCTCACTTCATCAGTCCTGTTAACGTTTTACCTGAAATGACTCTTGAGAGCCTATTTCTCTGCCCTGTCACTCTTGCTACTATAAACTTTTCTTATTATCTGGTCCAAGCTTCTTCTTTCTTAGCTCCAGGCTACTGCACCTACTCCTGCCATCATCTGAGCCTGTGAATAATTTCTACCCTTCATTTATAGTGCTTCCTTGAAGGTATTTACAGTCTGAGATCATATCCCTCTTGAGCTTTCCTTTTCCACCGGTCCAGCTTCCCCCAAACTCTCTTGCCAGTTTATGGAGATTTGTTTCCATTCTTGATATATTTCCCTAGTTTTCTTACTTCCTTCCAAAGAAAGCCAAATAGTGCCGGATGTTCCCGGTGCTGTGGCAGGCGGGAGGCGAGACATGCGAAGTTACCCCTCCTCACTGTGTGTGTCCTCTTTGGAGTAGAGCCTCAGAACTGATAATCGTTCCACTCATAAAAATAAGCATAATCCCAGTAAACTAACCCTGTTAATAAATCAGAGAAAACCGCCATTCGCCAGCTGCTTCCATTGCTCCCAGGGTCTCTGCGATATAATAGGGCATAATTCACTCCTCACAAACACTTAATACTGCATTTCTGCCATTGAGAATCTGATAATATTCAAATACTATTGCGATATTATGCAGCTCACAATTGCAGATGAGATTCTATAACAGCCTCACACTTTAGCATGCATTATGTAAGTTGGGATAAAATTGCCTGTCTTAAAACTCTTCTTCAATTGCAACCCAATATCATCGTTTCACACACAGAGCTTCGGGACCATTAAAAATTTAGCTTCTTCTCTATTTAGCAGGTTCTGCGAAAAAGAGCAGAAACAGACAAACAGATGTTCCCTCTTCTGAGTCCCCAGGAGGTCTGAGGCGGAGCAGAGAGACGCTGAAGTGGAGACAACAACAATGACACTGAAGATACATTTCTTCTGATTTAAAAAAGGAGGAAAAAAAGAGAGAGAAAAAGACAGAAACCATTTACTGTCTCTTCTGGAAAAGTAGGAATACTCCACATTACACTGGTGAATGCTGTTCTGAACTGGAGAGATTTTCCA
Source organism: Balaenoptera borealis (assembly GCF_965194805.1). NCBI lineage: Eukaryota > Metazoa > Chordata > Mammalia > Artiodactyla > Balaenopteridae > Balaenoptera > Balaenoptera borealis. Next base: position 36,394,104 of record NC_138875.1, read on the forward strand.
GGAGGTTACCACCTTATGAAACTGAACTTCCCCATCTTACAGTTATTAACAAATTCCCCACATAGTCTCCTGGAAGGTGAAGTGATGGGTGAATTTTGTATTGCTAGTAGTAGATACTAGTAGCTCAGAGATGAGAGTGTCAAAAAAAATCCTACCCTTTCCTGCAATCTGCCCCAGTGCCAAATCTTTTAACAGGGACAAAAATCTTCCCTTCCACAACTCAGAATATACGTCTGAACATGAACACACCCTCAGGGAAGGTGATGCAGGGATTCTCATTTGTCTTAAGTGGTAAAAGACAGATGTAAAACATTTTCCCATTGCAAGTTTTGATAGAAGAGGATAAAACCAAGGCTCCTGCTATAAGTTAGGAAGATGGGAAAGGCAGCTATAAAAGGCATAAAATAACATGCCTTCCCTTCCCCCAGTAAAGGGAAGATAATTTTGTAATGAGATATCCTACCAAGAATGCTGAATGAGGAAGGAGTCAGAATATGGAATTTCTAGTCCTGGCTCTCTTTCCAAGAAGTTACAGGATCCTGGCCAAGTTGCTTACACTTAGAGCCTCAGTTTTCTTTATTGATAAACTAGGAGTTTGGGCTACCAGCTGTCCCAGTCCTGATATACTAGGATAACTCTGCTGATGAGCAGACCAGAATATATTATCCGCTTTAATGTCTTTGGGCTTAGATCAATGAGAACTTAAAAAGGAAAATTGTGAAGGTAACATAGGGAGATAACACATATAGACAGATGGTTTGCCAATTAGTCATTAGAATGTTTTTTTTTTCTCCTTTTTTTCCCCCCTCTCTTGCTTTGCTGTCCTTTGCCTTTGAAGATGACTGTGTTAATGCAGCTGACTCTCCACGTGAGGGTGTGGCTGAAAAGATGAAAGAAGGCTACAGGACACATTTCCCTTTCTTTTGTAGACTTGGTGGGGAGGATCTGTCTTTTTTGCTCCCACTTTGATTTATGCTTCTGGTTATTCAGAGACCAGTTAATCCTTAGTGACAGCAGCTGACCACTTCCACAAAACTTCAGAGAAATATGTCCAGCTACCATTTCTGGGAGGAGGGATTTCTCTGACAGTTTGGGAATGATTACCTTTGTGGGACTGCAACTGCAAGGGAGATGGGGAGAAGCTTGCTGCTGCATTCTGATGTCTTCTCTAAAGACCAAGTAAGGGCAGGGGAATTGATAGTTTGAAGTTAAATCAAACCCAAAACACAACAGAACCCCCGGAAAAAATTTGAGTAGGATAAAATGTTGTTTTTAATTTTGTCTGTTTTTACCTGAAATTATCCATTTGCTCTGTCTACAAAGGTATTCATAATTGAATATTTTCCCATTTCTGGTCCTCAGTTTGCTTATATGTGTGCATTGGTAAAACGGATTTACTCTTCAGTGGGATTTGAGTATTCATAATGAAATGGTTCAAATCCTTCCATTTTAATCTGCAATTTAGTTAGATAAATACACTAGATTACTTCCAGAATGCTTGACTCAATGTACCCATGTTCTATAGTGGAAATATACACTGGACCGGGTGGGAGGAGCCTCATATTCTAGCCTTGTCTCTTTCCTTCTACTTATGAACTACAGGAGAGTCACATTGTCCTGGAAATCTTGAGTCTTTGATCTATAAAATAAAGGGCGTGATGTATTTGGTCTTTCAGTGACTTCCCAGTAATAGGGTTTGTTGTTTTACTACTAACAGCCATATTAGCTAAGTAAAACTGCCAGGGGAAGAGTAACAAGCAGAGAAATTCAGCAGAATGGTGGAAGGTTGCACTAACTATGCCAGAGGTTATGTCAGTGGCCAGGGTCTTGAGGGTAAGCCTGATGTGATAGGAACCAAATGGAAGGTGTTTGAGCACAGCCAAAGTTCCCTTCTGTGCAGGTATGCCTAGGTTCAGAGTCCACTACAGCCTCATTGTTTTAAGTTGGAAGCAATTAGAAAAACAAACAGTTCCATTATATGTAAAAATTTAAAAACAAACAAGCTTACATATGAAGAGATCTTAACAACTAAAATTTTTTCTTAGAAACAATGATTGATGTTAGGTTAGGCCATTTAAACTGTCCTGGGAAGAGCACTTAAGAATGAACTGTAAGAAAGGTTAAAATTAAGATGTAGAAGACATTAAGAACTCAAAGCACTATTTTATTTAAAAATTGACTTCAAAGATATCTAGTTTAAAATCATGGAAAACGCCCTTTTTGTTGATTTTTAAACTACACTTTTTTCACCAGCCTCTCCAGTGCAAATAGAAAGGAACACACAGTGGCAATCTCAAACAAACTCTGACATGAATAGAAACCAAAAATATGTCGACAAATCAATAGAGGTGGAACAGGATGGAGTTGATAAGGTTCTTGATAGCTCCAAGGGCAGATTCAAATGAAGGGTTGAACAATCATTTGCTAAATCTAATAAAAATTAATGACAGTAGTTCCATTCTCCATACATTTATCAATTCACTTAATAAATAAGTAGCTGTTAGGGAAATGCATTAGGTACTAAGGATAGATCAGTGAACCAGATATATCCATGAGATTGACCCCCATCCTCAAGAACCATATTATTTAACAGAGAACATAGTCAGTGAGCAAGTAATTTCAAGTATGATGAGAGCTATAAAAGGGCAAACTAACTTAATTACAGAGATAGAGAAGCACCTCAAAGACTGTCCTTTAACCTGAAAACTTACAAATGAATAAGGAGTAAGTCAGACATTGGTCATTAATCCCCAGCTGCCTAGGAGCACCTCACCTTGGCTGTAGCTAGAGGGCGGGGTTAAGGTGAAATGATGATAATTTTGGGCTACTCCTGGGAACAGTGTAGTCCAGGAGGGAGAGCTTGGGGCAAAAAACGTACTGCACAGAATAAACAAATTAGATATAATTAGAGCATAAAGAGAGAAGAATAACTAAAGTGGCATTCCTCAGAAAGGTAGTGGAGCCTCCTGATTTTTCTGGGCATTATAGTGTAATTTCAGGGGCTTTCTCTGGCTGCTTTGTGGAAATTGGATTAGTGAGGAAGCAAAAGGTATTAAAGTGCTGATTCCAAAGAATTGATGTGAGATGTAAGTACTTTATACACATGAAAACAAAAACGTATTAAGATAGCCACAATCTAAAAAAAGTCACTAATGATTGAGGGTGGAGCTTCTCCAGGGTTTATTAAAGTTTACAGGACTGACCCTACTACAGTGCATTTCTACCCTACTGTCTTCATCCCACTTAGGCTGTGGGAGAGACCACTGTGATGAGCAGTGTATGCAGAGACGCTCAAGAAAATATCTAGTGAAGATGAGAGATGCTGCTGATGGCAGGAGACTGGACCTTTCTAGATTGGATGGCTATGTAGATAGCCAAATTACTAATCTATCCACCACAGGGGTAGAAAAGAAAATTGGAGAGAAGATGCAAGCAGAGAAAGAAAATGGCAACCTTGACTCACACCACTAGGCTTGGAAAAGACAAGTTAACTCTAGGTCAAGTGGACATTTGTAGAACAGTGTGGAAGGTAGAGGCATCTTGCCTGAAACCTGCTCCACAGAGCTGCCCTCTGAGTGAATGCTTCCAAGTTGCAAGAAGCAAGTGGGAACTGAGGGCAGATGGAGCATCCAGTCTGGACAGGGTCCTGAGTGCTGGGAGGCTGCACTGGGCTCTGCCATTGCACAGAGTGTGAGCAGCTTATGAACAGTGGCCACACAGAGGCCATCATCGGTGACAGGTCAGGGCAGGCAGAAAAGCAGCAGACATCAATGGAAAAGGATTAAAATTATCCCCAGTAAGGTAAGGGATATTTGTTCTCACCCTTCATTTCTTTGTTCTGTCCCTCATTCTTGGGGAGTTAGAATGTAGGAAAAGGGCACTGGTGAGGGAGTGAAAGGTACCAGCCAGTCCTGGGCCAGCAATAGCACGGAAAGTGTTTAGAATCAGATAAGAGTTGAAGCTTTTCATGTGGACGTACTGATTTTTATATCTGAACTAGATGGAAAGTAATATAACCTTCCAAGTATATTGACAAAAAGCAGGGAAGAGGAGGAAGTTGTTCAATATAGCATAGTTTGAGGCAATGTTTACAAGAGATAAAATCATCTCATCTTATACCCAAGTGGAGTGAGATTCCTTAATGAAGAGTTTGGATTGAATTAAATGTGGCTGCTCTCTGGGTCCCCAGCCCAAGACTCTGCCCCAGTTCCTCCTGGCATCCTGCTAAAGTCCAGAAGTCAACTTACTTTCTAGAGAGGTAGGTTTTTGAGGTTTTCTCTGAACAGCATCTGGTCCCAGAGAATAAACAATATTTTTAAGGTAAAAAGCTAATATCCAGTGATACAAGTCAGCCCAGAATGAAGGCACTATTTTACAATAAATGCAGAACCAATTTTTCCCTATTCTTTATTTGAGAATAGGATGTTTTACCTTAATGTAACCAAAACTTTCCTTACCAACTTCAACTCCCATAAATTAACCCTAAACCATAAATTAGATTATTGTGAAATGTGATGTCAAATCTTTGCCTCTAGAGAATAATAAAATAAAATAAACAAAAGGAAAATATAATAAAAAACTACTTAGTGTTTATGATAATAACTTACCCCCTCATCCCCATCTCCCTCTTACTGTAAGTGGGAGTTGCAGAGGTCTGGAGGGTTTAGAGAGCAAGTGTAAGGCTGAGCATGCTGAAATTGAGATGGGGCTCTAGAACAGGGGTCTCAGATATTTGTATTTAAAAAAGGTCTTTCTCAGAACAGGACTCAGGAGTTCTCAGTATATTTGTGGTGACTGAAGCCACAGACATGGCTGTGCCTGGAAGCAGGTGAAAGATAAAATAGAAGCCCAGAATTATGTCTGAGCAGATTTTACATTGAACAGCAATTTTGTGCTTTTGCTAAAAAGTTTTACGTCCTCATTTTATTTTCATCATTTATCTGTAGGTAAGAGTTATTTTTCTTCCATTTCTGTATTAGAGAATGGAGGCACATATGTTTAAATATAAGTGGCAAATCCAGAAGGACAAATCAAGCACCACATTTCCCAGTCCTATGTCCTTTCCAGTACACCTCAGTTACTTTCTAATTTTTTTCCCCACATGGAGTAGGAATTTTAACCTAAATTCTATGGATAATTTTTCTAATTTTCTACTTTAATATTGAGAAATATCTCTAGGAAGTTGACTAATTGTCAAAGGGAGATATTTTAAAAATCTAAGAAATTGTATATGATTGATAATGATCTCACATATGCTGTCATTGTGTTTAACTTAGAAACAGAATCATCTCTTTGATTTGATGTGTATTTCAGGTGGTAATTTTAATAACGTTTTAGGACACCTTTTCTCAGGCACCATAGAATTTACAGACATCCTAAATATTATCCTCCAACTACTGTCCTCATGCAAGTGATGTACTGCCTCTAATGAGCCTGAGTTCTGTGATCCATTTAGAATTTTTCATTAAGCTCCATTTAGTAACAGGAGATATGGCAACACACTGGGTGGCCAGTCCAGTACTATCCCCTTAACCCCAGTGGAGATCAGCTGATGGGAACTCACACTTTTGTTCATGGAAGACCCTGTGTTCATCTTCAGATCCTTGTTTCTGTTTAGAATTGAGAGAAATGTCTTTTCTCCATCAACTGTCAAATTGTCAAAACACACTGAGCTTGTTTGGATTTGGGGTATTGGAGTGGTGGGGAGACCATCTGCTTTCTCTGATGTGATGACTCCCCATATTTTGCCAGATGTAATTATTCAGTCCCTGGTACCCAGGCTTTCTCTGAGACGAGGCATTCAAAGTCCACTATTAAACCTTTTTCAAATAGAAGACAGGAATTTATGACTCTGCAACTATGGGATCAGCGGTTCTATGCTCCTTAGCTTTGTGATAATGTGTGTCTGCTTCCCCCATGCAGGCTATGCTGTGGTTAGTGTTGATTTGGTAAAGAATTTTCCATTTTGTTTCTAGAGATATTGTCTTTATGGAGGGCAAATTGTTGTATTTCCTGATAGAGTCTCCTTAAAGCACACTTCACTAATCCCAGCTCTCATTTGTGGTTTTTAGTCTAAAACAAGAAAACCAATTATAAATGAATCTGCAAGCACTAAGGAGGGATGGGGCCAGAGGTGGCATATCTACAGAGAACAATTGAGAAATAAAGCATTTAAATATAAAATATTACTTAGATATCAATTTAGTTAAAATGATATATATGCCCAGAAAGTCTCTGATCTTACTCTCCCAGACTGCAGATGACAGCACAGATTTTAACATTATTCAAGTTAACTTTCTGGAAGTTAGAAACTTGTAAATTTCTCCTCACACAGAGTTTTACAGTTAGAAGAAGACTTACAACCTCTTTTGACCTTTAGAGAGAGCGGTCAGCATTGTGTGTTTTATTGTTTGTATTGTTTTGTATAAAAAATATACCTTTAAAGGCAGAAGGTACGTTCTGACACGTGTCCTCTGAATCTCTGTAACGCAGTTCCTGGTTATAATGAGAACTCTTGAAATTGCTCATCTGTGCCATTGTTGTGTTTGGCCCATTGAATTCTGAGCTCATGAAAGAAAAGAGTTCCATGTAGTCTCTATTAGGTCAGGGGCATATAGTTCTCTAAGAAAAGTGCTGGCTAGAAAGAAGTGATTGATTGGGTGTTGTGAAGTGTTTATATAAACACGTGAGCTGGTTACATAGATATATTGCACTTGTGGCCTGAGGAGACAGTAATGGAAGCCCGTCTGGAAGTCTGCACTCTGTCTCAAATTTGCTCTTCTTGGAGGGATGATGATAAAGGCAGAGGTTACTTTCCTACTTAGTGAAGTCTGCATGTACAAGATCATTTGTATTTAAGGCAAATAAATCAAAAGGGTAATATGCAAAGTATGGACAATTTAGTGACCTTTATTCCTTCACTTACCTGGTAATGTGGAAGATAATGCTTCTAAATATTAAAATGATTGGCTGATCACTTGATGATCTTAAAGTGGGTTTTTAGACTTCCACATGAAAGTGGAACCTTTGCAGTTGTCACTGTGGGCAAGTGGCATAGCACTGCTTCTAGAGGCACCTAAAATTGTGTTTGCAAATAAGTGACGTTGTGTCTTCCATGAGGCGGGAAAGGGAGTCAGTGTTCATCTGGGGCGAAATCAAAAGGTAATTCTCTCCAACAAATATAATTCTCCTCATGGCCATAGGACAGAAGAGAATATCAGACATGACAAAGAGCAGCCACACAAGGACTCTGAGGTTGGAGAGAGAGAAGCTGTACTTACATAAACAAATTAAGGAGCCATTTTGAGATGCATACCACAGTCCTGGAAGATGAGACTGACAATAACTCACTAGAGGTGATGATGATCTTGAAGCAAGGTGATAGCTGCCCAAGGAAAACTTTCCCAAACAGCAGCTGTGCAGGACACAGGAAGATTTAGAAGATTCTAGAAGACAAGAAATCTAAATTTACCCAGGGAAAATTCTCTTTTATTCCCATGTATGCAAAGAGTCTCTCACAGATCTTTGGTGAGTAAGAAAGCAAAATTCTATCAGAATTTTTGAGCATATCATATGTTGTCTAAATGTAGATACAAGATAAATATGTAGTGAAATGTGTTTTGTGAAAAACTGTGTTTTAAATGTATGTGATTTGGGATATATTATGGAAATATTTCTCAGGCTAAGGTAGATACTTCGTAATTCCAATTTTTAAAGAAATTTAGGATAAAATTATTTCTGACATCATATCTGGTGTAGAGATTGGGGATGCTGATTATTAATGAATAATCATGAATCATTTCTTCATGTATTTGTATGGACACAGGTGATCATTTTAAGAAAAACTTTGACCTTGCTCCACGTCCCCATTTGGTCTATCTCTGTACAGAAATAAAGATGCAATTTATTCATGAAATAATACTTATTATGAAACTTTATTTTCTTAGAGAATGTTATTTCTAATTCTTCATTTCTTATGAAGTTACAGTATATACATTATTCATAAATTAGATGGTCTCAAATTTTGTATTTGGCAAGTATCTGTGAAGATGCATGCATCTACAACTCTGTAATTCTCAAACTTGATTCCCTCACGCATATTAGAATCACCTGGGATGCCAAGCACCCCTGGCCCCATATGCACACACATCCATCACATACACATGTACACACACACACACACACACATGCTACATACACATACTAGAGATACAACTTGAAAGAATCTGGTTTTATATCACAGGTGGGGGTCTGAACATTGGTATTTAAAAGTACCACCCAGTAGAATGTTAATTTGCAGCCAAGGTTGAAATCCATTTGTCTATAGTATATAGTAATCTGCAGTTTTGCTAAGGCACAAAATTGAATCACTTGCGCTTGGAGTGAGTGGCTCAGTGTGTGGATGAGGTCAGTCTGCTACTCAGCTCCTAAACTTCCGGGCAGCCTGGTTTACTCTATCTGGGCTTGCACACACACTGACTCTTATGAAGTAGACAACAAAATTAAAAAAGCAAACAAACAAAAGCAAACCAGAATAACACTTTGCCTCCTCTTTGTGGAAAATTGGCTGAACAGAATGAGTCACTCCTATCTTGGATGTAAATGAAAAGATTGTGAAGATGCCTAAGAAAGCACAATAGTAGAAGATTTGTTAAGTGTATTCTAATTAAACAATCTTATATCACCTCTATCTCCCTTGTCTATAGTGGTGATCCTTCTAGAGTTCTAAGTTAATGCAAAAAAAAAGAGATTTGTCTGACTAGCTACATGTTAGATTTTTTGGCCTTATGATGATCATCATAGGAACTAAGACTGATTCCAGACTAGCTTAATAGTGAACACTCTAAACAAGGATAGAATCACCTGGGATTTTATGCCATATGTATGTGTATGTATGCACACAAGCAAAAAGCAAGGAAACAACTAAGAAATCTCCTTTGTATTGAAACCATTTCTCCCAGGGTGTGCAGTGACTCACAACTACGACAGCCACTGATTTTTCTCTTTATCCCCAATGAGGAGATGTTTTTCTCACAGATCTTTCCTTTCTTTATTATTATTAAACCCTTTGTACCTTGAGCCACTCACTGTGCATAGACTTTAAAGGATCTAAAATATACTATTTTGCTAACAATATTATAAAATCTAGAAGAGGATTGGGCACTATTTTAATGAAAGAGTTTTTATTTTCTTTTTTGTTTTAATAAATCCAAACTCTGTATTCTGTCTACTGAAGGACACTTTCTAAATATCGAATACAGACTTTTTGATGGGTTCCCATTCAGCTATGACACCTTTCCAATTACTGATAATTCATTCAATGACTTTTTATTGGAACTCTCCTGATCTTTGCACTGTGGGAAGGCTTGAGATGTATGGATAAAATGACCCCACTTTTTATGTTTCCTTGATTTATTTCTTATCTTCTAGACATTCTTTTATGCCATAGGTTTTGTCCCTCTAATGGTGTTAAGTAATTAGATATCTGAACCAAAATAAGCCTATTTATAGATGTAACTGTCCTTTTCTATTTTGAAAAAGTCCTCTTCACATGTCCATGAATTTAAGATTCAGCTGTTCTCACAATATTCAATATGATGGACAAATGACACTGTGGTAGAGGTTTTTCTTCCAAAAATCTTACTTGATTAACTAGGTTTCTGGTATTTGCATAGCTAACCATTACAATACTATACCTGTCTTCCATGTGTCATTACACATGGATTCTTCACACATAGGAACCAGAAACTCTATAAACAACATCTCTGTTTGCCGATGTCTAGAGAAAAGCCCTTGGAAGCCCTTCCACTTAAGGAACTATGTCACACTAACATCCCTTGACCTTCCCAACATCTTTTTGTTCAGGAGAATGAGTAGCAATCTCTTAGAAGTCTTGCACAGCACCCCCAGTAATAACATAATTGCTTCTGTCCCTGCTCTGCTAGTATTGAGCATACATGACATGTTTCCATGGTCCTTGTCACTAAGACCAATGAAACTCCAACACCTATATATCTTGTCCCCTACATATCATTGACTTTCCTCCTGTCATACCCAAGTAAAACCCACTGTTACCCTTGATTATAAAAATGACCCATAGCATAAAACCTGCATTTGAATTAGGAACTTCAAGTATGATTACATCAACAGTCTCAAATGTATGTCTACACTCAGCATATACCCAGATGCATCGTTACACCTTTTTTGTGTCCAGGTTTAACTTTCAATTGATTTTCTTTGGCTAAATAGATAGTGACACATCACTATTTGTATCTTCTCATAATGACTTGCATATGTTTTGTATATACTTGGAAAATCTATATTAATAAATATATGCTCAAAACAGAACTGTTCTTTTTTAAAATTCACAGTACTCTTTGGCTGCATTTTAAAAAATGTCAGCCCCCTCCACACCACACATACATTTTTTGCCTGGATTAGAGTTAGTCATGTCTCATTCAGTAATTCTGAAAATGTTCTTAGAATTTTCTGATTTTGATTTCCTCTGAGCTAGAAAAGCAGCTAGCTAAAATTTGTACAGTTTGTTTTAAGTTAAATGGGACATGCAGAATTTGTAGAATTTTCTTCGATGTATTAAAAAAACCTGTTGTTTTTTTACTGTTGAGTGTTTACGTTAGGCTTTTGGGTATTTATGGAACCTCACACTGCTTCTTCTTTTACTACTTTCCCGATCCCTTTCCTCCCTATCTCCTTCTTCCTTCCGCTCTTCCTCTTCCTCCTCCTCCTTGAATTAGACTACTGGGCTTTAAAGTTAGGCATATTTATACCTATGAAAGTTTATAACTCTAGAAATATATGCCTTTACCACATTTATCATACAATCTAATAGCAACAATAGTATTTTTACCCACCTGAAATAGAATAAATAGTCAGGAATTACATAGGAGTGTAGAGGCTACATATATGTAAGTATCTAAATAGATGAATTCAAAATAAAGAAGACAAGTGAAAATTTTTCCCTAATACATTTCCTAAATATAATTCTAAATATGTTTACTATATTGCTCTTAGTCTCTATTCCCTGATATAGGAGTGAATGAAGAGGATAAAATATCCTATAAGTGATATTTAGTTGTTATTTTAATAGCAGTTTCCTTACCTCTAGCCATTGGAAAAGGTGGAAAGTGAACCCTAGGGAACTGTAATGATTTGACAGAGGTCATTTTAGCAGTAAATGATATAGAAAAGAGTGGTTCCCAGAGACCTGACCTCTAAACCCTGCCTCACCTTTCTCTACCATTTCACTTTCCCCTGATACTGCCATAAATGCTTATGTTATTTTGCTGGGGTAAAAAAACAATAACAATGCTTTGTACTTTATATTTTAAATGATATTGTTCTTTACTCAAATAGAAAGATATGACAATACTTCACACAGTTATTAGTGAGATGTACCTGTTCTTATAAAAGTATACACAGAAGCCTAAAAAGCTATTCATTTGGTGTGCCCTACTAGAACCAGTTTTTATGATTCATTGTTCTTAACAAAGCTATAAAATTCCAGGTCCATATTAAAAAAAAAAAAGAAAAGAAAAAAAGAAAAAGGAAGAAGGGAGGGAGGGAAGTAGGGAGGGAGGAAGGAAGAAAAGACAATGTTTACAGTATATATTTTTTTCAGTTAGGGCCACAGCATAATGAGTTAATATACAATTTGTGTTGTGAAAAAATTTTCAACTCTCAACTGCTCTGACCATTCATTGCTTAACAGTTAAAATCGATATAAAAATCATTTTCAACTATATCTTGCTATGTGGTGAGTAGGTGAGGTCCTCAAAGTAAGGAGAAGGAAAGGCTAGGTCTTACTTAGATGTACACAAGATGACAGTCACATGGTATTATGTGAAGGGGATGCACACATAAAATCTGCTTATCTCTCAGGGTCTATCATTCTCATATTATACTTTTATTCCTTTGAATTCTTCAAGCCTCCATTTAGCAGTATTAGTTTTTTTCCCTGAAATTTGTCATACTTTAAACATAAAATTGTTACTTTTATTTAATAGCTATCTCCTTAACAGGGAATCCATTGGTCAAATAAAAAGCAGAATTTGACATGAATTTGGGAAGGATGCCTGTCCAGTTTAAACTCATGTCATAATCAACTCATGTGATGGAGTGGGACTTGGAGGTAGAAAAAAACCTGCTACATCTCAGTGAAAGAATATTAACAAGTGAATCTTCCGGTACAAGAATCAGTAAGTGAAGGTGTGGATTTCCTGCTAAGAGATTGGTGAGATTTCTATCAGCCAAGTTGTCCACTCTTTGAAGTACTCCAGTTATGATGGTACTGCAAGTTTTTTATTAGGACCTTCACCTGAGTGCTAGGAGACTATCCTTGAGTCTACTTGGAAGCATCATTTAAAGGCATTTCTCCATGCTGTGTTATAGTTAAAAAGAAAATAAAACAGAATAATTTTTTAAAAATTTTTATCTATTCTTTTTTAAATTTTATTGGAGTATAGTTGACTTACAATGTTGTGTTAGTTTCAGGTGTACAGCAAAGTGATTCAGTTATACATACATATATATATATATATATATATATATATATATATATATATATATTCATTCTTTTTCAGATTCTTTTCTCATATAGGTTATCACAGAATATCAAGTAGAGTTCCCTGTGCTATATAGTAGGTCCTTGTTGGTTATCTATCTTATATATAGTAGTGTGTGTATGTTAATCCCAGGCTCTTGATTTATACCTCCACTGCACGTTTGTTTCTCCTTTGGTAACCATAAGTTTATTTCGATATTCTCTAAGTCTAAAACAGAATCCTTAAAAAAAAAAAAAAAAACTAGACAGCATCTTCTGCAGAAAAGCACTGTTCATTGACAGTCATAAATTAAAGAAAGCCATCAAACACTTTTTTTTTTGCATTTTCTTGGTTATAGGGACCCAATTTATTTAATTTTCTCATGTATCTCTGTAATAGTGTTTCTGTTTTTAAAAATGCATCTAATTTGCTTATCTTTTTAAGAAAAGTAACTATAATTGCAAAATTCCAAATGTGAAGTAATAAATGCGGAGAATGGGGGGGGGGAACCAAGTTTATTACATTGTATATCACGTTTCTTTGATATTCTGAATTCCTGTTGCTATTTCTCATAATGGCATTATGTTACCAAATATAATTCAGCTTTTTAAAAAATTTTTATTCATTTTATTTATTTATTTTTGGCTGTGTTGCGTCTTCGTTGCTGTGCACAGGCTTTCTCTAGTTGCGGCAAGCGGGGGTTACTCTTTGTTGTGGTGCACGGGCTTCTCATTGTGGTGGCTTCTTTTGTTGTGGATCATGAGCTCCAGCCATGCGGGCTTCAGTAGTTGTGGCTCGCAGGCTTTAGAGCATAGGCTCAGTAGTTGTGGCGCATGGGCTTAGTTTCTCCACGGCATGTGGGATCTTCCCGGACCAGGGCTCGAACCCGTGTCTTCTTCATTGGCAGGCGGATTCTTAACCACTGTGCCATCAGAGAAGCCCCAAATATAATTCGGCTTTAAAGCAGGTAGAATTACATGACCAAATGTAAAATAGAAACCTATCTCAACCAGAGATTTGAAATATGCTCCTTGATTAGTTAGTTTTACAAATACAATCCATCAGTGCATCAACCAACAAAATCTGAGTACCACACTGTCCTACAATATAAAAGTATGAAGCAATATAAGGGATAGTCTTAAGAATCTGAGAGTAGCTGGGCATGGTGCTGTGGTTATGTGTATAGTTCGCCATGTTCTTTTTTCTCTCTACCTTTGGGATCATGGTGGGATCATTCTTCTTGGTCTCTTAGTTGAGTAAATAACATGTTCAGTTCTTTCCAGCAGGTTGTCAGTGTAAATAAACCATTCTAGACACTCCAGACTTCTTTTTCTTCTAAACAGGGTTTCAGAGTGAGGATAAAGAATATCCTGTTCTCACAGAATGGATATATTTCATAAGCGAGAAATAACCATTTTTGTTTCAAAATACTGAGATTTTTGTTATCGCAGTTTAACCTGCTCTCTACTGACTAATAGACATGATCAACATCTAAATAACTCTAAACGGGAAAAAAATCCTGTATTTGAAATAAATTTATTATATATATATATTTCATAAAGAATATGTTTTCTAAGTTGGTCACATATTAGACTTAAACTAAAGCCCTGCACATCTCTATATCTAAGCCAGATATTTGGTGGGCAAGAAGATGTAGTCTATTTTTATCAAAAACAATCAAACATATGAACTGTATTAATTTCCTAGGGTTGTCATAATTAATTACCACAAACTGGGTGACTTTAAACATCAGAACTTTATTACCTCACAGGTATGAAGGCTAGAATTCCAAAATTAAGCTGTGAACAAGGTCATGTTCCTGTGAAGCCTCTAGGGAATATTTCTTCCTTGTCTCTTTCTAACTTCTATTGTCTCCTGAAAATCCTTTGTATTCCTTGGCTTGTAGCTACGTCATTTCAATCTCTATCTGCATTTTCACATGGCTTTCTTTTCTGTGTGCCTTTACATGGTCTTTTTATAAGGACACCAGTCATTAGATTTAGGGCCAGCCACATTCTGAGGTTTTAAGTGGACATGAAGTTTGGAGGTGGGGGAGACACTATCAGACCCTACACAACAACACTGCTCTAAATAGAGTTTGTAGTTTCAAAAATTATCTGTATAATTTTTGGGCCAATGTCACAAAGAAAAGCAACTATGCCATTGGATCTGGTATTCTTTTTTATTGTTGATACTATATATAGGTTACAAATGAAAACTGAGGATAAAGACCAATTCTTAGTCATCCTTGTCTTCTCCATATGTTAATAGATATGAAATAAGTATTTGTCAAAGGAAAAAACTGATTGGATGCATGCACTTATTCTTGATCAAATGACAACTGGATTTTCTAAGTGTGAATCCACAGAACTACTGGTTTTGTAATTCTGCTGCTACCTGGATAACTAGCAGGTCTGGAACAGAAACCCAAGCCTGCTAATTTCTGCTTTAATTTTTTATTTTGTCCTGTACAGTGTATTATTTTTTCTTAAGGTGACAAGTAAGCATGTAGTTCAGATGAACCTACAGAGCAGCTATTTGCAGATTATCAATATCCATTGCATCAGCATCATTATTAAATATGAATTGAGTATCTACTCAATATTGATTATGACAAATAGGAAGGTGGGTAATTTAAATTCAGTTTTGAAAAATGAACAATCATGTTGTTTAGGCCATTTAAAAGCACACAAGACAGTTTTGAAGGTGATAAATATATGGAACACAACTCTTAGTCCTGAAATTAATTTCAAGGATTAGCATTACCAAAACAAACTTTATCAAAGGTAATTTGAATTATTACCGGGGTTAAGGTACTAGGTTGTCTGAGAAAGACAAGTTTTTAAGGAATTAATCTTTAACTGCTTCAGTTTATCTATTAGACCTTGAAGTAATGAGACTCAATGGTGAGTTTTAGTGAGAAGAAAGCTGAGAACTTACTGCACTTTTGGTTACCAGAACTCTGAAATGTAGAACTCTTGGTTTTCAGTAGATGATAGTTTAGAGACAAAAGGAGCTTAGCCAGGGTAGCTGAAAGGAGGAGATGTGAGCCCCTGAATAAAATATTTTTATTGCAGTTTTACTAAGGGTTGTCCTTAAAAGCTTCATAGTCTTGGTTTCCTTGGACCTTAATTATTGCCTAGAATAGTGCCATGCTGCACTCTCATTTACCATGGCACATCAGAGTATATGATAAATTTATTTTTTCTACTTTAAATTCCTTCAGAGCACAATGATAGAGACATAATGCATCTGCATACACATGCAAGGTAGTTTGAATTTAATGCATTTCATATCATTAAAGTTAACATTTCGTGTATTACATTTCCTTTTAGAATACACTTGCATACATCCATATCCATATAGATATATGCATGCACACACACAGAATCCCATTATGTAGATCAATTTACATGATCACAATGTTCATATTCATAAAGCAGTGAACTTCCCAAATCAGATGCATGCATAAAAGTGTTGATGTGTAAAATTTCCATCTTGCAAGTACAGAGGAAGTTCTAGTAGGCATTTAGTGCCATGACAGGTCACTTAGGTTACAGCCAGCTATATAGGACATGCTAATATGATTTAACCTTCTTTGTCTGTTGCTGAAGAGGGGGAATGAAGGGAGGGGTGAGACCTTCTTATCTTTGAAGATATCAAAGAAAATTAAAAACAACCACTTTCCCTCTGATCCCTGTGACTGAATGTTTTTGAGCTGCATAAATAAGGTATACACTAAAATACTATATACTTTAGGGAAACAATATGAGGTCTTAATCCAGCTCTATCTCTACTGATCATACCGTAAGTGATAAAACAGAATTTGATGGAGTGTGTGTACAGAATTACTTCCATCTCCATACTTGATATGACTTTTCATCTAAAGTAAACTCCATTGAGATTAATATTTAAAATGGAAAGCTAAAAACCCAAAGTGCCGTATGACAACACTTAAGTGAAAATTTATTAGACTTGTCATTTATTTTAATTATTGTCATTTCAGCTAATTACTAGCCATTTCTGTTTGTTACTAGAGATGTCATTTCCTTTTCTAAGCTGCCATGTAACACTATCTCTGATTCTGGTTTCATTACACACTCTCAGGCAATGGGTCAGGAGCCAGCCCAGTGGATTTACGCTCCAGAAGAATAATTCAGAATTGTTGCCAAAAGACAGAATGATTAGTGAAGAAATTCTTAATAATTCATGTCCTTCTTGCCTGTAAGGCTGAAATTGAAGAAGGTAATATTTTGTTATAAACAAAACAACAAAAGCAAGAGGGATTGTCTATGGGCTTGAGACAATCTATAAGTAGTTTATCTATAGTTTAACTAAACTCCAGAAATCTCTTGAACTCAGCAACATTCACTTCCCTAGGGCCTTATAATCTATATTGGACAATAGACTGAGAGGTATAAGCTAAAGTGTAGCTTAGCGAGACCAGCCTGCGAATGATTTAAAATAAAAAAAAAATGTGTGTCTGAAATGCTATCAGTGGGCGTTGGAGCACTGTGTGCATGCATGTGTTTATTTTTCTCTCTGGGAGTCATAAACTATAATCTAACGGTGGTAATGGAGAGATTAATCTAAGGAGTTGCATCAATGAAATGAAATCCAGGTATCATAAGAAAGAAAACAAGGAAATGGAGATAGTGTATTTAAAAGAAATATCAATAGAGTTAAGCATTCCTAAGCAAGCAGTATGGGCACTTGACTTTGGTATCGTCAGAGTTTGATTGGTAATCACGTCACGGTTCACATAAATAAAGCAGGCTGTGCTAATTATGAAGAGTATTCATGGCAACTTTATTGAATAGCTGGATACATGCCCTCTCACTACATTTTAGTTTTGTACATAATCAAAATAAAATGGAAAATTGAAAGATTATTTTGGAATCAATTCAGGAGAAAGAGCCAAATTCATCAAATAAATTATTTTACTGTGGAGGTTTTTCTCCAAGATAATCCAAACACTCTATTATTCACTTACTTTAATTTACCAGTTTAGATTCAAAAGTCCACTCTTCCCCACAAAGTCTGTGTTTGAGTTCATAACTCAGTCATTTTCAAATAGACATCTGTGTTAATATGATATCATTGGTTTTCCCTCCATACATTGGACTGGCATCCCACATCCTTTTGAAATGTTTGTTCAGTGTTAGTGAGGTGATAGCATTTTGGTCAAGAGTATCAAGAGTACTATTACTTGTCAGAGTTCAAGAGCATCTGCCATACCCAATGCAAAAGAGCGAAAGAAGGGCAAGGGAGTGTCTAAGATCTGACACAGTCTAAGAAAAACTTGGGTGTTCTAAACACAGACATGACATCCTCAGGCTTTATTAGGTGCTTCTTAAGGGGCAGTGATACTAGGACAAACATTAAAGTCCCTTAGCCTGAAAAACATATCCAGCCATTCATTGTACTAAAACCAAATGCTTCAGAAAGTATCTGTCTCACTAAAGATTGCCCAGAACTGTTGGCTGTTGAAATGCCTTAGAGAAGGCTGAGATAGCAGATAGGCTCTTGGTCAGTAAATACTTAAATTTGGTTTACAATTTATATTCCCAGACTGTCAGAACACAAGTATTGAGATTTGGACACACACTGTCAGTTTGTGCATTCTGCAAGATTAGGAACCCAAGAGCAGTCCCTTCAGAACAGGATTCCTAGGGACAGGAACAAATTAATCAAATGGTGGAAGAGCTTTTGAAGGCAGGAGCGGAATATAATTGCTACAAGACAAGGAGACACGAGTAACTTTAGGTGCAAAAGATTAAAGTAGATTATTCTTGGGGGGAAACCAGAGCAACAGGAATAATACTTTCTTAGTATACATATATTATAGAAGGTAGAACCCATTAAATTAGTGATGAAATCAACAGTTTACACCTGGATTAGAGGCTAGTGTGGTCATGATAATGCACAAATTTTCTGTTCTGTTCAATGTAGACATAACAGAGTGAACAGAAAGGGTTGGGAAATGATACAGGAAATATATCCTAAACCTAATTGTTAGACACTATCTAGGCCTCCTTTCTATAGTGTATTGAGAAACCAGAATAAACATCTTGGCAAAAATAAGAGAAAATCCTCTCTATATGAAAACAGCCACGAGGTACAATTCATTTGTTTGTTACCTGTGCAAAGCTTCCCCCTCAAGGCTGAGAACTTTGTTTCTGTCTTCCTACCAAAAACCTGCAATAGGGCTATAGGTATTTGCCTGGAGCAAGTCTGGGACAAATTGGAAAGGGAATAGAAAAATAACTTACTGCACGTGAATGTGCACGCGTGCTTCACCACAATCAATCACATTTTCTCTGACATTGCTTCATTTATGGATTATTGCAAAAACACAGGAGGAATGTGAAAAGATAATGTTGTAAAACCATCTGAATGAAATTAGTGGGAGGAACCCATTTCTCACTTTTTTTCCCAAGCACCTCTGCACTCAGAATCCCAGCATTGTTTAAACCTCCATTCTATATAAGAAAGCTAATCAAATGACACTCAGGAAAATTGACTTGGGTTTTCAATCTAGTTTCAGATCTCTAGTGTACTTATTTCAAATGGCATTTATTATTCTCTGCATATCCTTAGGAACATGCCCTGTCAAGAAATGCCATACAACTTCAAACCATGTTTTTTCCCACCTCTATAACTTTTTATGTATTCCCTTTTTACATTTTATTACAGCATAACATCTGAAAATGAAATAAAGATTATAGGCAATGCTTCAGGACCTAGAGTTCTATGCCTTGCCCTGAATATAAAACTGTGTTGATAAGAACCACTGTTATACCTCTGTAAATTGCTCAAATCTCCCCACTGACCATCTCTGTAATTATTTCTGCGTGGACATGAAAGGTTTGATCGGCAGAGAGGTCTTTTTTTTATGTCTATCTTTTCTTCCATTCACGTGAACTACACATTTCCCCTTGGTGGTGGATTCCAGAGATTAAATCTGTATTTATTTATAATACTTATCTCTCAGAGAAAGGGATAATCAAACAGAAATGAAGAGTAAAACAAGCAATCTATTTTTATAACTTTTAAAAGTTAACAGTATTGGAATTTGCCCTTCACTGTCATGTTTTTAATGAAATCAAAAGAGTCAGGTTGATTTTTCTCTCTGAAATTGTGCACTTTGTACAATATGGGGAAAGAAGGAGAGAAAGAGGTTGGGGAACGGAGGAGGGAGGGAGAGAAAGGATTTCAAAGCAGAAATGGAATTTTCTAGAGAGAAGACAGCTTCATCCAGAAACGTCTACATTAATACAAAAGTTTCTTTAGTCAGCTAACATTAAAGACATTGAGTTTGTGAGAATTTTAAGGAAAAAGCCCTTAGCTCATTTCCTGTAGGCTTGAAATGTTTATGTCATAACTTCTCCATTCCTTTGCCTCTGCTCCAACTTTTTAATATTCTTCTCCTCTGACTCAGTGCTAACATAAGATTGATCCTCCTTTTACCTGAACACCATTCTTTCTCTCTGAAACTACACTATGACTTGACCTTTCCTTACATTTTATGGGAGACAGCAAACATTTAAATATAGGAAGATGGTGCAATGTTGTGTGCTAGGGGTAGTGATATGTGTGTTGGGGGAGAAGAAATGAGTTCTGACTCTGCCAGTTACCAGCTATTTTCATTTCCTCATCTGTCTGTTTTAGGGACAGACGTAGCCATCTCTAAGGACTATTTGTACATCAAAGTGAGTCAGAAGTCTTTCCCTCACTTAGTAAGAAAGTATTCAAGAGGTATTAGGGAAAATAATTTTAATTAATAACAAGACAAAATCATAACAAGCAAGAAATCTAGGCAAGGGGGAGAAATAGAGGAAGAAATATAAAGGGTGTCCAAAATTGTTTTATTCTATTTATAAGGTGGGGATAATTTTTGCTGCAACTGTGGTTGTGTAAACTATTAATTCATACACCTTCCCCCCAAACTCAGAGGTAAGGATTGTTTTTGACATTCTTTTTTTTCCATCTTTCTTTCTAACATTCTTTTCCACTTTATTTCCTTTCATCTCTCCCATCTCTCTTTCTCTTTTCCCTTCTCCTTCCTTCCTTCCTTCCTTCCTTTTTTCCCCCCTTTTTATCTAAACTGGATTTGATGAGACTTATCAGAGAGCAATTACCTCAGCATACATTTTCTGGAAAGTAGATCCCTTTGAGTATGGAGGTACCAGACTAATGAGACCCAGGTTTCAATGTGGTAAGATGTTGTCTCCAGCATCCAAATCTCGGGGGATGGGAGGATTTTTCCGGGTGTTTAAAGAAAATACAAATGGAGAGTCTCTAACTGTGATCCCAGAGGATGTGCCTGCCCTGGAACTGAGAATATATAAATTTCTTCTATTAGTAAAGCATCTGAGGAAATCCTATACCTTGCACATATATCTTAATTTGATGTGTGACCTCTGAGTCTTGTAAGCCATGTCCACAGATGTGGCATTATTTAGGATAAAAGCAAAAGACATGACTATTTTTTAGGATAATTGAATCTGGATGCCATCTTGCTCCATTTTACAGATGGGGCAACTTGCCCCAAACCACAGATTTAGTTGGATACAAGACTGATACTTTCTTTCCCACAGACCAGGATGAGTACCACTACAATTATGCAAATAGAACTGATCTCATTGGATACATACATCAAATGAGTCCTCTAATAGATATCTATGGAACACTATTAAGTACCAGTGAGAGAGCTGTAGGCTGATTGGTGGAACAGAATGTCCCAGCTTCATCTGACTATGGTCATGCAAAGTCAGCCTTGGTTTTTAGTAAACCAACAAAGCTTTAGTGATGACCAGAGCTCTAAGAGCACCCAAGATAAATGCCAAAGTGCTTGCTTGAAAGTGGAAAAGTGGGACTAAGGAAATTGTTAGTGTGAAATTCAGAAATACCTACCAGCACACTGATTTCCCCATGCTTTAGTTGACTTCAGGTTTAAGAATTGTTTTTGGTATGCATTTCACTGCCTCTTGTTCAGGTTAATTTGTTTAAACACTCATGAAGGGAAAGGTTTTTTAATAGAAATGTGCCAAATATTTTCTTAAATTACAAACTGGGGTGTTTGCTGATCCATGAACAACGTGAATATTCAGTTGTGGAGAGTTTTACTGCCTAGTAACAAAGTTCGTTTTTTTTTTTCTCCCCTCTCTGTTAAATGCCAAAATCTGTAAGGAAAATAATGGGAAATGTTTTAGCATGAGCTTGCTCACAAATGGTTTGTTTTGAATAAGGCAGAGGTTTGACTGGGGCTTTGTTAGGTTGAAAAGCAAAACAAAACAATTGTGTGTGGGCAAGAGACAGTGGAAGAAATGATTCTGTGGGTTGACAAAATCAGTGAGGAGTCAGCAAGATTGGCAACAATGCCAGTGCTACTAAGTTCATTTTATGATCCATTAAGTTGAGGGAAGTTGGGTCAGAGACTTCAGGGAAGGGGGTACTCAAGTTACCTACCAAAAACAGTCTCCGGGTTGGAGATCAAACCAGTGGAGAAGGCGGAGGCTCTGTAAGATCTGGCAGATTTCTGTTTTGCCCTATCTTTGCTCAGCCCCACCAGTGTCTGGCAAATTGTAGAATCTCAGTAAATATTTCTGAATGGATAAATGAATGAATGCAGACTGTGGACAACAGAAGGAGGTCTAAGAAGACTAGCATTTATAAATAGGAATGCATAGTTGCAAATAACCCATCCCCAATTAGGAAGAGTGAGGTTCACAAACAAGATGCTTTTCTAATAAGTAAACAAAGGTTTGTGCTAGGGGAACTAAGTTATAATGTAACAATTTACTTACAGTTAGGTTGCAAAAGTTCAGTTCTTATGGGTAGGAGGGGTCAGGAATCAGAGTACTTGGTTATGAGCTGCTGAGCTCATTAGCTACTGATGTTAAGCTTCTTAGGGTCCATCAGTCTAAAAACTGGATGAATTCCAGAGGCTGAGAAGAAACAGAAGTGGGGCACTGACCCCAGTGTGGAACCATAGAAGAACTCAGAGCTGGGAAACAATAACGCAAATGATTTTATACCCTTTTATGGAACTTCAGGAACCAAAAGAACACCACTTGATAGGTATTTCTTCCAAATCACCACCAGAGAAAGGCAACATTGGTGTCCTGACAGAACCACAATAGGCCACATCCAAAATTCCTTCCATCTTGGAATCTCCACCAATTTCACTGATTAGAAAAGTGATTGTTCAGTCGAGCCTCTTTACCATATCCTGTACCTTTTGCCATTTTCTGGATGCTGCTTTCTCTGACACTGGTAACATTTAAGTCCATGCCACTGAAGTCTCTGCAGCTGACAGAGGAAGACTTGACTGTTGTCAACTGTCTATCTTGAAAGGCATGCCATCACTGCTTCCCTTATCAAGAGTTGATGGGCAGAATTTGCAAGAGATGCCCTTTCCTTTTGTCTTCAGGGAACAAATGACTTTCTGTGGTATTTGCTCTGTTTACAGAGTGTCAAACAGTATCCCCTTTTCTCCTTCTTAGACCTTTCAGGAATTTCAGTCTTTCTGTGAAGATTCGTTCAGAGGAGGGGAACTTGGGATTTTATTTTCTAATGTAGAATATTCCTGGTTAGGACAATATTCCAGGGACACAGAGATGTGAAAAATTTAAAGGGAAGCCAGGTCAAATTCCTGAGAAGATTTAGAACAGATGAAGGTAAGATGATGTTGGTTGGTTGTTCATACTCATACTCAAGTGAGTATGGATATTGTTGAGACTTGGAATTGAAACACAGATTGGGTCCCTTGCTAGAGGTTCCAATAATGGTGGGAAGGAATTGATGAAGCCCAGTTCATGGCATTGTGTTACCTGGTAGCACCAGAACTTCCAGAAAATGGTGGGCCTCCCATTGGAAACGAGTGCTCTTTTGTCAAAGAACACTGAGCATTAACAGAAGTGGTTAGAAAGCTTTGGTGAACATGTTTGACCATATTTAATGATGCTTCTGCTATTGCCTAATGGTAGAACCTTGAAAAACAGTTTTATCACAAGAGAGAGAAATAAAAAGGAAGTACAGATAAACTGTAGTGAATGTAGTCACAGATAATGAAAAAAATACATATGGAGATGTGACCAAAATTTGTGGCTTTGAGTTATTAAAATGTACAGGTGGGTGTATACGTAAGCAATTTGTAAAGGGGACCGTGAAAAACATTAGAAAGAAGGAAATTTTATTGTAGTGTTTTTATGGAAGGAGGTTAAATTCCCACATTTTCTACCTTGGCTGCTCCTCTAGATCTTTGGTGCCATAATATACTCATTACTTTTGTGACCATATTTTCCAAACCCCAGATTTGACCCTATGATCTGACAATGACAATCAAAATATTTAAACCTAAGTATACCTACATAGACTCTTCATTTCTGGATATCTTACTCTCAGCTGGCACTGAAACTGATTGTTGCAAATAAAGTAGATACAATACCTCAGGATTAAAAAAAAAATAACCTCCTAAAAAATCAAAATACAGATTTTGACAAAATACAGATTACTCTTTACAGAAGAGTCCTCCATTCCAACAAGCTTTATGTCATGGGCAGACTAAATTCCTCCACATTTTAATTTTAAATATTTAGTAAAATACCCATCTTTACTATTTTTTAAAGAGTTTTTTTTTTTTTTTAAAGAATGAGGAAAAATGAAAAGTCATAATCCAAGGTCAGCATAGACGGTGAACAGTAGCTACCCATGGGATCCACCATTACAAGGTTAGAAATGATGTTAAACAATGGAATAGCATGAGCAGTGGATGACAGTAGTTCCTGATATATAACAGATAAACAGTCATCCATTCTATTTATGAGTGATCTTGTTAGAAATGATCTTAAGTTATATTGCTAGCTTGACCAAGCAAATTAATTTAAGTTTATTCTTTAGTTTCAGTTGAAGCTGTGTTCATTGGAGCACTAGTGTTCAAAGGAGGTGGCTGGGGGCCAATAAAGATAAAGAAGAGAAATGTAAATGCTAGTCAGGTGGGGTAGGTCATCATGACCTCTACCTTCTTCTTATTCAAAGGAGCTTGACTTTCATTTGTTTTGGATAAGAGAATTTTGCATGATATTTTCCTTCCTTTAAAATGCTCTTCTCTTCCCAATATGAAAGTTTTCATTTAGAGAAAATAGTGTAGAGGTTTATATATGGGAGAGTACTTAATGTTCTTTATAAACATAGAAATGAACTTGGTGACTTCTAAAGACCTCTTCCAGGTGTATCAGTCTTTAGCTCAAGACCTGTCACACTTAAACAAATTGGGCTGAAAATCATTCTTGGGTGAACCTATCTTACTTTCAGTGTAAAAAGACACTAAGTCTTAAGCCAGCATCTTCTCACACATTTTCAGCAACTCTTCCTGGGGAACCCTCCAAACCAAGTCAATCAAAGTCTATCTTCTCAGCCCCTCTGCTCAAATTACTGAATGGCCTCTGAGAAATCCCATTGCTATAGTGTGCAGGGTCACCAACAAACCATGCTCTCTAACTGGAGCTTCAGCTCTGCTTTACCAATCCTTTTGATGCACTTTTCTCATTCCTCTTAGCAATTTTCCTCAAAAATCACCCACCTAACAAGTACCCAAACTACCAAACCTTACTTCAATCCCCATCATCAAAAAAACTATATTTCAAAAAGAAAATCCGCACAGTTATTGATAAAACCCATCAGCTTCTGGCCTCCACAACTGTGAATATAACTCAGTAGCAATTCTTATCTGCTTTTTTTCAGTTTCAAAGTATAAAATATCCTTCCTCTTCTTCAGTGCCAATTCCTCTTCTCTGTACTCAATCTCATCCCCATAAATATTCTCAAAGGAATCACTCAGTCAATAATTTACCTGTCTATCGTTCTCCTAATTTTTTTCCATCTATGCCTCTGTTCAAGAGTATCCCATCCTCATTCTGCCTTTGAACCCATGTGATATTGATATATAGATATAGATCTCTCTCTCTCTCTCTCTCTATATATATATATATATATATATATATTTATATTTTATGGTAGATGTTTGTATTGTAGTATTCTTAGATGCAATAACAGAAACACAGCTAAGATTAGAACAGAAACATAAAGATATTTTATAGTTTTACATTCTTAGAATTCTGGAAGCTTGGAAATTAGAAGTTCCAGGCCTAATCATCAAGCATACAGATTCCCTCTTCCATTTTCAGGATATCAGTTTTGTCCTTAGGCTTGTCCCTCTTGGTTCCTAGAAGGCCTTAGACAACTACATCCAAGGCTAGAAGATAAGGAAAGGACATTAGCTTTTCTGGGTCTCATTAAAAACATTCACAGAAGCCCAACAGCATGTTTCTCTTCATGTCTCATTGGCCAGGATCACACTGTAATCAGGATCCTCTGGGGCTGAGTAAGGGACCAGATCTAGATCACCACTGTGATTCAGGATGCCCTGGGGCTGAGTAGTGACCCGGATACCCTAAAGCACATGGCCACTTGATATCCAAACTAAATTAGAATTCTGGAAGAAAGAAAGAAGCAAGGATGGGGGCTAGGGTGCCAAAGTGTTCTTTAAACTACATATTCAATTAATCAGGATGCCAGGGCTGAACATTACTGTTGTGGCTTTGCTCTTTCTGCTTACACAGCCTCGGCTCTGTGGTCACCTCTAACTGGATGTTTTGTTATTTTTTTGTTAATTGACCTTTGGATTAAAGAGAAAATAAGTAGGTATTAAAGAGAAAATAAGTATATATACGTTTGCAGACCGAGGAGGGGAAGTGAGAAGAGTAGAGAAAATTCAATAAAACTCATAAATTCATGACTACGTTACTGAACTGAACTCTTAATTATTTATAACACTTGACTGCTTCTTATGTATGTTGGGAAATCTACCATTTAAATAGCCATCTGTCTATTGGTCCAGAAATAGAAGAAATGAGAGCAAAAGAATCAGTTTGGAATTCAGGCTGGAATAAGCATTATATTACTGTAATTCAGAGTCCTGTTGAGTTACACACTGCTGTGACTCTAAAGGAATGATTTTAACAAAGTACAGGCATGGCTCTCTATTCATATCTGAGTTCTTTCAGGCTAAGGACCTAAAATGATTTTTCAAGGATATTATGAACCACTGGAAAATTGAAGAGGGATCTCATAGTGAACAATAGTCTCTGCTAGAGGCAAATTTGAAGATAAGTCAAGTTTGATGCTTAACTATTTTGAGAACATGTTTGCATAGGACTGCTGAATTAATGTCTTGGTTTTCCCTCACTCTTTCCATATTTCATATTCTGTTCTAGTATAACTTCATCTTCCCACTCCCTCTTGGCTTCTCCATTCATTTTTTCTTGTTGTCCTCCTTTTCCTCACATCCAGACTTGTTTCTTTTCCTTTCATTCTCTCTTTGACTCCTGTTCTTTCCTTTGCTTCTTCTCTCCCAGTTCCCTTTAACCTTCGTAGTCAATTGGAGTGAATATTGGTCCCTGTTGGACACTATTAGACTTTTATGGTCCTGTCCCTCTCTAGTCTGCACTTCATCTTCTGGTAGTACCAAGGTAAACACAATAAACAGAGTCCTTGTTTGGTCAAGTTTGACTATGTAGACAATCTAGATAAATAATTCCAAACCTCCACTCACAAAAATACCCTTTTTCTCTTTTGTACTGTGTTTTGGGCCTTACATTTTTTATATTCCTGCTTTAACACTCAGCTTCACGATGGCTCCCTAAAAACGTAATGTATTTTTTCTTTCGTTAAAAGAGGAATATCCTCCAAAGCAGCTGTCTCTCAAGAAGTGTTGAAATCCCAAGAGGAATCATGTTTTACATTTTAAAAAATGTTTTCCAAAGACGTAGACATAGAGAATGGACTTGAGGACACTGGGAGAGGGAAGAGTAAGCTGGGACGAAGTGAGAGAGTGGCATGGACTTATATATACTACCAAATGTAAAATAGATAGCTAGTGGGAAGCAGCCGCATAGCACAGGGAGATCAGCTTGGTGCTTTGTGACCACCTAGAAGGGTGGAATAGGGAGGGTGGGAGGGAGATGCAAGAGGGAGGAGATATGGGGATATATGTATACATATAACTGATTCACTTTGTTATAAAGCAGAAACTAACACACCATTGTAAGGCAATTATAGTCCAATAAAGATGCTAAAATTAAAAAAAAGAAAAAAAGAAAAAAAGAAAAAAAATGCTTTCTCATGTATTATCTTGTTAGATAATCCCCCAAATCCTGTCAAGTAGGCAGGGAGACAAAACTGTTTCAGAGAAGTATGGGCAACAATATAATAGGCTAATTAAGGGCAGAACCTAGATCTCTCTCAGTCTTTACAGTACTGATATCTATGAGTTTGCATTATAGTAATTTTACATAAAATAAGCAGATATAGAGACAGTGAATATACAATAAACACATGATTTTCTTCTTTATATTCAAGAAGAAGTAACATTTGCAATTAGCCCATGGAAACTGGAATTGCTTCCCCTGCATGGCAGACACACCATTATCACCACTGCTCCAGCTGCATTTCTTTGTCCTTTAGTCCATTTTACTCAGATGCTTGACAGGGCATCAACACTGACCCAAAAATGAGCTTTGGTTTCTTTTTTCCTTCCTTCCCCCTTCCTTCCTTCCTTCCTTCCATCCTTCCTTCCTTCCTTCTTTCCTCCCTCCCTCTCTCCTTCTCTTTTTCCTCTCTATTTCTCTACTTTCTTTCCCTATTTGTTTAGTTTATTTGCTCCCACCCCCACTTCTAAGAAGAGATGAGAAATTCTTGATTCTCTGCATTCACATTCTCTTTGTTTCATTCTTTTTTTTTTTTTTCCCCCCTCTCGGTCCTATATTGTAATGCCAATTATTAGAAAATATAATTCACTGTGTCTCACTATTATTTATAACCTACTCGAGCATTTTCTTCACATTCTTAATATCTCTGGTGTTGGAGAGAATTACAGCTGGGAGGCTGACTGTTGGCCTCTGTGTAACAAGAGGAGAGAAGAAAATTGTTTACACAGGTGGATTTTCTGTCGTGGTGGGGTTTCATGATTTTTCTAGAAGAGTTAGATATTTTGTTATGCATTTACAATTATTTTTGCCAAAAGAAACGAGAGACACTTTATGATTAAGTTTTTATTTTCTTTCTTCATAGGAATAAGAATATAAAAATGTTTCAGTAGATCAGTTTAAAGCAGAGAACCTTCCTTATACATTTACAAAGATATCCAGTAGATGATGCTTCCTGGGAAGTTTAGGTCTATAACACAGCTCTGAATATTTGTGGCTCATTCTATACCTTTGACTCTAACTTTCTATAGCTCTTGGCTTTTCCTTCTCTCTCTGTCTCTCTTTCCTCTCTCTCCACACCTCTCTCTCACTCAGTTTCTACACACACACACATATTACATCAAGGCAAACTCGTAAACAAATGAAGTCTGCATCTTTTCCGCCAAATTTAGCAATCAACTTAGTCTCTGTCCTGAGAACTCTGATCTTTTTATTATCCAAAGACAAGATTTATGAATTTACCTACCAGGAATTCAGATAAAGCTAGAGAAATTCAGATAGAGAAAGAGAAATAAAAAATTCACAATAAGATGGTGCATAGGAAAGGAAGTGAAGAGAAGGTAAAGACATGGTAGATAGAAAAATTATTCCTTCCTAGGCAAGCAACATACCATTTGGTAAACTGGGCATGAGAGAATTCCAATGAAATTTAATATTAAGACCTCGGGTGCTTTGTCAGGTCTACAACACACACACACTTTTTTTTTTTTTTTTCTGGTACCAATGATCCTAGGAACATTATCTCTATCCCTCATTGCAAGCACACACATACCCTCTTGAACTCCTTCTTCTTGAGTAACTCAGGGGTGGACAACAACCTTTCCAGCCACCTACCCTCCTCTTGTCCCCTCGCCCTACTCTTGCTGAAAAATGCATAGAGATACTTTACATTTTGAGAATTTCAATGTTAATCATGATAGATAAACAGACATATAATAACAATAATAATCTCCAAGCAGTTACAAACATTTTAGGATTTTATGTATGATCAGGTTCCCTAGTGTGCATTTTATAAAATCCTCTGAAATTTATTCATTCATGCAACTAAATTATACTCTTAGATGACATTTTTATAAAATATGTCATGGTCCTAGTGGAATCATTTGGATTTTCTCATGAATATTTCCTTAGTCTTGAGCTCTATAGTTCAATTAACAAACCAGCCCATAATTTAGAATTTTGTTTTGTTTTGTTTACTTTTTAAACTACAAATAGGCACAATACATTTTACCATATGAAATAGATTGAGTAGTTAAAATTAACTACTAAGGTCATGAAAAATCCTTTCTGTAGACAGGGAAGCAAAGACAAATTCAATTATATTCAGTAAAGCAACATCGACAATGCTCAGTGGTAATCAACTAAACGGTGGTGTATTAATTTCCTAGGACTGCCATAACAAAACACTAAAACTGGGTGGCTTAATTGAAACAACAGAAATTTATTCTCTACATTTCTGGAGGATAGACATTTGGAATCAAGGTGTCAGCAGGGTTGTTTCATTCTTGGGAGTTCAGATGGAAAATATTTTCCATGCCTATTTCCTAACTTCTTGGGGTTGCTGGCAATCCTTTGAATTCCATAGTTTGAAGATGCATCACTCCAATCTCTGCCTCTGTCTTCAAAGGTTTCTCCTTTTTTATGTATTTCTGTGTCATATTAGTATATGTGTCACATTAGTACACATTAGAACATGATATTTTCCTCCCTCTGTGTGTGTGTTACATTAGCAAGGGCATCAACCATTGGACTTAGGACACAACACTAATCCAGTGTGACCTCATCTTAACTACATTTACATCTTAACTAATTACATTTCCAATTAAGATCACATTCTGAGGTTTCAGGTGGGCATGATTTTTCTGGTACACAATTCAACCCACAATAGATGTTAAATGAGGGTCCTTCTACTTACAGGAAATGCAAACTAAAACAAGAAGGTGTGCTTGGGTATTTTATTCCCCTATCCACTTAGTCTCAATTTTATTCTTCTGCAGAATAGTTAGGTTTACACGTACTTTCAGGGTACAGCAAGTCACACCATTGATGGTTACTTTATCAATCTCTGGACCCTTCCTTGAAAGTAAGCACAAGAAGTCAGAGTCATATGACCATTGCCTAGGGTTCTGATAATAAAATGCACTCTTTGTTTTGATTTAAAGCTATGTATTTAGAACTCACATAACTAGGTAGAATAACTTCTAAAGTGGATTTTAGAGAACTAAATATCTCTTACCTAGATCTGCTTTGTAAAACTTCTAGCAAAGAACTAGGAGTTGAATATAAGGTTCATATCAATTGAAATTATTGAAAAAATTCATTCTACTTGGTGGTAAACTATAAAGATATAGATATTAAACACATGCACACATGCACATATGCATGCATGTGCACACAAACACACTTATACAAACAAAAAACAGGAAATAAGGTAATCCCCATAGTTTGTACTATTTTATTTTAAGAGAATATATTTCATATTCAAATTACATAGTTTCGTACCTGTTTAGAAAACAAACTCACTAACTTTTTTGGTCTTTGCATCTCAGATTCTTGTCATAACAGGTTTTCAGTCAATCTAATTAAAATTTTGTGTCAAACCTGTCCTTTCTTCCACCCCACCTTGCTTTGTAGTTTTATCTTGTCACAAATTACAACAAAATATTGTGTGAATATGGCTTAGAGGCAACCTAGAGTAGCAATAAGAGCATTGATTCTGGAAGCAGACGGCCTGCAATTAAATCCAGGCCCCACCCATGTGTGAATATGGACTAGGTACTTGACCTCTTTGGGCCTAGTTTCCTTATTTGTAAGATTGAGATAACGAAAATAATATATTCCTCATAGGAATGTTGTATGGAAGAAATAACTTAATATCTCTAAAGCTCTCACTTATAGAATATTTGTTAAATAACTAAACATCTGCTAGAACAGAGGCTTACTGATGGTGGGTCTAGTATGTTGCATCCCCATCATCCTCTACAGCACCAAACACAGTGCTCTTCACTTAACATATATGCACTGCAATGTTTATTTGCATAAAATATAATTGCATTGATGTGAATTAACTTCCCCTAGCAAAATTCCTTTCTCTGAATATGAATTGATTTTATCCAGGAGGAAGAGGGATGTCTATCTCTCCTAGAGGTTTACGGTGCTGCCAGGACAGGAAACTAACTGATCAGTGCTCATTGAGCATAGAAGTTCACATTTTGAAAAAGTTTCTTGCAAGTATCTTTCCCAACTTCTCTTGAACAAGCTAAATAGTCCACTTCAAAACCCATCTTCTCTTAAGGACCTTTCCATTAACCTCAGAAATACATTTCTTCCTACGTGTCCCTCAACTTTATTTTTGTGTCCTATAAGGATATGATTCATAAATGTTACCATAGTTTATAAAACTGGAAGGCATAGTAGGATTTTCTGAGCCTGTGGTTAGTGCCAGTGTTGTACATTACAGTCAACATGGAATTTAGGTTTGTCTTTGAAAACATATGACTGGGCCCATCATCATAAATATGGATTATATAAGGCAGTAAGGTAGTGGTTTCATGTCTGAGTTCTGAAGCTTTTTATTAATGGGTCTCGGGGCAGGCCACCTCAAAATATGCCAAGGTGATATACTGATTATTTTGAATTAAAGTTACCTGAGAAACATCTGGTACAAGAAGAACAGTCTGACCCTGTTTTGTTTTTCTGAAAGCAGGAAACAAAATCCCCAGGGCAAGGTATCCTCCCTAGCCGGGAGGATGGAGGACATCCTTATTACCTGAGAAGAGGAATTTGAGGCAGAGGAAGCCATATAAACACACTTTGTTACTTCTTCAGTAATGGCTTACTCCAAGCCCAAACCCTTTTGTTTTGTCAAATCTTCACAAATAATTGATTATTTGTCTAAAAAGGTATGTAAGCAGCCTGTTTCAGTCACTTCTCAGGTTTCATACCTATGGAGCCTCCCTATGTACAAAATTAAATTTATTTTTCTCCTGTTAATCTGTCATGTGTCAATTTAACTATTAAACCAGCCAAAGAACAAGAGGGGTAGAGGAGAAAATTTCCCCTCCCCTACAATATAAATCATGGTCCCTTTCACTTGTCATCAGAGTGACCCAGACAGTATTTCTCAAATTTTAATGTGCACACAAATCACCTGGGGATCTCTTGAAAGTGCAGATTCTGATTCAGTAGCTCTGTTGTAGGGCTCAGGATTCTACATTTCCAAAAAACTTCAGCTAATGATGATGCTGTATAGATAACCATACTTTGAGTCTTAAGGCCTTAGAAACCCATTGCTTAATATCTTAAAATTTCAATTCCCTCACATGTAAAATAGAACAATTGTGAAAATTAAAGATATAATGCATAGAAAGGGGCTTCATCACACAGCCAGGCACAGCAAGTGTTAGACATTTTATTAATATCATTATTAAGCTCAGCTTTATGGGCTTGGACCGGTGCATTACACAGAGCTCAGTTTTAAGGTGCTTAATATTTGGTTTAATGCTCCATTGTCACCAACTTAAGTAAATAGTTTTACCTTGGAGCTTGTGTTTTATAAGTGGAAAACTGGAGCATGCGTGTGAGCAGAGGAGATACTGGAACTATGCATCATTACCAACATTCCTTGCCAACTACTTCCATTTAAAATTTACAATTTACAAGAGCATAGAATTCTGATGGACACAAAGTGAAATGGAGTTCAGTAAGACTTAAAAGTACAAGGGAAATGTGTTACATCTACAACTAAGTAAGTGAGGCCACACTTCCCCAAGAGACCACACTTTCCATCTGACCCAGAACTTGCTTTGAATGCAGAATGAAGACAATTGCAGTCTAAGAGCCATGACAAATCCAGGATCCCCACTATATCCTTTCTTAATCAAGTTACTCCCTTTGTATTAGCTAACACTTTACACTTAGAAGGAAAAGGGAAAGATAGGGCAACCCATAGTCCTTTTCTTTTCAATTCTTTCTTGCTTGTCATTAAGCTGAAGGTAGACAGTATTGGTAGAATGTACATCCATCAAAAAGTAAAATGCAAACAGTTGAATTAGTTTTGTGTAGTGTTTCCACTGTTCTGGTAGGAACAAAATATATATAAATACACAAGCTTGGAATACAAATTTTACAATTTTGTTGATTCCATATACAAGTTAAATGCTTTCATATTTGCATTTAAAACTGACATTGTACAATCTAAAGATAAATGATAAAAATCTAGCCAGTAATTTAAATTTAATTTTTCACTAGTTAGAATGACATTAAATAGCAAATAAAACACACTACGACAAGCTGAATGAAAGGCCATGGACTCTAAAGGAAAAAGTTTTTTATTTTAATATTTTTAATGAACACTTTTCCACTGCTTTTTGAACTGGGGGCCCTGAAGTTTCATTTTATACTGAGTTCCACAGATTATGTAGCTGGCTCTGCCATCATTATTATAATCATTATCAACAGGTCTGGGCTGGGGCTTCAGGTTGAAAAATCTCTGATGAAACTAGAAATAACTTTGCAAAGTTATTATTCAGATCAGGAAACTATATCTTATTTATAGTTGAGCACAATTCCCATTTTGTAATTTGTTGTTAAAACTGAGAATGTTTTTTAAATTGTACAATTATTGGATTCTGAGGAATGTCTGATTAATTATCTTCTGTTTTGTTCAAATTCTCCTCCAAAATGAAAATATAAGCATAGGGTTTGTTCCATTTCATTTCATCTAGAATTGGTCCCTCTGTTCTCTGAATGCATGTTTTATTTCATCTGGCCATACCTATGACAGTCCATGTTCTTACATGCATCGTGGTGCCTCAAGTCCCCAGCTATCCTGAGCCTTGGGGTCCTTTCTTGTAGCACTCTTCAGATCGGATAGAAGATTTCAACACAGATTGGATAGAAGTCTTTTCCTGATGAGTGAATAAGTGAATAGGTTAAGTAACTGAACTGACTGAACACATTTTAATAATTACCAAATTATTGGGGGGAGGTCAGATCCTGAGGTATTATGTTAAATTCTAGTTTGACTGCATTTATGCTTTCACCAGAGAGAAAGGAGCAATGTGTCAGTTATCATAGCGTATTGCCTTTATCTTCCTGCAATGGGGCATTTTGATTTCACTATTTCAATTTACTATTGTGAGATAAATAATAGTTCTTATAATTGAGAGTGATAAGAAAGACATTGGACACAATTTCTAAAGGTAAGAACTGTTTACATTGATCGTCAAATGATGCAGCTTCTGCCCTATTTAGACGTCTTTAAATCCGTATTCCACTTATGCAGTCCAATCCTGAGCAGCTAAGACTTTCACCCCATATATTGCACTGCACAATTGACTCAATTCCTTGTGTGTGTGTATGTAGGGAGGAGTTCATTCTCCTCCAGTGCTTCATGTATCATCTGGTGCTGGAGGAAGAGAGAATACAACATTGATGGACCAATGGGCTGATCCAATATGGCAAATCGTATATTCCTGTTTGGGTACAAATGAATAACCTCGTATAGTTCTGCACACATTCAACAAAATGATGAAAGGAAGGGGTAAAAAATGGAATTTCCTGATCATTGCATTCCACTTTATTTCTCTGTTTTAATTTTGTAAGTGAATTCAGTGTCTGTAGAAGGCAATTGATTGCTCTAAGAGAAAAGGAAAGAAAAATGTTAAAGCCCCAAACCACAATTTGAGTGCTGTTAGGCTTGCTTCTCTCCTCCTGTTGGAATCTTCAGCTGGGCTCCTCATCTCGCAGACTTCAAAGGTCATCTCAGCATGTCAGGGCCAAGGTATGGTGGATTCTGCAGGACAGGGCTGCAAACCTAAGTCTGCTACCTTTTATTAGTTGAGGGAGCAAGGGAATGAGGACAAAGAGGGGAAGGATTGACTAGTTGTATATGAAAGAAACAAATGATGGCTCAGTTTGTCTCCAAACCTCTCAGATATTGCCTCCAAGGCATTGTGCTCCACGCCAGTCATCTCACCTTCTCCACAGCCCACCTTAAACGTATTTTCAACTCGTAACTTTCTGGAATGCCTCACAAGTTAATTTCTCTGCCTGTCTCATTCTCTTGATGTATATTCTTCACATCCTACCTCCTGTATGAAGTCTTCCTTAATCAACCCAGACCACAACAGTCTTTCTGTCACTATGGGTCTCTGAAGGATTTATTATATATTGTTTTTTTGTCACCATTACTCTGCACTTTACTTTTTATTTTTCACAAACAGATGTTTCTTCCTATTAAATAAACTCATTAAGGGGAATTCTAGCATTTTTTATTACATAATACGTTCATAATTAATATTTGTTAATAAAAATTACTGTTATCTTAAAATAAGTATATGTAGGTCATCTGTATAGATTCCATATTTTTCCATATATTTATATTTTAAATATTCAATAAAAGGATAAAAAGAAAATCAGTTGATTCTCCTTCTACACTGGATGAAAATAGCTGAAAAACAGAAAATGTATTTCCAAATGCCAAGGTCCATAAAGCACCACCTTACTCCAGGAGCGGTGGTTATTTTGGGTTTTTTCATTTTTGTTTTCTATTGAGTATCAAGGGCTAGGAGGCCTGATTCCAACTAGATTATATCTAGGTGAAGAAAGGAGGAAGGAGGATAAACCCATCCATTATAACCAATCAGCCAATTTAAAAGATGAGGGCATATTAACCAGAAAAACAGACAAGAATGAGCAGGACAAATGTGCAAAAGGACCAGTGGACATAAACAATTTATGCAACGCAAGGAGGCAACACTGCAGAAAGAGCTAAAAAATAATTGAATGCAAATGCTGTACATAAATCCAGATGATATTCAAGCTATGACCTTGAGGTTAAAAGGCTCCTTAAACTGCAACCAAAGCTTTCTATTCTAAAGGGATTCAATCTCTGAAAATCATCCTCTTTCTTTGAATTCATGTTTAACACTTTGTAGTGCTCACATAAAAAGGGCAGATGTACCAGCAGTTCAGTGTTTACTTTCTTATGTTTCTTTTCTTCCCAGATAGCTGGTATTGGCTTTACCACAGATCAGAGTGGGTGAGCCTTTCTCACCTTCTGATTATGGTTTATAATTGTCAATACCAGGTTAGCAAGCTTTCTAATGGAAATTACCAGTGCACGGAAGAATGATAAATCAATCTGCTCAGGTGGGAGAAGTATAGACTCTGGAGCTCAAGTCATCTTTTCTAGGGCTCATAATAATTATGAGAGCAAATTTAATAAACTTTTGCATGAAACTTGTAACAGAACATCCCTAGATTTTTTTGTTGCCATTGCACTGCAAAGTAGAGAATAACAGCAAAAGACTAAAATGTTCAAATACAGGCTAGGCAAGGCTTAGTCCTCACTGCTTTTCTATGGCCATGGTGTAACATTCGAATCCAGTTCCTAAAACAGGGTTGCCTGTGGCATTTACAGGTTTGATTTTTCCTTTCTCACTAGACAGGTAGCAATGATCACAAAGCTCAAACTTATTTAGAATGACAGCTACCACAACAGACATTGGTTTCTTACTTAGTTCAGTGCTTTAAAGGATTAAACCTGGATTAGGAGGAGGAAGGATGTATTCCCAGTGGGTGATATTTATAACAAGGAGAAGGCATTTTTCTACCCCCTCTACAAAAATTACAAGGAGGAAAAATGAATCCCAGGAATGATTCTCAAAATGGCAAGATGTGGGTAGGACTTAAGAAATACACCTTTCTAGTTCCCAGGCAATTTATGTGTGTGTGTCTAAGTATCCAATTAGCAGGCACAGATGCCATTTTGCATTAAAAAATATAGGGTTTTACAAATGTAAACCAGTTGTGCCCATCAATTTCACCAATCACTTTGCAGAGGTCTACCAAGAATTTAGACTTGAATGTCATGGAATTTATTTTCTTCTGCATTAAAATAATCAAAGATTGATTGACATTTTTTGTCCAGTAAAATATTTTCCTCAAAGAAGCGTAGGAATTCACAACACATTTACAGTGGTAATACTCACAAAAGTCAATAGAAATAGATGATTTCTGACCCAGGAAATGTTACTACATTCTAAACCAGCTCTGGACATCAGAATTCTTTGCAATGATAGGGTTTTTCTATATCTCACTGTCCGTTCCAATAGCTACTCGGCCCATGTAGTAGTTTGAAGACTTGAAATGTGGCTAATGCAACTGTTGGGACTGCACTCTTAATTTTATTTAATTTTAACTAGTTTAAATTGGAGTAGGCATATGAGTGGATACCATATTGAACAACACAATTAAAATCATTCATGGTGTTGATATGTCAGTAAATTAACAAATGGTGGTCTGTAATCAGAAACCTGCTGCTCAATAGTCATGTGATAGCTATACAAGCTAACCTGTATAAGGCTGTCTTTTATTCTGGTAAATACTAATAATAATGGTTCTTCCAGTATTGCTGGGTGGTAAAATGTATGATGTATGAATTACTTTCTTTCTTACCAGAAACAAAGAAGGTCTGTAATCAGTGATTTTTGTAACTTTCTTCTTTTGTCTTTCCATCCTTTCTTTCTTTTCTCCCTTCTTACCTTCCTTCTTTTCTTCCCTTATTAGATATGAAAGAAGAACCAAAAAAAGCAGCAAATGGAACGGATCCTTGATAAGGATTATTGTTATACTTGTTGCTTCATTGAGTGCACTGTTTTAAAGCAGAATTTTGCATAAAAGTTGCTTCCATCTGGTCTAACCCACACTCAACAATCAGGAAACAGTACACAACACAGCCAATAAACTGTGATAATATCTCTTGTAGATTTTTAAATTTGTATTGAAATTATGATAAAAAGAGAAGTTATTTGAAGGCTCTGTGATCAAAAATGATTGTCATTGGACCTGGAAGAGAAAGTGTAGACAGAGGAAATGGCAGGATTAAAAGCCAAAAAGAGAAAAGGGGACAAAACGGAGCATAATTCAATGCAGCGTGTTTTAAATTATGTTATGATTTTTACCCTCTTAATCTCATTATACTTAATAAATGTTAGAAAACTTTAATTCGCAATGTTTAAGAACTTATATGTTCAAATGAAAGAATTAAATGGCATTCAAACGGCACAATGAAAACTGCTCAGCTCTCCTGTCCTCCTGTACCCTCCTTCTTGTTTCCCTGCTACTTTGAAAGAAGACACATCTACCAGGGGCTGGGTTATCTGGTTTGGATTATTTGGTTTCTTCTTTATAATGGCCACCCCTCTTCCCACCATGTGTTACTTCTTTTCTCTCTCTTTGTCCTCTATGTACATGTATCTTTTCTTTTATTTCACTCTTTTATGTTTGCTTGCTTATTTGGCTGCTCTATTTTCTTGAGGCATTTTCCTGGGTATGGTCAACATAGTTTGGTGACTTGGTTTAGAAAATCCTATTTAGCACTTGGCAGGTGTTGAGAGAAAAACTTAAGTGGCTGTTTTGTACATAAGTTTTTACTTTAATTATGAATCCATGGGAAAATGAATAATTGAAATGTTATGTAACTAAAAGCCAAAAAAAACACAACATTGGCCTGTTTGTTTGCAAATGACTATTAACAATAACAAGATAATGCCTCTTTTTGAGGACTGTGTTACCCTAATGGAAAGTTTTTCTCAAAGTTGGGGAAAAGTCATGCATAATATCAGAAATAAACTTGGTAAAATCCAGGGCCTGAGGTTCATTTCTGTGGAAACCTGCTCTTGTCTCCTGAAGTTGCCTTGGCACAGAGGCTCCCAGAGCTGGTGCAGCCCACAGGTCTGGAATCGGAGCTGCCAGGGCTTGGAGGGAGCTCAGCTGGGCACATATATTATTAGCTCCATTCCTGTGTTTCCAGACTCAACTGAGCCCTCCATTAACTAACTGAATACTGAAAGTTCCTAGTAACCTGATTCATTATAGCCAAAGAGGTACTATACTGTACTATACATATAAATATATAAATACTAGACACATAAGTGTATATTTATAAATAATATACAAATAATATTTTTATAATATACATTTATAGCATATTCAAAATAATAAAATATATGTTTATATATAATATATACTTATGTATATAATTAATATATCATTATATATTATAAATACTATTATATTAATATATAAACATATTAATTATATTGTTTTAATTAATTAATGTATTAGTATAATATTTTATAAATAATGTAGATATATTTATATATTATATATTTATATATTATAAATTCATTATTATTCATTTATATATTATATATTACTATATATAATATACATTATTATATATAATACATTACATACTATTATGTAATACATAATGTATAATATATGAATATATAATATACAAATATATAAATACATATAAATATATAATATATAAATATTATTTATAAAATATTATATTAACACATTAATTAATATAATTAATATATTTATATATAATGTACATTAATATATTATATTATATGTTATATAAATATATTTTTATATAATATATAAATATTATATGAATAATATTTATATATCATATTGTACACAAATGTATATCAATATATATTTATAGAAATATATAAGTATTAATAATATATATAAATATTAATAATATATATAAATAATATATATTATAGATGTTAAGTTATATTTACATATAAATATATTTATATATAAAAATATATATTATATTGTATACAAATATATATATTTATATATTATATTGTTTAAAATATTTATATCAATAATATGTAGATTTTACTATATGTATAATATAATACATTATATTATATATATAATATAATGTATAATACATATAGTATAATGCATATATGTATAACATAAAGTATATAATATATATAAAATTTATGATATATATTATATAATATATATACATATATATTATGTATACAACTAAATATAAAATATATATAATAATATTTATAATAATAATATTTATAATAATAATATTTATAATAATAAATATGCAATATAATGTAATATATAATATTTAATAAAGTATATATATTATATATACTATAATATTCTTGATATATAAAATATATATAATATATAATATAATATAATATATATTATAATTTATAATATAAATATTTATTGAAACTAATATAATATGTTAATTAAAACATTTTAATAATATATTACTGTATAATATATTAATATTATTATATATACTATACTATAATATAGCAATATAATATAACATATACTTTATATTAATAATAAATCATCTAAGTTTTTAAAATATTAATCTATTTTATGAATGTGCAATAATTTCTTGAAAGAAGCTATTGTCATGTCTTTGACAAATGCTTGATGGGGTTGTCTTATGGGGACATCCTTCTCTTTTGTAGACAAAGATTTTTTTGTGATTTTCTTTGTATTCACTCATCCATCTGTCCATGTAGCCATGCCTTTCTCAACTATCTATAGAGTTTCTTGACTCTCTCTGGATAAATTTTCATTTCTAACAAGCAGAAGAACAAAGGAATGAACCCACACTCCTCACTATCAGAATAACCCCCACAGAATGAATGTTTCCCTTGGACACATGAGAAGTAGTAAGGTCAAAATTACGTTATTGTTATGTCCAAAGGTCTAGGACAAAATGAGCCTTTATTATTATAAGTTAAACACTTAGCACTGAAGCAAAAACACCATAATATTTTTTTCAATTTATGCTTATGTAGTTCATTCTATTTTTTCCCCATTTTATTGAGATATAATTGACCTACAACACTGTATTAGTTTAAGGTTTACAACATAATTATTTGATATATGTATATATTGCAAAATAATTACCATAATAAATTTAGTTAACATCCATCACCTCACATAATTACAAACTTTTTTTTTTCTTTTTCTTTCTCGTGATGAGGACATTTAAGATTCACTCTTCTAGCAACTTTCAAATACACAATACGGTATTGTTAACTACAGTCACCATGTTGTACATTACATCTCAGAACTTTTTATCTTATAACTGGAAGCTTGTACCTTTTGATCACCTTCATTCATTTCCTCTACACCCTCACGCCCTGCCTCTGGCAACCACCAATCTATTTTCTGTCTCTTTAAGTTTGTTTTTTTAGATTTCACATATAAGTAAGATCATATAGTATTTGTCTTTCTCTATCTGGCTTATATCCTTTAGCATAACACACTCAAGGTCTATCCATGTTGTCGCAAATGGCAAGATTTCCTTTTTTTTTTAAGGCTGAATAAAATTTCATTGTGTATATATGTCCCAGTTTCTTTATCCATTCATCCATTAGTGGATACTTAAGCTGTTTCCATGTCTTGGCTATTGTAAATAATGCTGCAATAAACTTGGTGGTGCAAATATCTCTTGGAGTTAGTAAAGTCACTAACTTTACAACCTAACTTTAAACGTGATTAACAATTTAGATTGAGCACCTGTAGATAGAGAAAAGGAACCCCAACATAAGAAGCAAAACAACCAGCATTTTGCAAAAGTTTAGGAGAGAATACTTCTTTACAAATAAATTGAATAAGTCATGCACCCTCATGTAAATGCAGGAGCTTCAGACAAGTGGATCACACTTTAAAGAATAATTAAGGTATTTATGTGAATAGTAGCAAAGGCCTTGAAACAAGAGAATTTCTTAATTGTGTAGACTGGCATGAGGTAAAAGCAGGGTGTGACAGAGAGAAAAGAGTCAGAAACTCAAGGACAAGATGATCCCAGATGGCTCAGAGAAAAGACTGTTTTCCATGCCCCACGGGTTTAAGGGTTCTCCCCAAAGTTACTAGTAGAGCATAACTAGCACCTACCTCAGAATCCACTGCAGAGCATTTGCGTTTAGATGAACATACTTCTTAATACCCAACATCCTGTTTAGTTCTCAGCTGTTGGGTTCACTGATTCTCAATCAAGTTTTATAGTTTTCATGAATTCCAAGTTAGAGAAGTCTAATGGATTGAGACAATCTTATCTGAGTATTGTCATCAGGATCTTGGGGTTAAGTACAAACCCAGTGGAGAGCACCTCTCCAGGATGAGGCTGAGATCAAGATGCCCTTATTCTGCTTTTACTGCTACTCATTACACATGAACTTTAGTGAAGAGTGGGCAACCCTACAGGAGAACATTGATTGAAATCAAACATGGGAAAGTCAAGAAATAAAGAGGATACCAAAACTCAAAAGAAAATATTTTTACTGATATTCCCTAATATTTGCATACAAAATTTTATCTATTCATAGAATTTTAATATCTTATTCTATCCATTTATTTCATCATCTTTTACAAAAAGAGGGCAGCTGGCAGTCAACTGTGACTGCTGCTGTGCACTTCACAACATGTTTTATGTGGCTGGGAACATTTACATTAAGGTCAATTTGGTTGCCTAAATGGAGAATCACCGCTGAGGGATGCTCAGTGGAGTGCACTGGTGTTTGGCAGAGGAAATGGAACAGATAAACCTACATGTGCTTGGTCTGCCAGCTGGTGGGTGGTCCCAGCCATGTCCCTGGAACACTATTCAATTCAACAAATATTTATTGAATAACTAGATGGTACAAAGCACCAAAGTGTTGATGAGTAGACAATGTTGCACAAATCATGGCTTGGGTCTTAGAAGGGTTTCCAATAGCAATAGTTCTCGATATCTAGCA
Organism: Balaenoptera borealis; assembly: GCF_965194805.1. NCBI lineage: Eukaryota > Metazoa > Chordata > Mammalia > Artiodactyla > Balaenopteridae > Balaenoptera > Balaenoptera borealis. The sequence goes on from NC_138875.1 coordinate 36,437,325, forward strand.
ATAATTGCATGATTACCATATGCTAGACATTGTTCTATATGTTCAACATGTATTAACCATTGTAATGTTCATAATGACTCTGTGAGATCGGTGCCCTGATTTCCTTAATTTATCAGTGAGGAAACTTGGTTGGTGAGGTCTGGTGCTTTTGCTAGTTTTCATAATGTCTCCTTTTATGGACATATGACAGACTTGCATTTCATTGCCACCTTGAAGTTAACCATGCGGCCATGTGTCTTGCTTTAGCCAAAGAAATGTGAGCAGCAAAGATATTTGTCACTTCTTTTGGGAAAAGTTGAAGAGCTGCTGCACAATTCACCTGTAGCATGGTACCCACTGACTTTCCTGATGATGGAAAATCTGTCACCCTTGGCCTGTGAGCCAGGATGAATGAGAGAAGGGACCTTGATGACATAAAAGAGACATGAAGTAAAATGTCATTTAAGCCTCTGAGATTTTAAAGTTGTTTATTATGGAAACATAAGCTAACATAGACTAGCTAACAAAAGGTAAGAGTAAAAATAGTGGACATATGAAGTTAATTGACAAAAAAAAAGATAGCACATGATTAAGTTCCAATGAAATATAGCAATAATAAAAGCAGTTACCATTTATTAAATTCTTAGCAATGTACTAAGCTCATTACATACATTTTCTCTAGTATATAAAACTATAAAATTGTCATCCACATTTTACAGACAAGAAACAGAAGCTCAAAGAGGTTAACTGAACTACTTAAGATAACATTTAGGAGGATACAGAACGATGAAATAAAATCTGGTCTTTTTGTCTCCAAAGCTCACACACTACAGAAAGGCTTTTCAAGGACCCCAGACAGCCTTATCCTTCAACTCCTCGACTATAGAGTTGAAATAGTTTATAAGCCACTTTTCTTTCTTCCCTCTCTCCTTTATTTTCCTGTATCTTTTCTTTCCCATTTCTTCTTTCTCTTCATCTCTCTCTCTTTGCTGTCCTTCAGTTCTTCTCTCTCTTACTCCATTTCTCCTTTCCTATTTTCTGCCTTCTCGTTTTCTCCAGATATCTATTGCACATTTTTTTCATGCTCACGTAGGGGGCATGGGATCTTCCTCAAGTTTGCCTCCTCATTGCTACAACCTCCTGTAGGTAGGGGCCAAGAATGCTACTAAATATCTCAGAATGCACAGGGCAGCCTCCCTGCAACAAGGCAATAACCAGCCTCAAATGGCAATAGTACTGAAATGGAAAAACCCTGTTCTCAATAATCAGTAGACTCATCACCAGCTCATCTCCTTCAGGTTTGAACCTGGAAAACCCTGGCATACTTCTTTTCTCTCTCCTACATTAGGAGGTAACACTTCTTTGATTCTTTTTTCCTGAATCCTCAGTCTCAGGGGGTTCCCTGCTTATCTCTCTTCTGGGTAGAGGGTGCTGCATGGGATCTCAAATTCCAGTTCAATCCTTCTGGTAAGACCATATTATACATTAGAATCTGAGGATTTTAAGTCTCTACTGCTATTAATGTATTTACAAAAATTACATCCACAGAAAGCTATGTAAGATATTCATCTTCAATGGAAAAACACATTTTATAATACCTTACATTTGGAAAAGGCTATGATGAAATTAAACAGACTTTTTTACTATGGGGCTCTTCTGAACCTTTAATATGCATTACATCTTGAGAATCAACAAGTTGGAAATGAGGTACAAGTGTTTCTTCTATATATTTTGTTGCAGAACTTTTTTTTCAAAGAGTCTCTTTCTGGACTCTTCTCTGTAGTACATAATTTGCAAATTGTGACTCTTCCAAGTTGCATATTTGACTGAGGTCCAGAAAGTGAAATGACTTATTCTAGTTTAAAGGGGTAATTGTTGCCAGAGCTGGAATCTTAATCTAAGAGTGCAGACCCTAATTTACTGTTCTTTTCAGTACATGTTGGATAATAAAATGACATGTTGATTTCAGTGCATTGTTATATTGTAAGCTTTTCCATTTAATTCAATTGTTTCTTTAAAGTCAAAATATACATACATTAGCACAAATAACTACACTGCCCTCTTCATGATTTTTAAAAATTTATTTTTTATTGAAGTATAGTTGGTTTAAAATGTTGTGCTAGTTTCAGGTGTACAGCAAATTGATTCAGTTATACATATCTATATAGCTATTTTTTTCAGAGTCTTTTCCTTATGGGTTATTACATGATTTTTTCTCCTATAATATTTAAATAGGTTTACAACTAGGTTAACGAATATGTGTTAACACATTTATGCATGCTTAAACATCTGTAGTTTTGTTGAGGCTTTCTTACACACTATCAATTGAGGAAGAATTATACTTATGCTGATGGATTTACCTAGTTATATGAACCCATAGTATTTTATATTAATATAAGAATCTTTTAAGAATTTTTTTTATAGTAGTGTGTACCTTATTTCACTAAAACTTCTGCTCTCACACTTTTTCCTTTATGATGTCCTGGATCATTAAACACAGGTTATTATTATCTCATCTTGGGTTCATTGAAAGCAGAACTAAGAGAAAGAATAAAGGTGAAGAAAAAGAGAAAGAGAGGCAAGAAAAGATGTGAACAATGTGATGTGATGTGTTCTTGTGTGCCCACCACTTTTACAATTAGCTGCAAAGAGCTCTAATTATCTTTTTACTCATTTGTGTTTTCCTACATTAACCAACATGCATTGCTTAATTTGGCAGATTTCTAATCTTTAACAATTCTCAAGATGTTCCACTTTATTTCCAAACTCATATACCAAATTTTCAGATTTTCCCTGACTTGTCTTGAACTCAACTCGATTTGACACTTTTCTGAAATTTCTTTTATATATATATATATATATATATATATATATAAAATCATATATCATGCATCTTAAGATTATTTATACAATCTTAAACCATTCATCATATTTTATGCTTTATAACAGTATTCCTCTTAGACATGTTTGATATTCCTGTTAAATTCTGGAAGCCCTATCTGGGTAAATATGTTGCCTTTCAAAATCTCTGTGCCTCTCACAATACCGAGCATAGGACTGTGCACATTGTCCATCCTCAATACAAATTTGCTAAATAATTGCTTGTTTAACTGTTTACATTTTCTTTCAATATACAAATGTATGGGCTTCCTCTTTTTTCCTCTCTTAACCTTTTTTTGTTTGTTTCTATTTTTCTCAGGAAGTTCTTAACTCCTGTTTATATAAGACAATTGAAAAAAATGCAAGTAAGAAAATTATTTTTCTTTCATAAAGCTTTAAAATTTTTTTCTGAAAAGAATAATGTGAAGTAGTTACAAATACCGCAGACCAACATTCCTACTCTTTGCTCTGATGCTAATTAGCTAGGCAACCTTGAGAAAGTCATCTTACTTTTCTAAGCCTTCATTTTCTTATCTTTAAAATGAGCTATAGTGTTTTCTATATGAGCTACTACACAGACTGTTTGAAAGAATAAACACTATTACATAAATACATTTTGGAGTTGCAGAGCACCATATAATTGTAAACACTATCATGAATAGAAAATAATAGTGTCTCTGAGTAGGATAGCACTTTGAAAATATTTAGTCCTGTCCTCTTAGGTTAGTGATGAATAAACTGGGTATTATAAGGCTACAGAACTTGTTCAAAATCACAAAACTGGTTGATGCCAGAGCCAAAAAATGAATCCAAAGATTGAATCACCCATTTCTATTTCTCCTAAAATTCTACTCCCAGATCTCCAACTCACCTGATGTCTCCAGATTATCAAATTGTTTCTATCTTCACATTCTCAATGCATTCACTTTCTTTGACTCATGATTATCCTTCTCTGATCCCTTGAAGAGGTCAGAAGCACAGTGTCTGGCAATTGTGTAGGCTCTCTTCACTCTTCAGTAATTCTAGGATTCTAAAATTTGACTTTAAACTTGTGTCCCGGCCAGGTCTCTGAGCGGCTACATGCCCATGTTGGCTGGCATCTTCTTGCTTTGGCCTGTCTATACTAAGCCAACTTGCTTTGAAAATCATAAACAGGCTCCTTGAATTTTCTGATTTAATAACCTGCCCTCCCACTTCATGTGAGTTATTCTTTCCAGACAGAAGGTGCCTCCCAGCTCTGTGTGCATTTATACAGCACAGGTCATTCTTGTGCTTCAGTCACCATGGCCCAAGTTAGCTCATGTCATCAGCCCTGCCAATTCTCTGAGCTATTCTTCAGTAATTTATCACTCAGGTATTCCCAGAGATGCAAGATTAATTCCAAGTTCTTTTCCTTGCATATTATAGTCCGTGGTATTTTAAGCAGCACAATTAAGTACACTTTTTTCAATAAATTCTGGCCTTCTGACTCATAGAAAAGTTTTTTTAACATAATACTCTATTTTATTGTTTATTATCATTAGTGCTACTATTATTTTCAAGGACATGAAAAATAGAAGTGATTTATTCATTAACACAGGTGAATTTGTATTTTTTCTCATTCTTGAAGAGTATGTTATATTAGTTGCCTTTTAGTCTCATCAATCTATTATTTCCTTTGACAGTAAAAGAAAAGTCAGAAAATCTGAGCATTTTCTGTTGGCAGTAATCAGATGAAACCTGTATATACAAAGTGGAATGAAAAACTGTTTGATGAGCTAGACCTGAGGCAGGAGGACAGGCCTCATATATTTCATTGCTTTATTTGTCATCCTTGGTCCTCCAATAACTATTCCCAATTTTGTTTTACATCATCTATTCCCCCAAAATATACTCCTTACACTTTTATATTTATAGGCCCTTCTTTCCTTTTCATTCCTTTTATGTCCCCCCCCCCTTTTTCTTCCCTCCTCAATTATTTTACAGAAGTGTTTATTGACTTTAGCCTTTGAAAGCTCTATGTATTTGAAAACAGCCATTCACCACCTTCTCTGGAGAAGCACCAATAAGTGCAAAACCATTATCACAAAACTGTTTCTCAAAGTTTTGTCACATCCCAGACAGTTTCATGAAGATATGCTGAAAGGATTTGTTTTGTTTGTTTCTGCTCTAGGGATCACTAAGGGCAACAGGCGATCTGGGAAAGGGATTGTAAATCATGGATTATTGTGAAACATCTTATTTGTTTCTAGGGTGTTTTGTCTTCTTTGGACCAAAACATTCAAAGTTCTGTTCAAAACTATTTTGTGATGTTCCCTGCTATTTCAGAAAAAAATAATGCATGTTTTCTTGCTTGCACACACTGCATTAAGTTGCAACAGATTTTGATTTAAAAAATTAAGAGTTTGTAGAACATTTGCAAGACAACATTTTCCAGAAGGCCGTTATGAAGTGGAAAGAAGGAACTACAATTAGTCTAGGTAGTTCCTGTAAATATTACTTCTCCTCTTAGGAAACTTTGTAGTGTTATGATAGGTTACTGGAGTTCTATTTGTATGATTTTTCTCTGACATTCTGGGCCTCTGGTCAGAAGTATAAGCAGTCCAGAGACTTAGTTTATCAGGGTACTTGTAGTGTTGGAAGATGTTTGGATTTATTTTGAATGGAAGATGACACTTGTGTTTTAAAAATCTTGACTGAGGATTCTGATGAAATCTATGCTGAGCATTGGTCCATGCATTATCAAATCTGGAGCTCAAGACTAAAAGCACAGTCTTTCCCTAAATTTTACTAAAACGTAGACATCAATCTCTTAAATGCAGGCCACTTTGTCGTGAGCCTGGAGAACACAATAGTGAAAACAAACAAACAAAAATGGTTCTTGACCTTAGGGAGGTTAGGTTGGGTAACACAGGTAAGAGAATTTTAAGAAGTCCTGATGGAGGGAGCTGAAGAAGAAGTCAGGTGGACAGAAAAAAGAGAAAAGTGGCATGGAATTCATGGAAGGACATATGATGAATAAATAATTTTTCAACTGTATCTACCTTTGATAAGGTGTTTTAAGAAGGTGAATATTAAGAGGAAGATATTGAAGTCAGTGAAATTAGGAAGACATATTTTTGTTTAGTGGAAATACAATTCTTTGTCTATGCTAGGACCCTATTAATAACAAAAACAGCTGTCCATAAGACATCACAATTTTCTGAAAGATAGTTTAGTACAGATTATTTTTTCTGAATTTACAGATAATTTTTTCTGAATTCCCTTGATGTTTATCCACGAATACATATTTTATCCTATACTATCTTGCACTTTTATCATTCATTGAACAAAACACCTTTACTGATTGATTGATAAAAACAAAATAAATACCCATTTCTAACCATTTGGCACAAGTATCTTCTGACAATGTAAATTTCATAAATATGTACCGAGGACTTCTTACCTATGTCCCATAAACAAAGCATGATGCAAACACTGAGAGGAAGATACAGATGTGTATATTAACATGTGTGAAAAGTAAATAAGGATTCAAGCCAATAATAGTATGTATCCATTCAATAGAGCTCTTATTATACTCACTGGTTCTTTCATTCACTAGTCTAATTATTCATTCCATGTATACCTATTGAGATGACCCCTGGCTTCCCTTCCATACTTAAGAATCTCTGATTGTATAATTTGATGACTTCAAATCCATGCTCTGGCCTAGGTTTCCCTTGATTATTTTTCTTTCTTTGTGATATAAGTTATCCAAACAGCCTTACAAAAAGAAGTCAGAGAACAAATTTTCTCTTTGTATATCTCCTAAAACTCCTGGCAACATGCTGTGAGAGCAAGTAATTTTCTCCCATAACTACTTGCTAAATGAGATAAATATGCATATGTACATAAACATACACACAAACAGATATCCATAACTACATGCATCCTCTAAATGAAGGGTCAGCATCTCAGCAATGTTTTATGTTTTGTTCTAGATTCAGTTCCTTAACCCAAGAAGTCTCTTGCTAACATATGGAGTGAAGTATCATCCAGGGCATTTTGACACGCACAATTTAATATAGCTGTTTTAAAGCAACCATTTTTATTCAGGGGATTATTTGCAAAGCTCTTTTTTTTGGCTCCATCAAAATGTAAATTCACTCTTCTGTATCTCTTTGTTTTTATTTACTAAAGAGAACACATAATGAAATCTCTGATTATGAATCCATTTTTGATCCCAGCTCCAACACAATTCCCATCCCTGAAACAAGGTGAGCAGAGGAATTTCACTTTTCTCATTGTGCATTCATTTCTCTTGTGCCTTTGCCCATTTCTTGCCTATTTAAAATTCTCCATACTTCTGGGCCAAGTTACAGAAGAAACTGGTCTGATTGATCTATTGAATTACCTTTAACCCTGCTGGTTAGGGACATTTATGCCTGAACACAGTATGGTTTATCATGCAGAATCTGGTCCAGTTACCTTTGAATCACAAGGGCGTCTGATTCTGATTCAATTGGTAAAAATTTCTGCTTGAAGAACACTTCAATATTTATTTCACAAGCACTGGTCTGTGGATAAGGTGGGTTCATAAAGAAAGAGATTTGGGGCATAGCTTGGCTGACCATAGGTGCTAATCTGCCTGAGACCTTTCCAGTTTGCTTCTGCTGTTCTGCTGCAGATACTCTATTCTTTATCTCATTGGCTGTCATCTTCTTACATGTATAGTTTCAAGGATGCTCCTGTCTTAACATGATCCATGAAAACAAACATAAACACAATCATTGCCTTCCAGCAGGGAGGCAATTCAAAGACATCTCCGTTTACTTTATCCACAGGGAATATCACAGGCTCCTTTAAATGCTGTTTGTCTTGGAATCCACACTCTCCATATGTTTTATGTTTATCTTCTAATTCCATGATAATCTCACCCAGATGTTACCAGATCATCTATAAGTTATGGATTCCATAGCAAATTTAGTTACCAACACATTTTTTGTGTAAAAAAGAGGGAATTATTAGAAGACATATGAACAACAGCAATAATATCTGGACACAGATTAAAGCAACAGTCCTCATTTATACTGCATATTACAGCGCCTTAGCAGGTATTTTTTTGTTTTTTTCCCCAAGACATATTCCATAGTCTTTGGTCTTTGTCCAGTACTCTTAGTCCAATGCTGTGAGACAAATGCTTGGTCATTAGGAATCCAAGGCCTGGGTGGTAAAGTCCGTGAATGTGGTGGGAGAAGTTTGTTAATTTTCATCATTGATCCTGGGTATATAAGAAGCTTCACAAGGAATTCCTGAAATTCTAATTTACCTGGTACTAATTAATTTCCTTCCTAATATTTCTGCATAGCACCATACACATGTTTTCACCTGTTTCATGAAATTAAGGAGTTTTGCGATGATTAACATGAAGTTTCAATTTCCAATTTTATCAAACACTTGTCTTTGCCATGAGTTGAATTATCCTTCCTTTGGCTTTTATTAATATAGAGGAACAGAAATCAAAGATTTTGAGAGTTACCTTTTAAGAATAATCATGAGAGATTCAAGCCTCCAAAACATGGTCTCAGGTTCAAGTGTTGTTACAGGGAAAACACAGTCGCAAATATTAGATGATGTCTTTCTTCAGAGCTCAGACCACATCTTGTAAGACAAGCTCATCTGGGAGGAAGTGCCCATCTTCTCATTATAGAAGTCTCTAGTAGCCTTTATTTTCTTTTGCTGTTTTAATTTTATAATTATAGTACCTATATATGATACAATTATAATACCTATATAGGCTACAATATTAGTGAAACCCATTTGAATCAAGCCACTTTACTTCTGGAGTAAATATTGTTGATATTGCCAATCTCAATCCTCATTTTCTATTCTACTTTCTCAAAAGAATCGCACTTTTCTTCAGCTATATGCCCCTCATAGAAGATAACATTGTTCCAAGCTCTTTAAGCATTTTAATTCCAGTACATTTTAAAACCAGTGAGCATATGACCTAATAGGTAGATCAGTTGAGGAGCTTCTGAGGAAAATAAATTCTCATTCTTAAAAAGAGAGACAAGAAACATATGAGGTTTTCTTCTACTAGATGTTATTTTGTTATCTTGGGATATATGTAACTTCGGCAGTCATTTGAAATGTAAAGGAGGTTGCTGGCTTTACTTAGAGGAAAATGATGAGGGTGAACCAGCAGACCTATCCAGCAAATACACTGCCCTACTGGGGAGGTACCCAAGATGTGGGCAAACACAGAGGAAGAAATAACTAACTGTCCTTGGGGAGTTATGAAATGCTCCAGAAAAGGTGAGTTTTTTTTAAAATAAGAATTGATAGATAAATAGAAGTACATCAAGGACAAGTATGGCAGGAAGAGGTAATCCAGGTAGGAGGGATAGAATATGCAGAGGCACAAAGGCTTAAAGGACCATGTTATTTTATAGGAAAATTTTCTGTGGATTATTTAGAGGAGGGAGTTGGGAAATGAAACTAGAAAAATTGATCAAGGCCAGATACTAGGTGTCATTTTATGAGTTGCTTTAAGGAGTATGAAATTCAAATGCAACCGATGAGGAGCAGCTAAAAATGCTTTACGATTACATGTCAAATTCACTTTTAGAAAGATTTTTGAGAGAATGCAAAGGAAATTGTAGATTTAGGAAGCAGGGAAAACCATCAGCAAGCAGGGAAAGTAGTAAAATAAGTGAGAGAAGTGACAGGGCTAATAAAATATATTGGTCTCACTTAATTTACTGACCATTTCCTTTTCAGGGAATTTCATATTCTTCAGCTGACCCAATATAAGGTGGATTTGAAACATGACTTTATTCCACCAATTTCTATGGCAAGTCTTTTCATAAAAATTTCACAAATATTTTGTGTTTTCAGCCAAAGACATCTAACAACTCTAATTTTTGATGTCCTTTCCTCAGTCTTAAAGAACAGTATCAATTGTCTTCATGCTGTTTTCTCTCTTTCCTAAATTACATTGAAAACTTCTGCCAAAAGCATAGAACCATAATTTTAAAAAAGTCAGTCATCCCACCTGTTGCAGAAGTGTTACCATCCCTGAAGACTGCTAAAGCATTTCTCTCCCTCTCCAGCAGTCAAGGTTGCTTCTAAATTCCCCCAATAGAGGGGGGAGATTTAGAGTTGGTGGATGGAAAGGACTTCTCATCACATCAGTATTTCTTTCGAGTTTGGTATAACCTAGTTTTTTAGACTCTCAAAATATTCATCATATCTTCTCTTTCCTGAAACTTGCATGAAATCTGCTTTCTACCTAGACTAACCCAGTAGGTGTTGATGAACAGTGTCATATTAGTCTCAGGGGGGAGGAACCCTGAACCGGGACCCCAGCATTGGAAAATACCTTTCTGACCCTTCTCTAGCCTGTGCCTCTGCACAGTGGGAGGCATCCATGAAACTGTGTGTATGTGCTCACTTGGAGCCCCAATTTCTCTTCTAGACCACGCATCAAGTACGTGGGACCTTGGAATTCTCTGCCCAAACCACCCCAGCTCTCTTCTAAGGATTGTGTAGATCTCTTCCCAAGCTTTGCCTTTGAGGAAGTAGCCAGTGTACTCATCCCTAGGGCCAAGGGACAGCCAAAGGGAGACTATTTGCAACAGGTGTAAATGGAGTTTGATATATAGTCTTGAGTGTCCACACATGTGTATAAATGCATTGCTGGACAGAACCAGTGATGGGAAGAAAATGGGATGGTCAGCTCTCCCCACACTGTCATGTTTCTGGCCCACAACACTGGAGAACCAAAGAATTCTAAATCCAAATGGGCCATTCCAGGTTGTTATGAAGATATATTTTTCAAAGTAGGAGGATCAAATATAATTTAACAGTTTTTGGCTTGATTTATGAAAATTTAAACATTTAAACATGTATTTTGCAGGTCTCCATTTGTATTCTTGCCCCAGGAACTACACATGTTAGGAAGAACAGATGATGTGATAGATCCTAGGTAGTTTTCTTGTTTTAGACATTCCTCTATAGCCAGTTCTTATCCCTAAAATCCCACCATCATTTCTCCTTGCTCAAATGTGAGTTCATCTGAAGGTTTCACTTCTGTGGGATTGGCATTTCCAAATTCTCTCCAGATGGTGGGTTTGGAGAACAGATTTTAATAAGTGAAAATTCTATGAAAACAAACAATAATTATATGGGTCTGAGAAAAAGTAAGGGGAAACTGTAGAGAAAATAATGGTTCTCCAAAGCTTGTCAAGTTCAATTTCCCTGACCATTGGATCCCATGTGCATTTTGCCACATTCTTCTGAGGACCTGGTCCAAAGCTAGGGCTTTTCTTGGATTCACAGTGAGGTGAAACAGATGGTACAAGAAGTACTGCAGTCAATGCATCTTTGCACTGTCAGGTATCATGGCCTTAGAAACATAGCTCTCTGCCTCCCATTTCCTCTTCTCTAGGGTGCAGGTAGTATTTCCTGAAAACCTCACTCATAAAGTATTTTCTGATTGGTTTGATCTGTTTTTTGTTTGTTTGTTTTTATGAAACTCAGATAAGAATGAATTTAAAAGGTTCTTTGAACGAAAATGTGCATGAGTAGTCAATTAACATTCTTGTGTGCCTGTCTTGGACTTGCTTTTCTCACTATTGTAATGTTTGTGTGTGTGTGTGTGTATTTCTTTTGTGAGACAACCTTGGAATTCTAATGATGGCAAAGAGAATGAACACTACAAACCAGTAGATGGCAGTTGCTGTAATTACCATGGATTGACTCAAGAAGGGGGCCTCAGGCCCACTACCACCATTCCCAAGGGGATTCTTCACAGAAACAGGAGTTAAAAAACTCATCAAAAGCCAAATCCTTGATCATACTTCTCTGACAAGCTGGAGGTTGCATAGAGCTCCACGGTGATGGATGGTTTCAAGGCCACAGTGGAGTTTGGGGGTAGAATGTCTCTCTGAGATGATTGGAAGATAAGGGTTGTTACCCATGAAGTGCTGCATTTTGTCTAATTTAAAATGATTTTGAAATCAGATAATATTACAAATAATGCTTATACTAAATACCACAGTTGAATGCTTATTCTGTATGTTATATTAGGTAGCATATATTGAGGGCTTACCATGTGCCAGGCATGTATTAAACAAAGCATTATCTTGTTTTAACCTCATAACAATACTAAGAATTAGGTAAAATTTCTGTTCTCATATATCAGTAAGAATTAGGCAGGAAAACAGAGTCCAAGAGAGATTTTGATGTGGAGAGACAAAATGGATTTAGAAGTAATGCCTACATGAGGAATAAGTAGCTGGGGATGATGTTAGCAAAGATGTCAGCAAAGCAAACTGCCAAAGCCAAAGTGCGCTGTTTCAATTGCAACCAAGAATCATTTCTAAGTGAAAAAATAACAGCAACAACAACTAAAACAACAGAACAGTGAATACTTAACCTGTGCTAAGCCAAAGCCTAAGGCCTTCACAGGAGGTCAAAATATGAAGTAAAAACAATTCAAACTTCTTATGTGAGAGGCAGATGTTCAAATACAAATTCTAACATGGTATAGTAAGTGCCCAAAAGGGGGATGCACAGTCTCAAGAGGAGAGACCAAATAACTCAGCACATGGGGATGGGAGTGGCCTCACAGGAGAGGTGACAATGGGTCTAGATTCTGAGGGGTGCATAGGATAATGGCTACATGCCATTACAGAAATTATTGATGGGATAAGCCACAATTTAAAAAAAAAAGAGCTTTTACAATATCTAGCTAAAACAGGAGAGAAAACTTATACTAGTAAATGAGTCAACAAAAATTAAATTGTTCTTACATATCATACTTTTTAATAGAAAAATATTTAGTTTTCAATCTATCACCTATGGTATTTTATGAGTCAAACCCTCTCACAATTAAAACAAAATTTAAGAATAAGAAGCAGAGGAAGCTTGATTTTGGTTTTCTCCAACTACCCCTTTAAATGACTTTCTTGCTCTTCACAACCTTCTTCCCTCAGATTATACAACCCCAAGCAAGGTGATACCATTCCCAGATAAATGCATTCTGCCAAGCACTGAATAATATTCAGTATTTTTCCCTAGGTGAAATCTCTGATATCAGAACAAGTGACGGGAAAGAAAAAAGTTGAGGTGTTGCTTGTTACCATTCAGATCTCAACAGTCAGGGAAGCTGTGTACACCCTGAAAGGACAAATGAGGCCAAAAAAACATCCGCAAATAGCCAGAAGTTTAGAAGTCCCATAATATTAATTAAGGAAGCGGTAAAGCGCTACCCAAATAGAGGAACAGAGAAATCAAGCAGAGAGAGAAGCAACAATGCTGCTGATTATTTTGCTCTAATATAAATCATTCTGTTGGGGACTTTGTTGGTATTGCTGTCTTCAGTGTGTGTACTATGCTGGGAACCTCTGGTAGCATTTGATTAGAAAGGTACAGTTGTCAGTGCATTTCTACTCTTTAGAAATGTGAAGTGATGAAATATCAAAGTCAATATTTTTGCCAATCTTCCCTGCCCTTTGCAATCTCGCATCTCTCCAGGGGCCTGAAATCTGCCGATACTGGAGCAGATCCACGTGTGACTGCCCACAAAGCCTCTCCAAGGAGAGGCTGAGTGTTTGATTCCACATTGGGCAGACAAACATGCTCTCCTGTGTTCTCCCCAGTGAGTGTGGGAGACTCCAAAGACAGGCGCAGTGATAGAGCAAAAGGTTCTGTGGCAACAAAGCCAAAGGTTCTGTTGTGATTGTGATTTTATTTATCTATTTTGTTTTGTTTTTCTTTTTCTACCTTTATCTTCCCTTTTAAGAAAGTTGAATACAAAATGAATATCTTTTTAAGAAAATGATGAAAGAAATATTTACTACTTGAAGCATTGTTGCAGAGGAAATTCTGCAAAATTCAGTGGAGTAAAATTCGTCCCTGCAGATATCACTTTCAGTAGCGTTTTGTTCCCTTCATTTTTATCTAAGTATTTATACCAAAGTCTGTTTATCCTATAAGTGACTTTTGGCCAGATATACTCTCAGAAAATTTTGAGTTCTCTTTTATTGGTTTTCTTTCTCTTTATTTTTCCGCTGTTGCTATTCCCTCAATGTTTACTTTGGTTTTATGTATTTGTAATATTAACCATTCACTAAAATGTCATGGTCTTTACTGTTTTCCACACTCTGGGCTCTTTGCATGATCTGGAAGGAGATTGGAGCTAAGATGTAGAACTCTGGATGTCTGAAGTAGCAGAGGCAGACTTTGAGTCTAGACTTGTTAATGATATATAAACTACACAATTATCACTCAGAAGGTCCATTAATTGTACCCACTCCCAGGACACATCCCTGGGACTCTGGTCCTGCATGCCTATCTGAGGATTCAGGAATCTGAATTTTAACATGCACCCTAAGTAATTCTGATGTAGGTGATACATACATCAAGAATGCTGTTCTAGAGTATAATGCTCAAATTCATTAGTGAGTCATCCAAGGTCCTTCATAATTGGCTGTTGAATGAAAGGTTAGTTCTCAAAATTTCAAAGTATACCAAAGAGGTTCAAAGCTATTCTTCTACCCTCTCTTTCTCCCTATGCCCTCCTTACTTTTCTCAACTTATTTTATTATATCACAAGGTGTGGTGTTTAGAACCCATGTCTTAGTGTCAAACATTCTTTGGAATCTGAAATCCTCTCCAGCTTCACAACTTTAGTTTCATCACCTTATGGAAGCCAACTTACACTTCTGCAGTTTCTTCATTTGTAAAATAGGGTTAATTAAGGTTGTCATATGAATTCAGTGCAAGGTCCATGGAAATGTAACCTAAGAGGTCACATATGACCTCACACTTGGAAGGGCCCACACCTAGTTTAATGCTCTACTTTTGCAATCTTGAAATTCTTAATGATTTTTGAACAAGGGAATCTGCATTTTAATTTTGCACTAGGCCTTGCAAGTTATGTAGCTGGTCCTGTATATATCAAAAGAGATAATTTGGGTATTGAACTGTCATTAGCACATATTTAGTTGTTCTTCTTCTTCTTACATGACTGCATATTCTAACTTGGATCTTGTTGAGGCTAGCCTTGATTAAAAATGTTGCTTTATGTATGTTCAAAGAAAGAAAATGCTGAGTAATGAACAATATTCAACCCAACTGCTCTCCAGTATTGCCCCAGAAGCATTTCTAACTTCTGTGAAGAGACTGGACACATCCAACTGTGGGTCAAGTTCTCCAGGACCCAGGGTTAAATCTGCTGACTAGTCTCTGCCTTCAGAATGGGTTTCTTGTACTAGTTTTTGCACTGAAAATTATTTATTTCTGCTTTGAGACTTTCAGAACATTTTATTCCCTTGATTCCTAAAATCAAAATAACTGTAAACTCTTCAACTCAAATTATCAAATATAAGATTATACCAATAATGAAGTAGGAAATTAAAAAAATTAAATTGTCAACTTTCTCTTGAAGATTAATTATTGACGTTTATAGCAACACTATAAGTTTTCTGGTCTAAAAAGTTGAACCTGAATCC
The DNA here is from genome assembly GCF_965194805.1 of Balaenoptera borealis. Classification (NCBI taxonomy): domain Eukaryota; kingdom Metazoa; phylum Chordata; class Mammalia; order Artiodactyla; family Balaenopteridae; genus Balaenoptera; species Balaenoptera borealis. The sequence continues at coordinate 36,452,663 of NC_138875.1, forward strand.
AATAAATTCCCCACGTGTCACTGTTAGTTTACTTAACATATGTAGGGCATATGCATATGTTCCATAGCACTAAGAAGTCCTATGAAATAGATTTAAAAAGATGCAACAACCTAATGCAAATTATTGACCTAGTTTGGATCTTGATTCAAGCAAACCATTAAGACAATGTGATTGATAGACATATAGATCAACAAATCAGAATTGAGAGTCCCAAAGTAGGCCAATTCATATATGGTCAAATGATCTTTTACACAGCTGACAAAGTAATGCAATAAGTAGTGATGGCACTATTTAACAAATGGTACTGGAACATTTGGGTATCCATAAGGAAGAAATCAAACCTTGACCCTTATCTCACAAGACATGCAAAATTCAAATTAAAATGGATGAAAAGTATAAATGTAAAAGTTAAAAACTATAAAATTTCTGAAATAAAATGTAAGAGAAAATGACTGCAATTTTTGGATAAGTAAGTATTTCTTAGGATATAAAAACATGAACCATAAAAGAGAAAGTGAATAAATTGAACTTCCTCCAAATTAAATACTTCTGTTCTTTGAAAAACTCAATTATTAAAATAAAATAAAAAGCTGTAGAGTTGTGTCAGTAACACTCTTCCAACCCCAAAATAGGACAAATAAATCCATAAAAAAAATAGGCAAAAGATCAATAAGCACTAAGATCTCATCATCATTAGTCATCAGAGAAATACAAATTAAAACTACAATGAGATTCCATTATATAACCATTAGAATTGCTAAAATTAAAAAGAATCAGGGACTGGAGCAAATGAATCATTTACATTTGTAGGTAGGAATGTAAAATAGTACATAGGAAAATTAACAATTTTCCATAAAGGTAAGTATACATTTAGTATAAAGCCCAGTAATCTCATTCTTAGGTTATCTCCCTAAGAGAAATAAAAACATCTCCAAACAAAGACTTGTTCTCAAATGTTCATAGTAGTTTTATTTATAATAAGCCCCCAACTTAAATATCCATCAACATGTGAACACATAAATAAAATGTCGTACATCCACACAATGGAATGCTACTTAGCAATAACACAACAAACCACTGACATAAAACAACACGGCTGTATCTTTAAAGTTTAACATTGATTTTAAAAAGCCAGGTATGAATATGTATACATTACATGATTACATTAATATGAATTTCTATAAAATGCAAACTGAGTGCAATTATATCTGTATTTTCCTGGCACAGAGTGTTCAAGAAAGAGGAATGAATGAATTTGAAGTTACACAGGAAAATTTGGGGGTTGATGGAAATATTTTATTAATTGTGTTGCTAATTAAATACATGTGTACAGTTTTCAAAACTCACCAAAATGTACACTTAACATGAATGAAATTTTATTGTGCATACATTTCACCTCAATTTTAAATGGGATTTCCTGTGAATGAGGAGTATAATTCAAATTAATTGAATTAACTGTAACTCCATGTTTTTCAAAAAGCACACAGTGTGTCAATTCAATATTCTACTCAATGACTACATGATACCGACCTTAAGGAAAGTTCAGAGCCATTTATGAAGATAGTCAAGAACAGGGGTTTGGTAAGACTTAAAGCTAGGATATAGTACAATAAATTTGTCCTTGGAATTCAGGGGTGTGTGTATGTGTGTGTGTGTGTGTGTGTGTGTGTGTGTGTGTGTGTGCATGTGTGTGTGGTGTGTCTACTAGTCATATCAGAAATTGGGTAATGAAAAGGGGGTTATGGGAATTAAAAGCTAGAAAAAAGCTAGTGCTAGAAAAAGAAAATAACAAAAAATACAAGTATGCTCTTAATTTGGATTAAGAGCACAATTTGAAGTTGCCAATTTTACTCACTCTGTAGCCATTCAGATTGTATTACCAATGTTCAAATCAACTAATGAAATCAAAGCCTGGATGTTATATGACTTGGTGAATGAAAATTCTGTTTAGAGTAGTGGGTAATTTTGTAACTGTGGTTTATTGTTGGACAGCGCCAATATGAATGGAATGGCACATATTTTGAAACTCAGAATTTCTTGATGAGTTAAGGTAAAATAGAGTTATAGACAGCAGTAGGAGAAATGGGATCATCAACTTGCTTGTGTTTAGTTTTGCTGATGTACTCATACTCTTCTATTTAATTGATCTCTAACTAATATTTCTTAAAATGCACTCTGCACCACACCTGCAGAGAATCATGTGTATTAAAATTGTGATTTCTGAGATTCCTTCAAGCATACTCAACTGAGGTATTTTTAAGTTTTCTGTCTGAGAGTCAACAAGCACCCCAGGCATTGATTCACAGGTACCCCAAAGTTTGAAAACCCCAGTTTTGATTGTACCCATTTAAGTATTAAGGGAATTTTAAAGTTCTGCAGCCCATATTATAAAAGTTAAGTCCTAGTTTTGGTCATCTAATTCATCCAATTTCCTGTAAAGGAGGTGTGAAAAAGATGAAGGAACTCCATGAAGAATACCTGAGGGGTCCGTACAGTGAAGGAATGACATTATAATTGTTTAATATTGAGGCATAAAATGACCTCAAGAAAGGGGTAACTGAGAGTATTGTGGTTCTTAAAACTGCAAAACAATATGAATGGGAAACTAGAAACTTAATTTGTTCCTTATAAGCCAACTGAGGATGTACCTTATCCTGCATCTATATATAACACTGTATGTCATATAGGAACATATATATATCACATTTTAAATACAACATACTTATGTTCATTAAAACTAAAAAATAAAACTCGCCCAATGATTACTTAATGAACAGAACGATTAGTTAAATTCATTCCTGTTTCAGCCATTCCTCATTATATATTTACTGACTACTCTAAAACTCTGATATTAATATTGTACAAAATTTTAAGAAAGATGCCATAACCAATGGAGATTACACTTCATTGATGAGACCAGACTGGTATACATCTCTTAGAAAACAATAAAAGTTATATGTAAATGTCTATAGAACTCTATATAAATATAATACAAATAGAGAAGAAATGAGTAGAGTTCAAAATACTTGAGGAGAAATTTCCATAGAGAAGATAACAGAAAACCCATTCTTTAAGGTTGGGTAGGATTCAAAGAAAATATGCGTGATGGTTATTACCAGGAAAGCGACGATATAGGCAAGTCATGAAGGCAGGATACAGTACCTCTTCAGTGGGATTAGAAAGGTGAAGGGTGGTATTAAGTCAATGGGCCAGCAAAAAGGGGTTAAATAGGATATGGAATTTAACAGCCAAAAGTGTTATTTTGTGGTGGAGATAACACTGGTGATCAACAATCATCTGTGGAAGGAAGAACATCACCTTAAGGAGGAGATCCTTAAAGTATCAAGGCTGGAGCTTATCTTAGAAAAATGAGAAATCTGTGTGAGTAGGAAAACCCCTCAAAACTGTAGGACAAACCAAACAGACACTGAAAGAAACCAAAGCCTGGAGATATGGGCAGGGTCTCTACTATAAGGTGTCCCAGGTGTCACATTGAAGATTCTCCATTTGTCTGGAAAGTCAGAAGACGTCCTGAAGGTTTTTCATCAGAAACTAAATACAATAGATTTGTATTATGTAAAGCCCAATCTTGTTATAGTGTGGGAAGTAAATTAGAAGCCCAAGTAGAGGTAGCTGGGCCAGTTGGAAAAGTGATGTGTCATTGTAATTCATGTAAGAAATAGCAGTAGCTTCTCTAAGGTGGTAGTAAATAGAAAGTTGGGGGGATATAGGAATGGGAGAGGGAGCAGTGGGAAACAGCAGTGGAAATGAGTAGCATTTATTGTCATCCACCTGCACCTCACCCAGTGAGACTCTCACATAATCCCCATTCCTCCCACTTTTGGTAGCAGAGTATAGGCAACTAAATAAGTAGATGTTCCCCTTTCCTTCTTAATTTATTGTACTATTAATTCCCATGTGTATGCTTAAATATGTATGTGTGAATGTGCGTGTGTGTACACGTGAGAAAGGGAGAGAGAGAGAGACAGAGAGAGAGGAGAGAGAGGTGGAGTGGGGGTGGGGATGCCTGCTCGAAACACAGGAGTGTTTTCTCAAACTGGTGTAACATCTTCTTGGCTAAACGGAGATGCCTGTCATCCTTCATTAATAAAAATTAACTGTAAATCTCCTTGCCTCCCGCAGGAGGGCCTTTTAAACGTTCCATCAGGGGCTTGCAGAGGACATTTGGCAATGAGTCAATCAAGAAACAGCATGAACTGGAAGCAAAATCTTCAAAGATTTTTAAAAAATTTTATATTTATATATATTTAAAGTGTTAAAATATATAAAGTATATATTTATATACTTTGTTGTCTATCTGCCAGTCCTAAGCAGGCTTCATCTGAATTTGTTTTCATGGTCTTTCCACAGACAGTCTCTTTACCCACCCTCCCATCACTACATCCTTATTCTTCCCTCACCACCCCTACACACCTACCCCCTGCTGTCCTCCTGGTGCTGGAGACCTGTGCAATATCATTTTCCGCATAATAAAATTTGGAGTGACATTAATATAAGTGTAATTTTATAGAAGGGAATGGGCCTGGCTGATAGTTTCTACCTGCTGTGTTTTGATGATAGACATCAGGATGTCACCATCTGTGTAATGAAATTTCACCTCCGTAATGGTTCAGATTATCAAACATTCTTCCAAGCTGGCTCTGGGAATCTACTTATTTATTTATTTACATATTTATTTATCTGTGAACAGCACTGGAGGCCTGTTTATCATAGAAGTTATGGGTGAAGAGAGTTTTAAGTGCATTAAGCAAAGTAAAGGAGAAGAGAATCTAAACCTTTGCTATTGTCCCATAGATACATTGATCATGAAGTCACTCTTTATAGTCCTAGACAAAAGGTTTTATTTTTATATATATAATGCTCCCATTGCTCTCTAACTGGAACATATCAAATTGATGGGTTAATGTCAAGTAGGTATAAAATTAAGGAACGAAAAATGCATGGGGTGTTTTTAATATAGATATTTATATACCATCTCATTTAATTTCCAAGCAGTGCTGTCAGGATGCAGTGAGTTAACATATAGCTTCAATAGACACATATAGGTCAAAATATGTAATACTCACCAAAACAGTGAGTGCTATTACCCTTCAAAGCAAAAAGTGAGACTCAGAGAAGATAATTAACTTGTCAAGATGACCCAGGAATGAAACATGTTTTAACTCAGATCTGTTTGTCTCACAAATACATGCACTTTTCATTTCCAAGTTTCTTCCCAGGCATTGAGGCCAAATTGGGACAGGTGAGTGGGATTCAGTAGAGAGAATCTCAGATATGTCCAACTGCCCCAATATGATTCAATATATTCAAGTTGTGATATTGACTATCTGCATCTCTATTTGCAAGCAATGAACTAGAATTTGTTTGCTTTCTATTTCCTTGATGTGTAGCTGAGAAAAATGTCATTAAGAAGATAAAGAAGATAAGAGAGAGAATAAATATTGATTTATAATCATATCAGGTAGATAGCAAACTGCTTATTCCATTATATTATAAATCCATTTTTGTATGAATACTTAAAACTACATTTCAGATTATACCCAGATGTCTAGATTTTTTGCAGTTCTGAATTCTGAATCAATTTCTGAATATTATAGCTGATTATATCTTCTACCTTCTTTTTTAAAAAATGCCAGTAGCATTATTTCATGATTATTCAGTGTCTTAGTTTTCTATTTTTAACCTGAAAAACTTCAGAGATTCAAAACTTTGCCTCAATGTTTTAAATCAGTGTGGATGCTTTAACTTTGAGGTGTGCCACAAATGGTAAATAATAATAATAATTCAATCACAAAATATTTAAATCATTTACCTCTGTTGTAAATGCATTTTTATAATTTTTACTCATTTGCAATTCTCATATGATTTCTTGAGTAAGAAAGAAAGGAATGGAGTTAGTATTGTTTGCCACATAAAATCCAAAGCCTCTTACTTATGTGATGGTCTATAGGAGTGCAGAACCCACATGAAAATCAATTATAAAGTCCTGGCAAAAACCTGGAAATCGTGGGTGTACTTTATTAAGTGCAACTGGCATTTGAGTCCCTCTTTTATTATGTCAATTGTTTTTACCCTGTCTCTCATCCATTCTGCATAGTTTCCCTTTTTGTGATGACTTGGTTTATATCCCACCCTGTGTACTTGTCTGACACCCCCAGTTTTATTGAAAACCCTCCTAAGTGATGGGCTACTTTTACCTGTCTTTAAGTCTACTGGGATATCTAGCACAGTGCATTGGACAATCAGGGATTCTGTTTATTTGCATTCAATCACCTCTTTTAACTAGTTTTAAAACTAAGAGAGGTACGTTGGTTTATATATTTTGGCAGTACACTTTCAGTAGAACTCAAATTTTCTGCCTCTAGTCTATCTAGTGGACCTTCTAAGTGTTCTTATTGTCTCCTGTCATTTCTGGTTCTCAGATTCTCCTGCATGGAGCCTTAAACCTTTCTTCATTACCTCAGTCAGGAGTCTCTGTGGCTAGAGATTGAAGAGCTCATCCTTGATCACCATCTTATGTGAGCTGAGGAAAGAATCAAAATACTTAATACCTGGACAGATGGCCCAAGAGTCATTGGCGTGTGAAACCAGCAATGTTTTGTTGGTGGTGAGCACATGCTTATTCACTTTGGAATAAACAAACCCAGTGGTATAGGTTTGTTTATCAATAGGGGGTAAGGATAGAGGTGGGGAATAAGTGTATATTCTTGACATCTTCCATCTGGGTCTTGGGGGAAAAAAAACCCTGCTATCTCAAAATTGGAATATTTCTTTTAAAATAAGCTTTACACAGTCCTAAAAATTTTGCATGGACCAGAGGCCAGAGCTTGGAATACTGTCTCTGAATTAATAAGAGAACTCTAATGAGAGCCCTTTTGTCTATATCTGGGTACACCTATAGCCTCCAAAATACCACATTACACTATTTTATTTACACTCCTTTCCAAATCGCACCTGACTCCATTCAGTTTGATATAAACATTAGATGGTAGATGATGGACATATATTTGAGTGTCATTGACCTCAAAAGAAATAAGCTTGTCCTAGTAAAGACTTGCTGGCAGAAGTCCAAACCTTACCTACCAAACTGTGTCTTACTTTCCAATTCCCTCAGAGCCCCTCACATTTTCCCTTTTGGGAATATGCCATTTTCCAACACTTATCAAGATAAATTATTCACCGATGCTTCACCACAAAAAAGACTGTCGCATTCACTGAACTTCTAATCTGAAAATTCAAGTTCAAACACTCATACACACACACACACACACACACAAACATACACACCACATGCATATAGAGTCTATGCTTTATCTTTCTATTTACTTTTCACTGAGTCTTCCTCCAGTGTTTAAAACTTCTTCAGCTGCTTTGATGTTTGCTCTTTCTTTAGAGGTTAGAGGTGGAAAGATGAACAGTTCAAATGAAGTCTGTTTTCCTTATACTGGGTCTGGAGTCACAGCAGCAAAAGAATACCAGGTTAGGGTTGAGCTTCGGTGAACTGGAGTTCTGGGTGTATAAACTAAGGTTAGGGAATTTTCCATCACTAAATATTATGAATAAGTGTGAACAAGGAGCCAAGGTAACTCAGTAAGTTAGGAGGAACTGGAACTGTCAGTGGCCATAAACTTTTGATCAGATAGCTTCTAAGGAGGAAGAGGGCCTTGTGTTTTAGAATAAACAAGAAGCCAGAAATCCAGGTCCTATCTTATTACAATAAAAGTGAGGTAAAGAGGTCAGATCCGGGGCCCATTAACTTGCTGTGAACTTAGAAACAAGGGTTGATTGTCACAGGTCTCAAATCACTGGGAGTTTCTGAGTTCATGCAAAGTGTGTTAGCTTTAAGAATAATCTAGTCTCTTTCTACTGCTCTGAATTTGTAATTCAGCCAGAAGAATGAAGCTAGGCTCAGTAAATTAAGAATAGAAGAAAACTTCCTCAACTTGATTACAAACACCTCAAAAATTCTATAGCTAACATTACACTAAAATGATGAGAAACTCAAAGCTTTCCCACTAAGATCAGGAACAAGGTAATATGTCCCCTCTCACTACTCCTTTTTGTACTTGAGGTACCAGCTAATGAAATAAAACAAGAAAAGGAAATAAAAGGTATATACAGATTGGGAAGGAAGAAATAAAACTGTATTTTTTCACAGATGACATGACCATCTATGTAGAAAATGTGAAAGAATCAACAACAACAACAACAACAAAAAGACTCCTGGAACTGATAAGCAATTATGGCAAAGTTGCAGGATATAAGTTTCCTATATAAAAGTTAATCACTTTCCACTTATTAAAAAATAAGTGGAATGTGAAGTTAAAAATACAATACCAGGGAATTCCCTGATGGTCCAGTGGTTAGGGCTGTGTGCTTCCACTGCAGGGTGCACATGTTCCATCCCTGTTTGGGGGAACCGGGATCCCTCATGCTGCACAGTGCAGCCAAAAAAAAAAAAAAAAAAGCAATACTATTTACATTAGCATCCTCCAAAATGAAATACTAAGGTATAAATCTAACAAAATATGGACAAGATCTATGTAAGGAAAACTACAAAATTCTGATGAACAAAATGAAAGAAGAATTAAATGGAGAGATATTTCATGTTCATGGATAGCAAGACTCCATATTTTCAAGATATCAGTTCTTCCCAACTTGATAATAGATTCAATGTCATCCCAATCAAAATCCCAACAATTTATTTTGTGGATATCAACAAACTGATTCTAAAATTTATATAGAGAGGCAAAATACTCACAATAGCCAACACATTAATTAAGTAGAAGAACAAAGTTAGAGGATTGACACTTCCTGACTTCAAGACTTACTGTAAAGCTACAGTAATCAAGACAGGGTGGTTGGTATTTGTAAAAGGATAGAGATCTCTGAAATAGACCCATATATATATAGTCAACTAAACTTTGACAAAAGAATAAAGTCAAGTGCAGTATATCCTATTTTTCTCACGACTTTATTTTGTATAGAATCTACTCAGCCACCCTTTGGTGATGATTTTCTGTTATGCAGAAGTCAGGAATCTAGTTAAACTCATAAGGTCAAAAACTTCTATATGTCTGTGATTAAAGAAAATAAGAAAAAAAATTCAGATTCAACTGAAAAAAGAAAAGAAAGACAATGACATATGTATTGTTTGAAATTGCATACAATATATTAAAACCTTGATTGAACTAAACCTAAAGATTTAAAACTTTATATCATCTTGTCTATATTTAGGGAAGATTTTTTTTTTTTTTTTGACATTAGGAATGAGTAGACAATGTAGGTACCACAAGAAGTGTTACTCAGAGCCTCAAAATCATCCTTCCAAATAGGAAACACAGAGCTTCTTATAGTTAAATCACCCAGGAGCTCACAATTGTGTTCTGTCCACCTGGAATATTGAAACTGAGAGATTAGATTTACAGAAGTTAACAAATTACAGCCTATGGGCCAAATACAGCCCACAGCTGTTTTTTGTAAATAAAGTATTATTGGGGCACAGACATGCTAATTTTTAATGTACTGTCTATAATTATTTCTGTGCTACAATTGCAGAGATAAGTAGTTGAGGTATGTAGCCTGCAAGGCCTAAATAATTTGCTGTTTGACCCTTGACAAAAAGTTTACTGATTTTTTGACATAAAAAGTTTACTGACTCTAAGTTAAAGAATAAGGATATCAAAAAGTGTCATCTAAGCTACTTTAAGTGACTAAAAATTAAGGACAAATAACTAAAAAAAACAAAAGAAATTAAATGTTATGCCTGATGTTTTAGAGAACAAGTAGCTAATGAAAACAATAAGTATTTGACAAGCAAGCAAACAAACAAGAAACCTAACACTAATCCTGAAGAAGAGGGGATATGACGCTAAAACCCCTAGTTTCAAGATGCTCCATCATAATAGAATTTAGGGAACATTTCCCCCAGTTTATAGAAGTGAAGGAAAATGCAACTTAAAAAAAAGGAAAGAAAGAAAGAAAGAAAGAATTAGGGTCTTTTTTAAAGGCATGGATAAATGCCAAAATAAAAAAGAGATTATCTTGAGAGTGATCAAAATTGCATTCACAAGGAATAGAACATAAGAGTTACACACACTGCAGAAAAGAATAAAACAGAAAGTAGGAATGGAATTTAAATTAGAGATAATACTCTAGTATGTCTGACTGATACTTCTTAAATACCTATTGGATCATTAGATGGTGAAAAAATTATTATAAACAACCACTCCTCAAATCTGTCTCCCATTATAAATAGTAAATAATGAGGAAGAAATAAATAACTGCCAGAAAATATTATAGAAAGCACGAGGTGCTGTATTACTGAAGGGATGATCATTGAAATGTCCCAGATAGTTAGCCATGAACAAATGTCTGCCAGAGATGTTCATATAATGAACAGATAAAAGGTTTGGGCAAATGAGATTTCCAGTACCAGTAATACATCTGGGTACCTGCCCACTCAAAAATTTATATTTGTGTTTTTAAGGATGAATTTACCTTTCCCATCTTCTTTTTCTTGTATTTTCCTTTTTAACATCAAGAAAAACTTTCCCAGAAGTTGCCTATGAGACATTATCCACTGTCTCATTGGCCAGAGTTGTGTCACCTCCTACTTTTAATGAAATCATGTAAGTAGCTATACTTATATCAGAGAAAATATACTTTAAGCTGAAGACTATATCAAGAGTCAAAGAATGTCATATATAATGATAATAGGGTCAATCCATCAAGAGGATATAATATTTGTAAATACTTATACACTTACTGTAGGTGCACCTAAATATATAAATATTAACATATTTGAAGGGATAAATAGATAACAGTACAGTAGTAGGTATCTTTAATACCCCATTTTCAACAATGGGTAGATCATCCATATGGAAAATCATAAAGAAACATTGGACTTAAACTACACATTAGACGAGATGGTCCTAACAGACATATACAGAGCATTCCATTGAACAACAGAATACTCTTTCTTCTCAAGTGCACATGGTACATTTTCCAGGATAAATAATATGTTATGACACAAAGCAAATCATAATACATTTAAGAAAATTGAAATCATACCAAACATCTTTTCTGACCACAGTGGTATGAAACTAGAAATTAATTACAAGAAGAAAACTGGAAAATTCCTGAATATGTGGCTATTAAACAACATGCTCCTGAACAACCAATGGGTCAAAGGAGAAATCAAAAGAGAAATTAAAAAAAAAAAAAATCTTGAGAAAACTGAATTTGGAAATACAACACAACAAAAACTTGTGAGAACTGCAAAAGCAGTTCTAAAGGGAAGTTTATAACAATAAATGCCTTCATTAAGAAAAAAGAAAAATCTCAAATAAACAACCTAATTTGCATCTCAAGAGACTAGAAGAAGAAGAACAAATTAAACACAAAATTATTTGTAGGAAAGAAATAACAAAGATTAGAACAGAAATAAATTATATAAAGACCAGAAAAATAATAGGAAATATCAATGAAACTGAGTGGTTTTTCTAGACTTACCAAGAAAGGAAGAGAGAGAACTCAGATTAATAAAATTATAAATGAAAGAGGAGACATTACAGCTGATACCACACAAGTAGAAAGGATCATGAGACTATTATGAACAATTATATATTCACAAACTGGACAACCTAGAAGAAATGTTAAATTCCTTGAAACATACTATCTATGGAGACTAAACCATGAAGAAATAGACAATCTAAACAGGCCATTTACTAGTAAAAAATTGAATGAGTAATAATAAAAAGAAAACAAAAACTCCCAAAAAAGAAAAGCCCAGGACCAGATGGTTTCACAGGTGAATTCTATCAAATATTTAAAGAAGAAATAATACCAATCCTTCTCAAAATCTTTCAAATAATAGAAAAGGGATAGAACACTTCCAAACTGAGTTTGCAATGGCAGCATTGCCCTGATACCAAAGCCAGAAAACTACATTATAGGCATACCTCAGTGATATTGTGGGTTCCGTTCCAGACCACTGTAATAAAGCAAGTCACATGAATTTTTTGGTTTCCCAGTAGATATAAAATTTATGTTTACACTATACTATAATCTATTAAGTAAAAAATAGCATTTTGTCTAAAAAAATGTACATAGTTTAATTGAAAAATGCTTTATTCCAAAAAAATGCTAACCATCATCTGAACCTTCAGCAAGTCATAATAGTAACATCAAAGATCATTGATCACAGATCACCATAACAAATATAATAATAATAAAAAAGTTTGGGATATTATGAAAATTACCAAATGTGAGCAAATACTGTTGGAAAAATGGTGCCTATAGACTCCTTCAATACAGGATTGGCACAAACCTTCAATCTGTAAAAAACACAGTATCTGTGAAGCACAATAATATGAAGTACAATAAAATGAGGTATGCTTGTATAAGAAAGAAAATGACAGGCCAACATATTGGGTTGGCCAAAAAGTGCCTTCAGTGTTTAAATAAAAATAAAAGGCACATTTTTCATTTTCATCGAGAACTTTATTGAACAACGTATTCTCCCTCTTGTTCCATTACCTTCTGCCATTTTTCAGGAAACTTCATAATTCCATCTTCCCAAAACTTATTATCTTTTTGAGCAAATAACTGTTCCAGGGAACAGTTCTTCCAAGCAATTGAAATTTTTTCCATTGAGAGAATTTTGTAAAGACTGAAATAAATGGAAATCTGAAGATGTAATGCCTGGTGAATACAGCAGATGAATTGGAACTTCCCAGCCAAGCTGTAACAGTTTTTGCCTGGTTATCAAAGAAACACATGGTCTTGTGGTATCCTGATTGAAGACTATGCATTTTCTGTTCACTAACTCTGGACACTTTTCATCAAGTGCCACTTTCAGTTGGTCTAATTGGGAGCAGTACTTGCTGGAATTAATCGTTTGGTTTTCCAGAAGGAGCTCATAATAGAGCACTCCCTTCCAATCCCACCATATACACAACATCACCTTCTTTGGATGAAGACTGGCCTTTGGTGTGGTTGGTGGTGTTTCATTTTGCTTGTCACATGATCTCTTCTGTTCCACATTATTGTACAGTATCCACTTTTCATGGACTGTCACAATTTATTTTAAAAATGGAACATTTTTGTTACGTTTAAGTAGAGAATCACATGCGGAAATACAGTCAAGAACGTTTTTTCACTTAATTTATGTGGAACCCAAATAGCAAAGTGATTAACATAACCAAGCTGGTGCAAATGATTTTCAACACTTGATTTGTATATTTTGAGTATGTTGGCTATCTCCCACGTGGTATAATGTTGATTATTCTCAGTTAATGTCTTGATTTGATCCCTATCAACTTCAAATGGTCTACCCGACCATGGAGCATTGTCCAGCAAGAAATTTCCAGCACAAAACTTTGCAAACCACGTTTGACACGTTTGATCAGTCACAACACCTTCTTCATATACTACACAAATCTTTTTTTGCATTTCGGGTGCGTTTCACCTTTCTTGAAATAATAAAGCACGATATGTTGAAAATGTTGCTTTTTTTCTTCCATCTTCAATATTGAAATGGCTACACAAAAATTCACCAATTTTGATGTCTTTTTAAAAATGCACACTGATATGACAGCTGTCACGTACAATCTAACAAAATTGTTTTGAATGAAGTTTAGACAACTAAGTGCTACTAGAGCCATCTTATGGAAAAAAACAAATGAAACTTTTGGCCAACCCAATATGTTAGAGTATTCAGTAAATGGAAAAGCACTATAGAAATATGAGTTAATATTATTATTATTGTTATTATTACTATACATTCACAGACTCAAAAACACTGTCCATATTTTCACAGTAGTGAGTATTCAATGAGGATTATTTGTTATATAGGGCTATCAAATTATAATTTTCTAAGTGTTTTTAGATGTAATTATCACCTATTTAGCATTAGTTGGTACTAAATTATTTTAAAAAGTAAAATAATTTGATAGCCCAAATTTCCTGGAGGTATTTGTATATTTTTCATATTTGTTGACTTCACATACACATTAGTGACTTGGATCTCAATAATGCTAATTATATAACTACATGTCAGGAACTGTGCTAGCTACTCTGTGTGTTTCATCTCCCTTCAACCTCATAATTAACTCTATAGAGTGGATATAATAACTCTAATTTCACAGATAAGAAAAATGAGGATTAATGGGGTTTTTGCAAATACCCTGTGTCAAAAAGATCATAACTGGAAGAGGTATGTTTGGTGTACAAAAATGTCTAATATTGTAGACAGCCCTTGTGCTTTACCACTACTTTAACTAGACAGTGTAGATGCTTGATATTCACTTTCAAATTAAATGAATGAATGAATATTGTCTTAGCTTAGATCTGACGACTTTACAAACTCACAATATTTCAGGAAGGGAAAATGTCTGGATCCCAAATATGCAGATTGTGTATACCATAATTATCTATCTTAAGCATTCCACCATTATATCACATTAAACAGGTTCAAGTTGTAACTCATTAATTTCCAAGTAATACTTGCTCCTTTTCCTGTGTTCCCTTACTAAAAGGTATCATTATCCACCCAATTTCCTGCATTAAACATATAAAGTCCTCTCTCTGCCTAATCTCCTATTAGTAATCCATTTCTAAATCATGTAAATTCTTCTGTAAGGTATCTCAAACCCACCCATTTCCCATCTTGCTCCAATCATCATTATCTCTCAGCTGGGTTGTTCTTATAGAGTCCTAACTGGTCCTACCCACTCACATCCATTCTCCATGCTGCTGCTAGACTGTCCCTTCTACCATCAGATTTGATTATACAGTATTTCTGCTTTAAATATGAAGAGTATTCCTATTGCGCTGAAGACAGAGATCGAACACCTTAGCCTGGCCTATGAGGATCTTCCTCATTTTTCTTCTCTAATTCATTTCACACTTTCCACCATGGAAATAATTAACTAGTTGCATCTTCACAAGCAGGCTAAGTTTTCAATGTCCTCACATCTTTTGCCTTACTTGTTCATCTGTCAGGACTGCCTTTTCCCACATCTGTCCTACGTAGTGACTAAAGCAGGACTGACCAGACAGTTACCTTCCCATAAGCTTTACCAGCTGAAGCCTACACAACTCCCCATTAACTCCTGAATCTGTCCCTATTGTGACACTATCCCACTGCATTAAGTCCTTACTTGTCACTGCTCCCACTAAGTGAAATCAGCTTGAGAACATGGGTCATGTCTTTTTTTTTTTAATTTTACATAATCAGAATTTAGATGCCTGGCACAATTCTGATGCTCAATAAACTGTTTCAAAAAACATAATAAATGAATAAGTGAATGGATAAATATAAAGGAAGGAAGGAAAGAAAGAAGGGAGAAAGGAAGGGAAAGAGTACAAAAGGAAGAAAGAAAACTGTATGTCCTCTTGCTCAAGAAGAATATAAAAACTTAATACCCTTGGTTTTGGGGGTATGGGGATGGGATCAGAAGCACATGCTACTGTAAGACGTAAGTGTTATTTTTAGAGAAAATAAATTATTTTGTGTTTTTGGGTAGCAAACTGTAAACCTATCACCCCCCGCTGTAAATCTGACCCTCCATGAAATAAATCTTTCCTATAATCTCAAGTGTTTTTCATAAGATGGAATTCTATTCTTTAAAAGAGTAAAATGATCTAATCTGCAGTTCCAAAACTTCACTTTTCAAAAAAAAAAAAAAGATTATTGAAATTTATAGATTTGGCCATGGCAAAATGGCATTTATGATTTTCAGAGTTAAAATGAAATAAAATATCTAACTTGCTGGGTTTTGCTTTCATGACAAATAGGCACTGACAAATACATACCACATTACCATCCTTGATTGCTCTGATGGAACTCATTTTCATCTTGTGTTCCTCTAATTACATGAAAATTGCATACTTTTTATGCATGACACATTTTGCACAGCTTTAGCAAAAGGTTGTGAAGAGAGGGGAAAAAAAAAACATTTATCAGTTTTTTCCCCTTTCACAGCAGCAATTGATCATCTTCCCAGCAATCAATCTTGCTTTATGGGCCTATTTTTCTCCACTATTGTTGTAACCAAATGGCAGCAGAAAGGCACTGTACACAAAAAAAATATGGTGGAGGTTTTTAGGTGGTTTTCTCAGCTTTTAATAGATGAGATTGAGGATGCCCTTGCTTTCCGATGATTGTTCTGAGTTGTTTTCTTTGCTCTTCATTCCCCTCTCTGCCTGGGTATGAAGCTTTCACCATAGAAAGAGCGGTAGGACTCCTGTCTAAGAATCCTGCCCAACCCTTGATTTCTCATTCAAACTATTTTACATTTACAGAAAATATTGAACATTTTAAAGCACTTTCTTATCAATTTTTTAAATTTTAGTTTCATAATAAAATGGGATATATTTAGAATAGATCATTTTAATCTGCATTTTAAAGATGAGGAAATTGAATGATTATATGACTTGTGACTTTCCTAAATTAATGTGATTTATTTGTTTTGAATCTTGTAGTTGATTCAGAAGTCCTGGCTTCCAGTCCCAGCTTTTCCCAGAGGGTTTGGCTTCTCTTTAATAAAGACCTGGGAAAATAATTTTTCTGCTACCTATCCATAAAAATGCATACAAAGAACACACCAATAACAAATACCAGAGCAAATTACAGTCAATCAATTGGGTGTTTCTTTTTCCATTCTTTATTTCTATTCTTTCTGAGAAAGAAGGCATTGGCATTCACAGGAAGTTCAGCATCATTGTATTTAACTCGAAAGGAATTGTAGAAGGCACATCTCATTCCTTGAAAATAATGACAAATTATGCAATTTTTGTTTTACTCAACTCGATTGAAAACGCCTGGGGAATAGCCAAGCTGCTTGGCAAAGGGAGGCATTTGATGTTTGGGGCTTTGGAGCCAAGGGAGCGGCATTGCTTTTCAAACAGGTGCAGGCTCCTAAAGCCTCGCTCGTTTCCCCTTTTTGGACAGGCGCAGCACCTGACCAACTTTGGGAGAACAAAGCCTCCATCTGGATGAAGGGAAAGAGAGCTGGTCGCCTGTGGAGCTGCAGAGAACAAGGCTCTGCTTCCCTTTGAAGCGCTGGCGTTCTCCTTAATCACCTGGAAAAGTCTTAATTTAAAGAGGGGCTGTTAGACAAGCAGGGGATCTCAAGTATATTTGATTTTCATATCCAATCTACTTCCCTTTCATCAGGTTTATTAAAATTGGTGATGTGTTCATTGTGAACCCCGTTTGTATCTGAATATGGAGTACTTCCTTTAGGGTCTCCCTCGCTGCTCTGTTTGGTCCTGTGATGCACTCATATTGCTGCCTTTGCCATGGAGTCATTATTTCTGGGGATAAATACTGTGATGTCAGGCACACTGGATTATAATTGTTGCAGGGTAAACACAAGGGGACTTTATGTTCTTAGAATGCCTAATTAGATGACAGTAAATGCATTGTGGGACAGCTGAAAAACACAAGCCTAGGGAGTGTTGCATTTTTCACCATTGGATATACATGCATTGATGCACTTTATATCTTTACTCATATGAAGTAAATATCCTAAAGGAATTCTCTTACCATTTTAGAAAGATACCTGAAAGATTCACTTTGGGGAAACACACAAAATCCATAAAGCTATAGTCTCAGGAATACTAGTCAGCTCCATTCAGTGTATGGGGAATGTGACAGTCATTCTACTACACACACCTCACCCAAATGCCCTCTTTTTAAAAAAGGGAGGGAGGATAAGTGATTTTTTGATTTTATACTTGGGTTTGTGTCCTGGATGCAGCCATATGTTAGGGATACAAGAAACACAGGGGAGTTCTTGTCATGAAAGAGTTTGTATTTTATGTGAGATAAATAAAATCATCTGAGAACACAACTGTAAAAACAGAATTAAGCATTACAAAAGATAATGGGAAATCAGAGTTAGACAATTTTAGTCAAAGAAATAGGTAACAGCGTTCACAGGATTGCAGTTTGAGATCAGCTTTAAAAGTTGTATAAAGTTATAAAGAGAGGGATGTGGATGGTGTGTCCTTAGTGTTAATGAATTAAAAGAGAAAATGTGTGTAGGAACAAACCAGCAGTTTCTAGTAGGGACTCTCACTATGTCATAAGGGAAGTTTTTTTTGTTTTTTGTTTTTTCCTTTGGTTGTTTAGTTTTTATTTTATAACCATAAACTTAATTTTGCAATTCAGCTAAACTTGGAGGGGAATAAGGAAAATATGGAACCCAAAGAAGTGCAATGAGAGCACAAAGATTATAGTATATTTTGAGCAGATGGGGATGAAGGGGTGCTCTCCTGAGCTACAGAAGGAGTGGTCTGGTGGTTAAGATAAAACACAAGTTAAATTTATTATTAGATTTGTCCGCAGTCAGCAATGGTGATCTTCTTGCTGGCCTTGCCATTCCTGGACCCAAAGCGCTCCATGGCTTCCACAATATTCATGCCCTCTTTCACCTTGCCAAAGACCACATGCTTGCCATCCAACCATTCAGTCTTGGCAGTGCAGATGAAAAACTGGGAACCGTTTGTGTTGGGGCCAGCATGTGCCATGGACAAGATGCCAGGACCCGTATGCTTCAGGAGGAAATTCTCATCATCAAATTTCTCCCCATAGATGGACTTGCCACCAGTGCCATTATGGCGTGTGAAGTCACCACCCTGGCACATAAATCCCGGAGTTGTTCTGTGAAAGCAGGAACATCTATAACCAAAGCCTTTCTTCCCAGTGCTCAGAGCACGAAAGTTTTCTGCTGTCTTTGGAACTTTGTCTGCAAACAGCTCGAAGGAGACGCGGCCCGAGGGCTCGCCGTTGACGGCGATGTCAAAGAACAAGGTAGGGTTGCCCATGGTTGAGCAGCGCAGGAGGTTCCGGGGTGGCGGCGTCTGCAAAGCCATAAGGGAAGTTTTGAAATGATCTCTGGAGAAATGGAGACTTACCTTTAGGCAGTTATCAGATTGGAAGTTAAAGATGAAGTTCTGTTTTTGATTCTGAGCTAAGTCTGTGTGTGTCTGTGTGTGTGTGCCCGCTCACGCACATGTCAAAGTCCTTGCCCTCTTATCGCCTCCTCACTCTACAGATTTTCTTGAAGTGCCACTCCCAAATACAACCCATTGGTCCATGATCCATATTCCAAAACATTCCTCTCTTTCTCCATCATATCAATTTTCCCTTTGGGGGCTGTTTCCAGCTGATAGGGTAGGAAATGACCAACAACATGAATTTATACCAAGTTGTATATCTAGGACTGCAGTAATGCATGACACTTTTCCCAAGA
Organism: Balaenoptera borealis; assembly: GCF_965194805.1. NCBI lineage: Eukaryota > Metazoa > Chordata > Mammalia > Artiodactyla > Balaenopteridae > Balaenoptera > Balaenoptera borealis. The sequence continues at coordinate 36,471,949 of NC_138875.1, forward strand.
CTGTTCATATCTGCAAAGGGTATTACTAACTCAAAGAACCAGTGGAATGTCCCTTCAAGGAATCGACCACTGAGGAGCACTTTTGGGGAACAGGAGGACATCCCAGTGTCCTTAAGTTCTCTCCATATAAGTGGCTGTCTCCACACTGAAATGTACCTTAGGACAGAAAAGGACTTGTTCTTCAGCCCTACAGACATTCATAGGCCTGTAAACAATTGTGCCTGTCACACTGGGGGCTGGGAGTAGAAAGATGGGCGGGAAGGTGGTGCTTGCAAAATCCCCTTTAGGGCATTATTTATTATTCTAGTTTGTAGGTCATGATTATAGCATCTGTAATAAATAAACACTCTCCAGAAGAAAGCACAAGTTAACAAGGAGTAGATGAGATTGAATGTGACGACTCCAGCCCTGTACAAGAGTCACTGGCCCATTAAATGAATGTGCACAGCTACTTCTTAATGCTCTCCCTAAGTAATCAGTTTCTGAAAATACCAAATAATTTTAAAACAGCCCTGTCTGACCTCACTCTCCAGTGATGCTGGATCAGCCTTTGCTGATTTGCCTACCTAGTTTTAAATCAATCAGATTTGACATTTTTGGTTTTGTGTTTCTTTCCCTTGCCTACTCCTGTACCTATTCCCTTCCCTTGGCAATATTAAATGGTAACTGCCCTCACTCAAGGTTAGGGCCCCAAAATGTAGCTTAATATTTATAGGTCTGGACATCTTTTGAAAGAGCAGCAGAGGAATGTAAATACCATTGCAAGAGGCTAGAACATTCTGATGCTGTACTAAGGTTTGATTTCTAGCCATATAAAAATACCCAGGATGCCCAGAGCCTGAACATAGATGGAACTTGAGAAAGAGAAACTGTTAGCCTGAAGTATCTTCTATCAGACTTTCAAATAGAGTGTGATTCAGGAAAAAAAGGTTAAAAAAATCTGATTTGAGCCTCCTTTCTCTTTTTGACTAATTAACTTCTCCAGGCCAAAAGTAATTTTTCCAGTTTCCTAGCTCATAGCAGATAATATTTGTGAAAGAGTTTCATACAATCTCATTTTAAGTATGTAATATAAGCTTCCTATTTGTTTCTTTCTTTTTGGTCTCTATCCCCTCTTACTATTTTTTCCCTTTCTTTATTCTCCTCATCCTCTTACTCTGCCTCCTCTTCTTCCTGCCTCTTGTCATCATTCTTGTTTTGAATATAAGTATTGTGTATTTGGTTTGGATTAAATATTTGTGTCCCTCCCCAAAATTCATATGTTGAAACCTAATTCCCAATACGATAGTGGTTGGAGTTGGGACCTTTCGGAAGTAACTAGGCCATGCGGGTAGCGTGTTCATGAATGGGATTAGTGCCCTTATAAGAGGTCCCAGAGAGTCCCCTCACCCCCTTCTGCCATGTAAGAACACAGAAAGAGAATGACCATCTATGAACCAGAAAGCAGGCCCTTGCCAGATACTGAATCTCCCAGCACCTTGATGTTAGACTTACCAGCCTTCAGAATTGTCAGAAATAAATTTCTGTTGTTTATAAGTGACCCAATGTATGGTATTTTATAATAGCAGCTTGAACAGACTAAGTAAGAATCATAATGTATCTTAGTAAGTATGGAATACTGGGAGTACAGGAAAAGGACTTACCATAGAAAATTATAAGAATTCATGATTTCCTATTGGGCAGAAGGGCGAGCCAAGGTTAGTAAGATCAATTTAGTAATATTAGTAAGATTAAAAGTGATGCTCTGTTAAAAAATAATTAAAATGCTTTAGATAAGGGAAGAAATTGCCTTGACAGAGGAGAAGATGGCAATTCAGAGGAAAAAAAATGGATTCTTAGGAAGCAAGTTAATAGTGAATACTTAATTGTGACAATATGGGATGTGACAATATAGGAGTAAATGGTTGTCAAACACTGGATCACACAGAGGCTCTGTGTTTGTTCTAAAATTGCTAGAAAGAATGAGATAAGCTCTTTACCTGTTGGATATACACAGTCATAACAAGTATTAAGAGGAAGTCTCATAAGTCTGGGGGACTTCCAGGTTGGGGTATAGCTAAAATGACTGCTAGAATAAAACAATGACATGGATATGATTTATGTTAACTGTTGGTGGCAACAATCCAAATGAGGTTTGTATAAAATGTTGACCAAATAAGGAGCTGAAACCAGTGATGAGCTATAGCAGAAATCAGCAAACCACAGCCTGTGGGTTGAATCCAACTAGCTAAGTGGTTTTACATAGTTTCTGAGTAAATTGTTTCAATAGTTTTAAGTGATTAAAAAAAAAAAAACGAATACTCTTGTGACACCTAAAAATTATATGAAATTTAAATTTCAGTGTTCATAAATAAAGTTTTATTAGACCACTGCAATGCTTTTTTTTTTTTTTTTTTTTGTCTGCTTTTATGCTACAGTGGAAGAATTTAGTGGTTGCAACAGAGACTATATGGCCTATGAAGCCTAAAATATTTACTATCTGGTTCTTTACAGAAAAAATGTTTTCAACTCCTCATCTGTGGGTTCTGCTTTTGGGGATGCTGGATTCTTGTCCATATATTTAATTCAATTAAACAGATATTTATTGAATGGCTACTATTTCCAGTGATACTTACTGTAATATCTGAAATTAGATTGTAAATGTCTGTTTCTTTGGGAATTCTTTGATAAACAATAATTAATATAAGACTTTACCATAAGCCCAGTATTAGGAATGATACAAAGACCTAATCATGAGAAGTCTATCTAAGTTTTCAAGGTTCAGATAAAGTCAGGGCATGGTAAAAGAAGAGCACACTGTCAATTTTGGATAAGAGGTGTCAGAAAACATGGCACCTTCCAGGAATGAGAACGCATTTGATATGACCCAAACATGGGCTACGTGCAAACTGGAATGGCAGAACAAAGGTTAAAAGAAAAAAGTCAATTTGGCCAGATGATGAGGAACCTTCATGTGATGCTACGAATTTGGATTTTGATGAAGGATGATGATTTATTTTTCTTTTTTTATTTTAGATTTATTGTGAAGGAGAGTGAGACTGACACACATTTCAGAGAAAGAATCAATGAACTTAGCTACAGACTGGATGTGGGTGATGAGGAGACAGATGTAGGGAGGGTCCTGGATGGGGTGACTGCATGGGTGATGGTCTTCCTAAGATGGTATATCAAAGTGGGGAACAAGAGGGTGGGGAGAATGAGATTTATCATGGTAGGTTTCAGTGGCCCATGAACATTCACGGGTACAGATTGAAGCACAGGGAAGAGGTGTCTCTAAGTGGATAAGAAGGGTTGAGAATTATCAGTGCACAATGGGAGCTGAAGTCATGGGATGAATGGTACTACCAAGGAATGCAGATAAAATGCAAAGCAAGGGGATCAGGGGGAGTAATTAGAAAACTAATACTATTGAAGAGTTCTCAAAGGGATATAACATCAAGTCTTCCTTAAACCTCCTTAAGACTTGAAATCTTGTGGAACTGAGAACTCGGCTATGCACCTTAGTACATGAGTAAAAGGGAAAAATATTTGTAAATGGGTACATGCATGTCACCAGGGATGACTCTAGCCACACTCATGACTTTGGTGAGAGTCCTTCCTGTATTCTTGATTCCCTAATAATAAGCTTAATTTCCTAAAGCTAAAAATAAAAATAAAAACCTTATACAAAGCAGGCTAACATGAACTTGCCCACTGCTCCTGGGGCAGCAACCTCTCCTCCAGCCCCAATTAGTTACATTGTCCTTTCTTGATTCCTCCCCCAGTTTCAGAAGCTGATCATATTTTGTTTTCCACCATCTCCCTTTATGTCTTCCTTTGCCAGTTGCTAAGCACTCCCTTGTTGCTAAGTGGGATATGAGCACTTAATTTACTCCATTCTTTTTTCTCATACCAGATTTTAGAAATTGCAGATCCTGTTTAATCAATGTGTAAATGCAATGCTTTTGATGTATTTTTCCTAAGAGCAATATTTTGATCATTCTTAATGATACTTAATGAAGTCACCGCATGATTTCTGATTGTACCTAATTGAAGCTTGTGACTTGCATTTCAATATTATCATCTTACAGCTTTAGGTCTATGAGATGAAACTTTTCCAGGGCCCAAAAATATTAGAAAACATGAAGAACTGATGTTTCATTTTAAATCAAAAATTATTCCAGAATAGATGTATGTACATGTGGATGTATATATGCATATATACATATATATATATGAACTTAAAGGGAAACTGAAATAAATTTCACAAAATGCGTTTCATGTGTTGATGATAAAGGGAACAACATCTTTGATAAAGAGGAAGTTTAACCACTAGTTTTATGTCTTATAAAGGAATCTAAAGGCCTTTAATATTAATACTTTTATATGAACTGCATGCTGAACTACATATGGAGTCCAACATGCAAGCAAATCTGAAACCAAGTCCCCCTAAAACCAAGTTCCTCTGCTGAGTTTATGATTAACCTCTCTATCTAAAATGCCACTCCCTTTCTTGTCCAACACCTGTTTCCCTCAAGATTGAAGTGTATCAGAGAAAAGGGGGGATTGAAACTGAGCAGGACCTGGCCTCCCCAGGTACAAAAGCTTTTTTCTGTGTCCCTTGTTTCTTGTTTGTAGGAAAAAGGTTTCAGCCTCCTAGATCTTCCTTGAGTTCCAAAGGGCAGATTCAAACAGTTACTCATGAGGCGTGAGGGAATGCAGAAACAAAGGAAAGCCATCAAGAAACAATAGTGCAGCAGTGGGGCAGGGTCCTGGTTCCTCCTCAAGAGGAGTGCATGACAATCTGATACACATCTCTGAGTTCTTCTATGGGAACTAAGGTCCCCACCCAGGTGGAGGATGGTAACTTCAGGCTGAGCACAAGCACATGGATCCCTGACTGGTTGGAACCAGAATGCTGATGAGTGAGATTCCCAGAACACTGCCCTGTTACCTCACTATGAACCAATCAAATGAAGGTCACACACCCTAAAGACCTCCCCCCGCCTCCAATTTTGCCTATAAAAATTCTTCCCCCAGAAATATCAACTAACAACTAACAACTATTTTGGCTCTTTTGAGCTTGAGCTGCCCTGTTCTCCTTGCTTGGTCCTGTAATAAACCTTTCTCTGCTCCAAATTCCAACTCCAATGTTTTGGTTTGTTTGGCCTCACTGTGTGTCAACAACACATCCTGGCCCTTGAAAAAGATAATAAATTGGGTTAGCTTTCTTGAAGCCTCTTCTGGAGACCCAGTCTCAATGATTAAGTGCCTGGAAACCATGATACCAAAATTTTAACTAGCCCCAAACTTAATCTCAAACTGCTAATTTTGCTTCTCTTTCATTAAAATGAGTCTTTCATGTGACCTATTCCCCTTGGGTCCTTTTCTTTGCTACAGGACAGGGGATGGTAATGGCTTAATCAGAGACAATAGTCCCTGCTAATATGTTAACTAGCTAATATATGAATCCTCCTAGGATAACACATTAGCCTTGACCCAGCTTTAAAAAAAAAAAAAAAAAAAAAAGAACGATAGCTCCACTAGATGCCCTTAAGGAATAATACCATTACAGCAACTTAACCCCATGGCAGGCCAGTGGGGGAGCTACTTAAGGGCAGCTTTTAACATATTTGATATAATATAGTTGTCTTCATATTGGGTCAATTGTAGAAATAAACAGCAATTGTGGTGCTGACAGAAATCAATTCCACTAGTTTCTTCTAATACCTCTCTCAGAGATTTCCATGAAGAATCATAAAGCATATCCAAATCATAGATTTTGCATAACATCTTGTAAGAGTAGAGAGACCACCAGAGCCAAAGGAAGGAAATACTTCTATCATCAACATCACTTTTCTTCTTCATGCTTTTCCTAGAAATTAAGTGTTTACAAAGATATTTCAAATGAATACTCATTTTTTTAGTCACCTGGTGAGAATGTTGGCAATTCTTCCTATGTTACAAAAAGGGAAATGAAGGTCTAGATAATTTAAATTGAATAAAGTCTGAAATTTAGTAAATATGAAAGCTGAGGCTCAAATTGAAGACTTTTAGTTGCAAGGCTGGGGCTTCTATCTGTTTATACAAGTATTTACCATCTTTACTCCTCAGAGAGTTTGGTGGAAGCCAGGTATAACCAGTACATATATGTTCTCTGTTGGCTTAATAAAAATGCACAACCTAAATTTGAAATATGTGTTTTATTCAGCGGACTTACTGAGGACTTAATCCAGGGATACAGCCTCTCGGATAGCTCTGAGGACTGTTCCAAAGAGGTAAATGAGGACGCAGGATATACAGAAAATTTTTGCAAAAAAAATCCCAGGTAGTCGAACATCAAAAGATTAATGCTAATTAAAGAAAAACACACATCTCAAGTTAATGAATTTAACATTTTTCTATGTATGGGAAGATGCAAGGATCTGGGCTTAATGAAATTTTTCTCCTGATATTCACCTTAACTATCTAGGGCCAGTGTCCTGTTTTGCTATATCCTGAATCCCCTCAGGGTGCACCATCCAGGTGGCTGCAGTGGCTGATGCCTTGATAGCCGCAACATTCTTTGCTTACTGATATGGCAACATTCTTGGTCCACAAATCATGCCAACTGGTTGCGCTTGATTTCTGGAGCAATGACTCCCACCCTCACCTCCCTCCAGACTCTGTCTTTCAAACTCCCTAGAGAAAGAGGAGTTACATCATATCACTATAAGAGGCAGTTAGACACTATAGTATGACTAGCAGTAGCAGTCATAGAAGTATAGAATAACTATTATCATCCTTATCATTGCTTGGATAAGCATTTGTGGATTAGGTTAAGAGTCTACTGAAAAATGCATTTCAACTTCCAAACTGTCTCACGTGTGGACATTAGACAAATTGCCTGGTTATGTCTTAGGGAATGCCTGCATAAAATAGTATCATCAAGGCACTTGGAGTTTAAATATGGAGACAGCATACAAAAAAGTCCGTTATGACCCAGAGCAAACACTCTAAATAAAAGCATTGTAAGGATTCAGGAAAGAAAGGGAACACTTACCACATTTAAGGCATTTTTTCTAAATTATTTACCTGGGTTACCTTGTTTAATCTTCTTAATAAAGCTAGGAGACAGGTACTGTTATTATCTTCATTTTACAAATCTGGAAACTGGGACTTAGAAAGTAAGCAAATGGCCCAAGTCACCTGGGAGTTAAGCAGCCAAGGCAAGATTTGAAGCCAGGCACCAACCTTCTGAACACAGGCTGTGCATTCACCCTCCCTAGCCTTGACCTACATTCACTCAGATTAAGAGTGAATCAAACTGGGAGGAAATCAAGAGGAACATTTGTTTAAAATTCTTATAATCTACTTTGAGAGAGTGATGGAACATTGTTTAAATTACAGTAGTACTAGGTGTTCTCATATTTCTTGAACCTATACAAAACGTTTATTAACTGGTCATTACTGATTTAGAAGTAATTCTCGAATGCACTGTCTTGGTTACTATTTTTCTCAGCTCTGTGAATAAAGATTTAGAGATTCTCAAACTTTAATTTGCATCACCTGGGTAATTTGTTAAAAGCAAATTCTGATTCAGTAGATCTGGAGTCTGAGAGTCTGCATTTCTAACAAGTTTCCAGGTAATGCTGATATTGCTGGTCCACGGGTCACTCTTTAAGGATAAAGGTTATAGAAGACATTATTCTTACAGGTAGATGATGGAAAGCTAGTAGAAGAATGAATTCTTGAACCATTTCAATTATGAGAGTTTGAATGGCTTTAAGATTTCAAAACCACCTTAAATATCTGCAATAATGTGCTCAAACTGAAAAGATAACATTTAATTGAGAAGAATACATAAAGCAATGTTTAGTGCATTGCTTAAAAACAATGCATAAGTGAAAAAACTTACTGATTAATAAACTTTCTCAAAGTCTCTTAGCCTGTGGATGGTCCAGCTGGGATCTAAACCCATTTAGATCTGACTCCAGAGTTAATTATCACACCGACTGTGCAAACTCTCTCTGAAAGTGTACAGATTAGCACATGTGTGCAAGCTTTATCCTAGGACACAGAAGGTTATTCAACCAGGGCTAACAGCATGTGAGAGGAGAAATGAGGTGGTATAATGCCAAGAAAAAAATAAACAAAAAATGAAAGACAATAATAGTTCTGTTGAGCCCTTGCACTCACAATTAGACTACCTCTGGAGTGTTATATTTACTTACAAGCCACAGTTTAGGTATGATATTTACAACATGAAATATGTTCAGACAAGAGGAAAAGTCATTTTAGAGGGTCTGGACATATGTCATAGGAGTTACTGAAAGAGCCAGTGATATTCAGAGTGGAGGAGAACATATTTACTGAGGGATGTGAGAACAAACTTACTGACAATATAGTTTAGTGGCAGATAGTGAAGAAGGAAGTAAAATTATTCTATGCCTCTCCAGAGAATACCATTAGAACTAATGCACGGAGGTTGTAGCAAAGCAAAGTTCAGCTGCATATGAAATATCAACATTGGAAGTACTTAACCGGAGGCCCGCCAAAGCTCTTCCAATAATCAGTTGAGATCCAAATCCTGTGTGAGAGTTAGGATTGGATGACCTGTAAAGACTCACCTCTAAGTCTTCTTGCATAAATACTAGGAACTTAGGAATCTTACAGCCGAGTCTTTCCACAATACTGTACTCAAGAAGCAGTTCAGCAGCCAGAAGTTTAACAAATAATTCCATTATTTAGTTACACATCTTGAAGGATGTTAAAGGAGATCTAATTTATGACCCACTTAAAATACTGTAAAAATCACTCCCCTTCTCTCCAATCTTTTTACACACCATAACTACTAAAAACATCCCACATGCCCTAAACCACAGACATTTCTGCTCCAGACCAGCCACAGATAGCATTTGTTTTCCCTCTCTCCTACCTCCTTCCAGCAAAAAAGAATTCTTCCTTTTTAGAAGGAGGAAAAAGGGGAAGTGGATCAGAGAAGGTTAAAAAAAAAAGTTTCCTTTAGCTGGACGAAAGGGAGAAGTAGGCATCGCTTCACAGGTATACAGAGGTGGAAGATTTGAAAAGTCTTTGTTCTGGTTTGCTCTGACTGATGTCCAGCTTAGAACCCCGTGTATTTTTATTTGGGTGGAGGGATAGTGTTGTCGGAGAGATTAGGAGGAGGAGCATGTAAAGAGCTGCTATGTTCCCTCTCAGATTTATGGGATGAAAACACAATTATCACTAACAAAATAGAATCCTTACTTCCTTCAACTCTACCACCTTACACACTGTCTGCAAAAAAAAAGATAAAATAGCAATCTAAAATCCTGTAACTGTCAAATCACCTTCCTTTTCTTTAGGATGTAACTCACTTGTTTGAAGAAATTGATCATCATTTGATGACCATAGAATTTCTCCTTGGCTATAAAACAAAATCTGCAGAGATTGTGACAGTTAAAAAAAAAATCAATATTTCAGTCAATTTGCTGAGTACCGACTATGTGTTCAGTCATCTAATTGGTGTCCTGAGAGGATGTAAGAGAGAGAAAAGACCTGGTCGTCTGTGGGCTGTGTTTTAAGTTCAGTGCTAGCTTTGCAGGGTTAAATTCTAGTTCTAAGCCCTTTAAAATGTGATTTTCCTGTGTTTGTGTGTGATCATGTCTGTATATGTGAGTATGTTTATGTATACGTAATGGTAGTAATGAAACAAAGACAGAACCACACTGCAGGATTCTTTTCTTTAACAACTTTGTGCTAGACATCGGTTTAAGGGTTAGAGTTAGAGGCCTTAGTTCTGGAAATCTATGTGTTTATTTAGCAAGAAGCTTCTGTAAGTATAATAAAGTCTAATAAACTCTTGCAGATTTCTACACCACATGCAACTATTTGGCAATGTACCAATGTATACATCTCAGCAGAACTTGGGGTAGTGTCTTTTGTAATGGCTCTATTGATAATGGCTAATGCACTATCACCAAAGCATCATATAGACCGTGACAGATACACCTACTGTATACATAATGCTGATTGAGTATTGCACACTGTAAGGAAAATGGCTCATAAACATCCCAGATGTCTTTTTTGTCCTCTTGTCTTTCTCTTTTTCTCCGCATGTGTTTGTTCACAGTGTCACGGCACTATGTAAATAACTGCACTGGGGCATGTGAATGGATTGACATCCCTATCATTTTTGTTGATAGTTCTAGGGACAATTCCCTTGAACAATGAAAAGTAGAAGTTTAGATGGTCCAATGAACAAAAATTGTGTGCCAAATTTAGAAGAAAAATGAAGACAATAGGAAACAGATAACATTCCTGAGGCCTAATTTGTTAGGCTCCGTGAGACAGCTCATGATATAGTTGAGGACACTGGGTTGGGAGTTTGAACACCTGAGTTCTTGTCCTGGATGGCTATCAACTACTGGTGTGACCTTGGGCAAGTTGCTTAACTTTTCTGAATTTCCAAATCTCAATATCCACTTCTGGGTTTCATTTTCTTTGTTTGGGTTTGTTGATTCCATCAGAAAGTCATTTAGCAACCATTCATTGATTTTTTTTTTTTTTTTTAAGTAGTGTCCTTTATGGTGTGGAAAATATTAAAAGATAAAAGACATTGTTCTTGCTTCACTTGAAATCTAATTCACTAGATAAATCATAAATCCAAAAATCACAAAGTACATAAGCAAAGGCTTGTGCTTGAGTTCAGGTAGTGTAATGTGTAAGCATCGAGTTACCAGACAGTAATGAACATGGTAGAAATCTGTGTGGAGGAGGTTGATGAGAATAATTCAGATGTCCCAAGTTTATGACTTCCTCCAGTCCAGACCACAGAGGGAGACTGTGCGAGGGTTCCCTGCCTCTGATCTCAATGCAACTTCTCTGTGAAGTCTCACTTCTCCACAAAGTAATTTTCTCTCTTATTTCCTTCCCATAACATGTACCCTGATCACCAAAACACCTGCCTGATACTAGTCATACTTTGTCACGGAGGTTAGGAACACTATTTCTAGCTCTATTTTTTAAGACTTTATTTTTTAGAGAAGTTTTAGGTTTACAATAAAATTGAGAGGAAGGTGCAGAGACTTCTCATATCCCTCCTGCTCCCACACATGCATAGCATCCCCCAATATCAACATCATTCACCAGAGTGGTAAATCTTTTACCAAGGAGGAGCCTACATTGATATATCGCAATTACCCAAAGTCCATAGTTTACCTTAATGGTGCTGGACACTCTCTGGGTTGGGAAAATATATAAAGAAATGTATCCATCATCATAATATCATACAGAGTATTTTCACTGCCCTAAAAGTCATCTATGCTGTACCTATCCATGTCCTTCCCTGCACCCCACCATAGGCAACCACAGATCTTTACAGTGTATCCATGGTTTTGCTTTTTCCAGAAGGTCACATAGTTGGAAGCATACAGTATGTAGTCGGATTGGCTTCTTTTACTTAGTAATATGCATTTAAGTTTCCTCCTTGTCTTTTCATGCCTTACAGCTCATTTCTTTTTATTGCTGAATAATATTCCATTGTCTGGATGTACCAGAGTTTATTTATCCATTCACCTACTGAAGGACATCATGGTTGTCTAGCCTTATTTTAAAGTGTGAAAGTTTAGACATTAGCAAAGGATTGGGGATGTGACTTGAGAGCAATAAATCACTGAAACTCTAGGAATCACACAATGGAATCAATAGGCTTTTTTTTTTTTTTAATCATTACAATCCCTACCATTAGGAAATAATTTCTTGATTGCAAATTAATGGGTGTAAAATTAAACCTTTTCCAGATATTCCGTTCTCTTTAGGGTTAAACTGCTTATAAGCAGAAGCTTCAAACTTACATATATCTTATGTGGTGGAGTTCCAGAAGACTGGTCCTGTGAACCAGAACAACCCTGAGGCCTTCAGCATAGCCCAAGAAGGCATGTTATGATTCACTCTTTGTCAAAATCTGATGGACTCTCTCTCTCAGGACCTGTCAGAATTTTAAGCAGCCGTGGGGGCTGCAGCAGTTAGTTAATAAAGCTACATTGTTCCTGATAAATTTTACTCACCTCATTTCTCCTCTTGGCTGGGAAAGTCACCTAAATCCCATCTCTTCTAGCATCTTATTCTTGAATAAGAGGATATTTGTTTCCTCTCCTGTTCTATTTCTGAATTATGCCTGGCATGGTTAGGAGAGAACATTTACTCTTAGCATCCTTTTCTTATGGTGAACCTTTATATATATATGTATATATATACCTTTCTAAATTAAGTTTCCTAGTTCTTAAGTTTTGTCTCTATCTCTCCCTCCTCTCTCTCTGTCCACACACATACACACATCACAAATACACAAATACTTTTACTTTAATCAAGCCTGATCTCTTTCTTTGGGATGACTTTATGGCACCTTTTACCTGCCTTTCCTACTCTGTCTCTCTTCTAATTATTCTCATTCATGCCATGAAACCTTATTCAGTCTGCATCTCTGTTAATTAATGTATTTATTCAATACATCAACTTAACAATCAGGAAATATTAATTGGGTATCACTCAGGCACAGAACATTCTGCCGGGTACTATAGGACTCTAAATATATAACATTTCATTTCTTCAAGACTGTATGTTTAATTTGGATAGACCAGAGAACATAAAAGAACAGTAAATCAGTTTTCCTGGTTATCAAGAACTCTCATAGATCTTCCCTCTGTAGATCTTCAAAATCATGAGGCAGTTATTATTATCATCTTTACATTACAGGTTAATATAATGAAGCTCAGGATAAATGAGGTACTTGAGGATAATGGGCCAACAAAAAGTTCAATCCCTTTTCTGTTGATACCAAAGTTTAATTCCACTGTTCATGCTGCTTCCTAGAAAATAATAAATAACAAAAAATCATACCAACCGGCAGTCTGTAATTAAGCTCCAATTCAGGGGCTGTCAATAATCCTTCAAGCTCAGAGAAGAGAGACACCACTATAGGTTTAAGGGTCAGGGAAAGCCTCCTGAACCCAAAGGAAATCAAATAAAGCATCAATTGCCAATATTACAAGCCAGGGGGACTTTTCAAAAGAAGAGAGGAGAGTGTAATAAAAATATTGAGGCAGGAATATATGAGATTTACTTGAGGAATAAAGAATACCTAATGTCAATTGAGGCTTACTCTGTCCAGGTAGCATTCCAAAAGTCCTTCCAGAATGATTACCTTTCTACAGATAAGGGATCTAAGAAACAATTACTCACTGTTTCACAACAGAACAATGGTTTAAATTCAGTTAGCCTGGATCCAGAGCTGATGCACATGTCAACTACTGCCATGCCACACCACTTCTTCAATCGTTGGTGAGGTGGAATACATATACATGTGAAAAAAAATCTAGAACACAGCCTCAGTTTACATACTCTTACTTTTGTCTTCTGAATTTATTTGTGGCTTTTAGTAAACTGTACTTGCATTGTTTTTGATGTAAGGTAGTGATTGGTTGCCTTTTTAAACCATTTACCCAGTTCATCTCTACCATTTTTCTAGATTCCACATATATGCGTTAATATATGATATTTTTCTATTTCTGATTTACTTCACTCTGTATGACAGTCTCTAGGTCCATCTACTTCTGCTTTGCAAGGCAGAAATAGAGACACAGACGTAGAGAAAAAACATATGGACACCAAGGGGGGAAAAGGGGGGTGGGATGAATTCGGAGATTGGGACTGACATACATATACTCATATGTATAAAATAGATAACAAATGAGAATCCGGTGTATAGCACAGGGGACTCCACTTTGCTGTACAGTAGAAACTAACACAACATTGTAAAACAACTATACCCCAATTAAAAAGGAAATTACCCTTCACATTCACATTACAGTGCATTTATTTCTTACTAGAGTCCTGTAATACAGAAAAAGCAGCTACAATTCCTATTTTAATGGAAAGTAGAATAAAATGACATACCCTGGGGTCATGAAGTACCAACTTTGCTCTCTGATTTTTACTGCCTCTCATGCACTGTCAGTTGGCTGAATCACAATCTACTAGGAGATGCCACCGTCTCAGTGCTTCTCACTTTCTCTTCTGTCTCTATATCTGGCTCTGACATGGTCCTCTCAAGATGCAGAATATCTGAAAGAGGACTGGGATGCATTCGCTTAAATTGTAACTCTGAGTGAGGCAGAATTGGAGAAAATGGGGAAAAAGGAAATTTCTATTGCCATTGGGAGCATTTACCGGAAGCTATTGTACCTGAGTGATTCAGTGGCCCAAAAATTCTTCTAGAAGGCTAAGCCACTGCATCCCATGACAACCATTCCACTGGGCAGGGGATGGACCCTGCAGGAAGCTGCAGGAAAAAAAAAAATCTATTATGAACAAAATAAGCTGCACACCTAAGCTTTTGACTCGTTATCGACTCAATTGGCTATATCCCCTACAGAATTTTGTGTTTCAATTAAAAATAGAGAAAGAGAGAGAAGGGGGATAAAAAGTACAAAACCTTAGGAGATTTCTAGCAATAATAGACTTTTACCCTATTAGTAGGTCTAATTTTCAAGAACTTTATCACCTCCACAATCTGTCAGCACTGTTTTTCTTTCCTTTCTTCTCTTGGAACAATTATAGGAAAGCAGTCTGGAAGGGTAGTCAGGCCTGGCTGAATGGCACCTGGAGGCCGAGACACCATGTTCAGGGCAAGCCCTGGGCATTCAGAACTGAGAAAAGTTTTCCATCTTCATACTCATTATGGCACAGTCCTCTTTAAAGCAGAAATGCCCGCCAAACCCCAAGTATGCACATCCCATAATGAAGACAAATGTCCCCTGGAAGTGAGTTCAAACGGGAATTTGTTTTGCTATGGAACTTTATTGCCTTCTAATTAGAGTGACGTTTGGTCAGTCTTTTTATATCTGTAATCAAACCAGAGGTGTGGAGGTAAAAGCCCCTCTGTATCCGGCCCCTTCCAGAGCTGATTCATTGAGTAGGGGTGAATAGCATTCCCTTTTTTTATTGAAGTAGAGTTGATTTACAATGTTGTGGCAATCTCTGCTGTACAGCAAAGTGACTCAGTCATACACATATAGACATTCTTCTTTTACATTATTTTCCATTATGATATCACAGGATATTGAATATAGTTCCCTGTGCTATATGTTAGGACCTTGTTGTTTATCCAGTCTAAATGTAATAGTTTGCATCTACCGACCCCAAACTCCCCGTCCATCCCTCTCCCCCCACAGCCTTGGCAACCACTAGTCTGTTCTCTATGTCTATGAATCAATTTCTGTTTTGTAGATAGGTTCATTTGTGCCTTATTTTAGATTCCACATATAAGTGATATCATATGGTATTTGTCTTTCTCTTTCTGACTTATTTCACTTAGTATGATAATCTCTAGTTGCATCCATGTTGCTGCAAATGGCATTATTTCATTCCTTTTTATGGCTGAGTAATATTCTATTGTATATATGCACCACATCTTTTTACCCATTCTTCTGTCAATAGACATTTAGGTTGTTTCCATGCTCTGGCTATTGTGAACAGTGCTGCTATGAACATAGGGGTGCATGTATCTTTTTGAATTATAGTTTTGTCACGGTGTATTCCCAGAAGTGGGATTAGCATTCCTTTTTGATAGTTCTCATCTTCACAGCCTGACTGTTACTGAGGTTGTTACTGGTAAAAGATGCCAGAAATAAAACAGTCTGTGTTCTGATATGTCTCTTAAAATGTGGTGAGTCTTTACACGCCTTTCCCCCTCATTCCAGAGCCAGCTTAGGGGTGCATGCCCATGGAGGCTCTTTCCTTGCCCTCCTCCATGAAGGAGTGTGGCTATGAGGGTACAGTGATAGACAGCATGCAATAAGGGGCACCCTTTCCTTTGAGAGGTGAGTAGCAGGAGGAAAGGAACACAAGGGATTTGCTTTGGTGACCTGTCTTCTAGAGAATTCAAATCACACCACTTAAGTTATGTGGAAATAAATATTTAGGGATTTTCTTTGCATGTGGAATCCCTGTATTCTGTAGGATTCTAGTTCCAGGGGGTCCAGGCAGTAGATCTTCAGAAAGACCTAGGAAGCTTACATGAAGAGAAAGGAAGTGAACTATCTAAGGTATGGATTGGGAGAGGGGGAGACACACAGTGCAATTTCTGTGAATGGTAGGTTGGTGCCCCAGCTCCCAGGTACCTCCCCTTATGGCTCTCAGGTGGCAGGGCCATCTCTACACTCACCCTGTATTTAAGAGGATGATTTTAGCAGTAGGTGTCTGTGAAGCCAGCTCTGCCTCAGAACACTCACACTCTAAGATGACTTTGTGGGTGCCCACATTTGAATAGCTCTTCTCCTTCCCTATCTGAATACCTTCCTTTCTCTCCACAATGAGTGGGATTCTTTGACCTTGTGTATCCAAGGTCAGTCAAAAATGCACAGTGGAAAATGTATATGACAATAAGATACAGGTTACCTACCCAATTCATAAATTCCAGATTATCAAGCAACATCCTCTTTCATTAGTTCCCTTAGCATATTAATCATAATTACTTAAATGACTGGGCTAATAATTTCAACATCCCTGCCATGTCTGAGTCTGGTTCTGGTAGCTTGCTCTCTCTCTCCAAACTGTGTTTTTGCCTTTCAGTAAACCCTGTAATTTTTTGTTGAAAGCTGGACATGATATACTGGGTAAAAGGAAGTGCTGTAATGGGCGTTCAGTGATGTGGTGGTGAGGTGTCGGGGGGTGGTGGGCAGAGGTATTCTATAGTCCTTTGTCCACGTCTCAGTATTTTTTAAATTACAAATTATAGTAGAACTTGAAATGGAAAATGCTTGGAAAAAATTGAACAATGATTTAGAATCATTCTTTTCATAATAGTAATAGCAATCTGTGGTAGTACACTTCAAGGAGAAACTCTAATAGAAATAGACTGTTTATCATATGATACTCTGATGTATTATATTTTTATACTATAGCAAACAAGGGGCTTGGAATTTCCTTTCACAATACCTTATTTTTAGGGTACTATGTATTTCTAGATGAACAATTTTAAATGTATGCCAAGCTTTGTTTTCATCTAATTTCCATTAATTAAAAAACTTACCAGAAAAATATTACATGATTTAACACTATAATTATAATCTACTTTAAATATTAGTAAAATTATGCTGGCTGTACTTTATTTATTTATTTATTTTTTATATCTTTATTGGAGTATAATTGCTTTACAATGCTGTGTTAGTTTCTGCTGTATAACAAAGTGAATCAGCTATACATATACTTATATCCCCATATCCCCTCCCTCTTCAGCCTCCCTCCAACCCTCCCTATCCCACCCTTCTAGGTAATTACAAAGCACTGAGCTGATCTCCCTGTGCTGTGAAGCTACTTTCCACTAGTTATCTATTTTACATTTGGTAGTGTATATATGCCAATGCTACTCTCTTGCTTCATCCCAACTTCTCTTCCCCCCTCCCTCATGTCCTCAAGTCCATTCTCTACATCTGAATCTTTATTCCTGTCCTGCCCCTAGGTTCATCAGAACCTTTTTTTTTTTTAATTCCATATATATGTGTTAGCATACAGTATTTCTTTTTCTCTTTCTGACTTACTTCACTCTGCACGACAGACTCTAGGTCCATCCACCTCACTAAAAATAACTCAATTTCATTTCTTTTTATGGCTGAATAATATTCCATTGTATATATGTACCACATCTTTTTTATCTATTCATCTGTTGATGGACATTTAGGTTGCTTCCATGTCCTAGCTGTTGTAAATAATGCTGCAATGAACATTGTGGTACCTGTTCTTTTTGAATTATGGTTTTCTCAGGGTATATGTCCAATAGTGGGATTTCTGGGTCATATGGTAGTTCCTTTTTTACTTTTTTAAGGAACATCCATACTGTTCTCTATAGTGGCTGTATTAATTTCCATTCCCACCAACAGTGCAAGAGGGTTCACTTTTCTCCACACCCACTCCAGCATTTATTATAGTGGGATTGTTGGGTTATATGGTAGTTCTATTCTTCGTTTTTTGAAAAACCTCCATAATGCTCTCCATAGTGGCTGTATCAGTTTACATTGCCACCAACAGTGCACGACTGTTCCCTTTTCTCCACACCCTCTACAGCATTTATTGTTTGTAGATTTTTTGATGATGGCCATTCTGACCAGTGTGAGGTGATACCTAATTGTGGTTTTGATTTGCATTCTGTAATGATTAGTGATGCTGAGCATCCTTTCATGTGTTTTTTGGCAATCTGTATATCTTCTTTGGAGAAATGTCTGTTTAGGTCTTTGGCCCATTTTTGGATTGGGTTATTGTTTTTTTGATATTGAGCTGCATGAGCTGCTTGTATAATTTGAACATTAATCCTTTGTCAGTTGTTTCATTTGCAAATATTTTCTTCCATTCTGTGGGTTGTCTTTTCGTCTTGTTTATGGTTTTCTTTGCTGTGCAAAAGCTTCTAAGTTTCATTAGGTCCCATTTGTTTATTTTTGTTTTTATTTCCATTTCTCTAGGAGGTGCATCAAAATGGATCTTGCTGTGATTTATGTCATAGAGTGTTCTGCCTATGTTTTCCTCTAAGAGTTTGATAGTGTCTGGCCTTACATTTAGGTCGTTAATCCATTTTGAGTTTATATTTGTGTATGGTGTTAAGGAGTGTTCTAATTTTATTCTTTTACATGTAGCTGTCCAGTTTTCCTAGCAACACTTATTGAAGGCACTGCTTTTTCTCCATTGCTTATCCTTGCCTCCTTTGTCATAGATTAGTTGACCATAGGTGTGTGGATTTATCTCTGGGCTTTCTATCCTGTTCCATTGATCTATATTTCTGTTTATGTTCCAGTACCATACTGTCTTGATTAATGTAGCTTTGTAGTATAGTCTGAAGTCTGGGAGTCTGATTCCTCCAGCTCCATTTTTCTTTCTCAAGATTGCTTTGGCTATTCAGAGTCTTTTGTGTTTCCAAATAAATTGTAAAATATTTTGTTCTAGTTCAGTGAAAAATGCCCTTCATATTTTGATAGGGATTGCACTGAATCTGTAGATTGCTTTGGGCAATATAGTCATTTTCACAATGTTGATTCTTCCAATCCAAGTACATGTTATATCTCTAAATCTGTCTGTATCATCTTTGATTTCTTTCATCAGTGTCTTATAATTTTCTTCATACAGTTCTTTTGTCTCCTTAGGTAGGTTTATTCCTAGGTATTTTATTCTTTTTGTTGCAATGGTAAATAGGAGTGTTTCCTTAATTTCTCTTTCAGATGTTTCATCATTAGTGTATAGGAATGCAAGAGATTTCTGTGCATTAACTTTGTGTCCTGCTACTTTTCCAAATTCATTTATTAGCTCTAGTAGTTTTCTGGTAGCATCTTTAGGATTCTCTATGTATAATAAGTATCATGTCTTCTGCAAACAGTGACAATTTTACTTCTTCTTTTCCGATTTGGATTCCTTTTATTTCTTTTTCTTCTCTGATTGCCATGGCTAAAACTTCCAAAACTATGTTGAATAACAGTGGTGAGAGTGGGAAACCATTTCTTGTTCCTGATCTTAGAGGAAATGGTTTCAGTTTTTCATCTTTGAGAAGCATGTTGACTCTGGGTTTGTCATATATGGCCTTTATTATGTTGAGGTAGGTTCTCCCTCTGCCCACTTTCTAGAGAGTTTTTATGAAAAATGGGTGTTGAGTTTTGTCAAAAGCTTTTTCTGCATGTATTGAGATTATCATATGGTTTTATTCCTTCAGTTTGTTAATATGGTGTATCACATTGATTGATTTGTGTATATTGAAGAATCCTTGCATTCCTGAGATAAACCCCACTTGATCATGGTGTATGATCCTTTCAATGTGCTGTTGGATTCTTTTTGCTAGTATTTTGTCAAGGATTTTTGCATCTATGTTCATCAGTGATATTGGCCTGTAGTTTTCTTTTCTGTGACATTTTTGTCTGGTTTTGGTATCAGGGTGATGGTGGCCTCATAGAATGAGTTTGGGAGTGTTCTTCCCTCTGCTATATTTTGGAAGATTTTGAGAAGGATAGGTGTTAGCTCTTCACTAAATATTTGATAGAATTTGCCTGTGAAGCCGTCTGGTCTTTGGCTTTTGTTTGTTGGAAGAATTTTAACCACAGTTTCAATTTCAGTGCTTGTGATTGGTCTGTTTATATTTTCTATTTTTTCCTGGTTCAGTCTCCGAAGGTTGTGCTTTTCTAAGAATATGTCCATTTCTTCCAGGTTGTCCTTTTTATTGGCATACAGTTGCTTGTAGTAATCTCTCATGATCCTTTGTATTTCTGCAGTGTCAGTTGTTACTTCTCCTTTTTTATTTCCAATTCTGTTGATTTGAGTCTTCTCCCTTTTTTTTCTTGATGAGTCTGGCTAATGGTTTGTCAATTTTGTTTATCTTCTCTATAAAACTAAAAGAACCAGCTTTTAGTTTTATTGATCTTTGCCATTGTTTCTTTCATTTATTTTTCATTTATTTCTGATCTGATGTTTATGATTTCTTTCCTTCTGATAACTTTGGGTTTTTTTTTTTTTTTTTTCTTTCTCTAATTGCTTTAGGTGTAAGGTTAAGTTGTTTATTTGAGATTTTTTTTGTTTCTTGAGGTAGGGTTGTATTGCTATAAACTTCTCTCTTAGAACTGCTTTTGCTTCATCCCACAGGATTTGGGTTGTCATGTTTTCATTGTCATTTGTTTCTAAGTATTTTTTGACTTCCTCTTTGATTTTTTCAGTAATCTCTTGATTATTTAGTAGCTTATTGTTTAGCCTCCATGTGTTTGTATTTTTTACAGTTTTTTTCTTCTAGTCTCATAACGTTGTTGTCAGAAAAGATACTTGATACAATTTCAATTTTCTTAAATTTACCAAGGCTTGATTTGTGACCCAAGATGTTATGTATCCTGGAGAATGTTCCCTGAGCACTTGAGAAGAAAGTTTAATCTTTTGTTTTTGGATGGAATGTCTTATAAATATCAATTAAGGCCATCTGGTCTAATGTGTAATTTAAAGCTTGTGTTTCCTTATTTATTTTCATGTTGGTTGATCTGTCCATTGGTGAAAATAGGGTGTTAAAGTCCCCAACTATTATTGTGTTACTGTTGATTTCCCCTTTCATGGTTGTTAGCATTTGACTTATATTTTGAGGTGCTCCTATGTTGGGTGCCTAAATATTTACAATTGTTATATCTTTTTCTTGGATCGATGTCTTGCTCGTTATGTAGTGTCCTTCTTTATCTCTTGTAATAGTCTTTTTTTTAATCTCTATTTTTTCTAATTTGAGAACTGCTACTCAAGCTTTGTTTTGATTTCCATTTCCATGGAATATCTTTTTCTATCCCCTCACTTTCAGACTGTATGTGTCCCTTGGTCTGCAGTGGGTCTCTTGTACACAGCATATATGTATCTTGTTTTTGTGTGCATTCAGCCAGTCTATGTCTTTTGGTTAGAGCATTTCATCCATTTACATTTAGGTAATTATCGATATGTATGTTCCTATTACCATTTTCTTAATTGTTTTGGGTTTGTTTTTTTAGGTCTTTTCCTTGTCTTGCTTTTTCCACCTAGAGAAGTTCGGTTAACATTTGTTGTACAGCTGGTTTTGTGGTATGGAATTCTCTTAACTTTTGCTTGTCTGTAAAGGTTTTAATTTCTCCATCAAATCTTAATGAGATCCGTGCTGCATAGAGTAATCTTGGTTGTAGTTTTTTCCCTTTTGTCACTTTAAGTATGTCCTGCCACTCCCTTCTGGCTTGCAGAGTTTCTATTGAAAGATCAGCTGTTAACCTTATGGCTGTTCCCTTGTAGGTTGTTTGTTACTTTTTCCTTGCTGCTTTTAAAATATTTTTTCTTTGTATGTAATTTTTTTTAATAAATTTATTTATTTATTTATTGCTGCATTGGGTCTTCATTGTGGTGCATGGGCTTCTCATTGCAGTGGCTTCTTTTGTTGTGGAGCACGGGCTCTAGGCACGCGGGCTTCAGTAGTTGTGGCACATGGGCACAGTAGTTGTGGTTCGCGAGCTCTAAAGCACAAGCTCAGTAGTTGTGGTGCATGGGCTTAGTTGCTCTGCAGCATGTGGGATCTTCCCAGACCAGGGATCGAATCCATGTCCCCTGCATTGGCAGGCAGATTCTTAACTACTGCACCACCGAGGAAGTCCTGTATGTAATTTTTGATAGTTGGATTAATTTGTGTCTTGGCTTTTTCTCCTTGGGTTTATCCTGTATGGAACTCTCTTTTCTTCCTGGACTTGATTGTCTACTTCCTTTCCCATATTAGGGAAGTTTTCAACTATAATCTCTTCAAATATTTTCTCATACCCATTCTTTTTCTCTTCTTCTTCTGGGGCCCCTGTAATTCGAATGTTGGTGCATTTAATATTGTCCCAGGGGTTTCTGAGACTGTCCTCAATACTTTTCATTCTTTTTTCTTTATTTGTCCCTGCAGCAGTTATTTCCACTATTCTATCTTCCAGGTCACTTATCCGTTCTTCTGCCTCAGTTATTCTGCTATTGCTTCCTTCTAGTGTATTTTTAATTTAATTTATTGTGTTGTTCATCATTGTTTGTTTGCTCTTTTGTTCTTCTAGGTCCTTTTTAAATGTTTCTTGTATTTTCTCCATTCTATTTCCAAGATTTTGGATAATCTTTACTATCATTATTCTGAATTCTTTTTCAGGTAGACTGCCTATTTCCTCTTCATTTGTTTGGTCTGGTGCGTTTTTACCTTGCTCCTTCATCTGTTGCATATTTCTCTGTCTTCTCATTTTGTTTAACTTTCTGTGTTTGGGGTTTCCTTTTCATAGGCTGCAGGTTCGTAGTTTCCTCTTACTTCTGGTGTCTGCCCCCAGTCAGTGAGGTTGGTTCAGTGGCTTGTGTAAGGTTCCTGATGGGGGGACTAGTGCCTGTGTCTGGTGGGTGGAGCTGGATCTTGTCCCTTTGGTGGGCAGAGCCATGTCGTGTGTGTGTTTTGGGGTGTCTGTGAACTTAGTATGACTTTAGGCAGTTTCTCTGCTAATTGGTGAGGTTGTGTTCCTGTCTTGCTAGTTGTTTGGAATGGGGCATCCAGCACTCTAGCTTGCTGGCCATTGGGTGGAACTGGATCTTAGTGTTGAGACGGAGATTTCTGGGAGAGCTCTCACTGATTAATATTACATGGGGCCAGTAGGTCTGGTGTTCCAACACCCTGGACTTGGCTTTCCCACCTCAGATGCTCAGGCCTGACTCCTGGCCAAAGCAGCAAGGCACTGTCAGCCACACGGTTCAGAAGAAGCAGGAGAAAAAAAGAAAAAAAAAGGAAAAAATAACGAAGAGACAGAACCCCAAAACAAATGCTAAAAGCAAAACTAAACAGACAAAATTACAAAAAGAATCATACACACACACTCACAAAAAGGGGGGAAAACAAATGGAAGAGAGCAACCCAATCAATAAAGAAACCCATAAATGAAAACAACCACTAAAGACTAAACTAAGATAAACATAAACCTAAAAACAAATCAAACGCAGAAAGCAAACCCCAAGTCCACAGTTGCCCCCGAAGTCCACCTCCTGAATTTTGGGAACATTCGTTGTCTATTCAGGTATTCCACACGTGCAGGGTTTACCAAGTTGATTGCAGGGATTTAGTCCACTGCTCCTGAGGCTACATGGAGAAATTTCCCTTTATCTTCTTTGTTTGCACAGCTCCTGGGGTTCAGCTTTGGTTTGGCCCTACCTCTATGTGTAAGCCACCCTCAGATGTATCTTCCCCACCCAGATAGGTGAGGGTTAAAGCCGCAGCTGAGTAGGTCTCTTGCTCACTCAGGAGAGGGAGGGGTATGGTAGTCATAATTGGAACGTGTGGCGAGCCTGCAGCAACAGAGCCTGGTGTGACGTTGCAACAGCTTGAGGCATGCCATGTGTTCTCCCGAGGAAGTTGTCCCTGAATCACAGGACCCTGGCAGTGGTGTGTTGCACAGGATCCGGGAGGGTGTGGGTAGTGACCTGCACTTGTACACAGGATCCTTGGTGGCAGTGGTGGCAGCAGTAGTGGTTCATGCTCTCCTCTGGGGTCCGAGATGATAGCCACAGCTCATGCCCATCTCTGGAGCTCACTTAGGCATTGCTCTGTCATCTGTGGGCACACGGAGCAGGAAGACCCCCTCCTTGCATACCCTGAGACAATGGTCTCTTGCCTCTCTGGCAGGTCCAGACTTTTTCCCGTACTCCCTCCCAGCTAGCTGTGATGAACTAGCCCCCTTCAGGCTGTATTCACACAGCCAACCCCCATCCTCTCCTTGGGGTCTGACCTCCGAAGCGTGAGCCTCAGCTCCCAGCCCCCATCTGTCCCAGCAGGTGAGCAGAAAAGCATCTCAGGCTGGTGAGTGCTGGTCATCACCTATCCTCTGTGTGGAAATCTCTCTGCTTTGCCCTCTGCACCCCTGTTGCTATGCTCTCCTCTGTGGCTCCAAAGCTCACCCCCCACACACCCCTGTCCCCACCAGTGAAGGGGTTTCCTAGTGTGTGGAAACTTTTCCTCCTTCACAGCTCCCTCCCAGAGGCACAGGTCCTGTCCCTATTCTTTTGTCTCTTTTTCTTTTTTCTTTTTTATTTTGCCCTCCCCATGTATGTGGGGTATTTCCTTGCCTTTTGGAAGTCTGTGGTCTTCTGCACCACAGGGTTCAGTAGGTGTTCTGTAGGAGTTGTTCCACATATAGATGTATTTTTGATGTATTTATGGGGAGGAAGGTGACCTCCATGTCATATTCCTCCGCCATCTTGAAGGTCTCCTCCACAATAATAATTTTTTTTTTTTTTTTTTTTTTTAATGAGAGCCTCTGGGAACTACAGTTTTGTCTTTTATTTTATTTTATTTATTTATTTATTATTTATGGCTGTGTTGGGTCTTCGTTTCTGTGCGAGGGCTTTCTCTAGTTGTGGCAAGTGGGGGCCACTCTTCATCGCGGTGCGCGGGCCTCTCATTATCGTGGCCTCTCTTGTTGCGGAGCACAGGCTCCAGACGCGCAGGCTCAGTAATTGTGGCTCACGGGCCTAGTTGCTCCGCGGCATATGGGATCTTCCCAGACCAGGGCTCGAACCTGTGCCCCTGCATTGGCAGGCAGATTCTCAACCACTGCGCCACCAGGGAAGCCCCACAATAATAATTTTTAAATGTTAAATGTCCCATATTTCATTTGTGTCCAAAATGAATGTCCATGCAAAAATCTTTACATGTTTAGCAATGATAGTGATGTCCCATATCTTACATCTAGGAAATAGAGTTGGAATCTGCTCCCAGGCAGGCTGGCTCCAGAGGCCATGCTCTTTATACCCAGGTCTCAGTCTTTTAGTGAACCTGTGCCCCTGGCCTATGAACTTCACAAATGCTTCTCAGTTTTTTTCTGTTTGGTTTGGTTTTCACTCCTTTCAGTGGGACAGGATGGCTAGTGTGAGTTGGGTAATTCCCTTCTGCCAGTTTGGTTAAGCTCTGATAAAACCCCTTTAGGTTAGGCTCAGGTAAAGTTTCTCTTGAGGGCAGGCCTTGTTAAGAACAGAATGCTCTGGCAAATGTCAAAATGGTTACTTTTTCTCTTCCCCTGCAGGCAGAATGAGGGACTTTTTCTCCAGTCTTTACTGAGAGAAACTGATAGATTTCCTGTAAGTAAACAAAAGCCCTTCTGGAGGGCTCATAATTGTGTACCTCTGGCCCAAGACAGGCCCCCTGAAAGCTTTAACTCTCAGACTTGTCTATACTGAGCTTCCAGGAATACAGCAGCCCCTGTTTAGGCTTTCCTATGTTGGTCTTAGTTCCCATGGAGCTTTGGCTCATGGGTTCCTACTCTAGTAAGTTGTAATTCTCTGTATCTGCTTGTCTGTTTCTACAATTTTGGGGAAAGCTGCTTGCCCTGTGACCTCAGTTCTCTGACAGCTATAAGGAGGGTTGTTGATTTTCAGTTTGTTCAGCTTTTTACTTCTTAGATGGAGTGACAACTTCCAAGCTCCTTACATGCTGGAATAGAAATTGGAAGTATGACATCTTTCAATGTTCATGTTGATTTAGTCCTCTGGTATTCCTACATTATTTTGCCTAATATGGTTCCAATTTCTCATCATATATGATTGACACTAGACTCTCCATAATGATGCACTTGTATTTTGTTCCTCATTTTTTTCTGTATTGTCAGTTCCAGAAGTTTTCACTCATGACCTGGAAATGATACCAGGTTTCTGTATGATTGAGTACAACCAAATGTATTTGAAGTTGTTGGGAGGAGGGAAGATGCCCAATGGGGTTCATATTGCTCTTATGTAACATGAGGAATTTATGTTCTCCAGGTATCTTAGTATTACTATCTCAGTAATCATTGCCATTATTGGAACACTCATCCTACATGGTGTTAGACTTTTGACTCTACGTCTCTCTGTGGGTTTAAATACTTGAGTTCAGGTATAGAAAACTTAAATGCATACTGGGTCCAAGCAGATATTGACTTAAGTCATCCCGGGTACCTCTGGGAGAATCCTGGCACTCATGCTCTTGCCTGAAGAGGGCAGTACTACTCAGCTCCAGGTGGTTATTGTTTTGAAAGAAGTCAGGCCAGTTCTTGCTAGATCATCAGGTACAAGCCTTGGTGGGGCCCCCATTGTGCCTCCTCTGTTTTATAGCAAAGATGTAGGTACTTTCCCCACTTTGATGCTTTTTACAGACTAATTTATTTCTCCATGTTGAAAATAATTAAATCAGTAACCCTTTATCTTTAAGCACAGGACTTAAGAATGGTCCATGTTTATCTGATTTGCAATCACACTGGCAAAGAATCTTGTCACTAGATTTCCTATGCATAACCAGTTGTTCATCCTGTGTAGCTATGCAAATGGTAATTAAAGAAGTCCTATGGGACAATTATCATGCTCTGTATAGCAGGTTTAAGATTAGAAATAAAACATGGCTCTTTATTAAGTGCTTTACACAAATCCATACAGTGGAATATTATATGGCTGTAAAAAAGAATGAGGAGGTTTATATATCCTGATATGGAACTATTTCCAAGATATAATGTCAAGTGGGGAAAAAGTGAAGGATGTAAATATGCTGAATTGTCATTAAAATGGAAAAGAAATATATATTTTCAGTTTTTGTAGACATTAAAAATCACTTAAAGAACACAAATTGATAAAACTGTTTCTCTATACAGGAGAATTGGGAAGGTAAGGGACATCGTAAGAGGAAGCTTTTTACAATTTGTATAAATTTAACCCATAAGTTAGGTTTATTATATTGTCATTTATACTAATAAAATGATCAAGACAAGATATCCTTTATAAAAAAAAAATCTGTCATGGATTATTATGATCACTGACTTAGATCACATGAAGGCAGACACAGAAAGACATACTGGAAGTATTTTTCCCTCTAACTCCAACAAACTCATATGCTTCTAAAACTCAGTAAATAAATAGAAAATTAGCAGTATGCAAATATATTTCAGAAGAAAAGCTCTCCATGGCCCAGGCAGATTTTTTTGCAAGAAGCAAGCATCCTAAACTGTAAAGCAAATCCCAAACTGAATTTTCTTGGTCCGCAAAACGTACTTTGACTGACCTGCTGGTGAGAGACCAAGGGAGCCACAGCAGAAATCTCTTAGTTATTCATAAATTCTTCTTTTTAAAAAAGTTGTTGATTTAAACACAAGAGTGGAGATGAACTCCAGAGCTCAGAAACCATTTTCATGCAAAACCAGGTGGCTCAGTATACAAATAAAGACCTAGATGGGAACCCTGAACAGAGCAACATAAATTCTCACATCTGGTATAAATAAACAACAAGATACATTGTTTTACGATTAATGCCCAGCTCATGAATAAGTACACACAATGGAGATAGAAATATTTAATTTTGTGTTGTAGAACATAATTAGAAATTATTAAACAAAGTCAGAACACAGTAGAGACTTCTCAAAATGCATGGGCCCCGGGTGCAGTCTGTGCTTGGAACCAGTTTTGTCCAACATCAGGTTTTTTGTTTTTTTTAAAGAAAAATAATCAAGAAAAGCCAGAACCATATTGTTTCATTAAATAGTTCATGAGAGTCTCTCACTTGCTCTCTCTTTCTTCCTGCTTCCTTTGGGAGTTTAATGCACTTTGATAAGATAAATATCTGCCTTTTAATGATTATCACACCTTATTAAAATGTCTCACCCTGTTACTGATAGTGCATGAGATTATGAAAGATGAAAAAAAGTAGAAGTCTCATTTTCTCTTCCCTACTGATGCTGTTTGTTTACCTTTTACATTTCCCCAGCTTAGACAGTGAAACAACAGCAGCTAATTTTACTGGATTTCTATTTGTTCCACTTTGATTTCTCATACAGATGAAATCCCTACCAGTTTTATTTTGTATTTTCTTCTTAGATCAAGATTTGTAATTTTGTTTCATTAAACTTGACTAGATGTATCACTTTAGCCTGCTTTAATCAACTAGGATAGAATCAGGTAGAACTAGGACAAATTGCCAGGCTTCATTAAAATAACAGAGAGGGCCCAATCTTGAGGTGTGGGGAGGGACAGATCAAACACTACCACTCCCAGACACGTGCAATTGTGTGTGGTCATCAACATACATGCACAGCTTTGCTCACAGAATCAATGGAATGATTTTTCTTCTGATTCTAATTGTTAAGGATTGCTCTGAATCAGAAGAGGGTGGAAACTTCATGCAGACTTTATTTTAAAACTTTAGGAGTAAACAAGAGGAGAAGAAGAAAGGCCAAAGAATAACCAAGGAGACAAGTAGGAAGTGTTCTATGGTGAGATAAAATAGATCCAAACAGCTTGATTTTCACCTTTGCTTTGCCAGATGATGGAAAGCAAAGACAAGGCTTTTGTCCTCATAGAGAATTGTCTCCTGCTCTGACTTTCTGTGTGAATAACCTTTCTAGCTGATGTATCTCCTTCTTAGAGACCAAAATGATGAGGATGCTGAATCTTTTCTTCTGGTCTTTCCTCTACTCCCCTGCCAGCAACTTAACACTTATTTGTTTTGAAAATTAGCCATTTAACAGGGCATTGCCTTTACTGGCTATTTGTTCTGCTGACCTATGGGGGAAGCTGGAATCAGCGCTGCAAATGGGCTCCTCTAACGGGTCTGTTATTGCATTATTCCTTTATGGGGGCCTCTGCGTAATTACACCAAATGTTGTTATAAATCCCACAGGAAACTACCTCTCGGCTGAAGTCTAGAGGCCACTTTCAGTGTATATCTCCCTCATCTGCCATTAGCACAGCTCCACGTTCTTCCCAGTGTATTAGAGGACACACCGAACGGGGACAAGGACTACATGATCCAAATGGAGAGTGAGTGACTTGACAAGAAGTCAACCAGCACTTCGAGCAAAGCTAACTACCATCGAAACTCTGCCTCTACAACAAAGGTTGAATCAAAATCCTATTCCCTTAGCATATGAATTAGAAGAACAATTGTCTGATTATGATTAAAAAAAGAGCATTACATTTTATGTTCTGCCATAATTGGTATTTATGACAATTTATGTAAACAGTAATGAAGCCTATGTGATTTTTGCGGGGAAATTGCATTATGACACCAATGATCGTTACTGTTAATTTTCCTGAAGATGATGGCAATCAGCAGGCATAATTTCATTGTAAATAGGTTAATTTAAAATTCAAACACTGCTGGTATTTCAAAATGAGTTCACATTCGATTTCTGAAAGCTTTGGCCCAGTCTTTTTCTGTGTCATGATAAAAACGCATGGATGATGTATGTTAACATGTAAAACATTTTTCTTCAGGATTGTGTGTATGTAAACGTGTGAGATATACACAAATATATATGTGTGTGTGTGTATATGTATATATAAACATATATATATATATATATATATATATATATATATATATATATATGGATGTGTGTCTTACATACTACACATCCTTTTAAGTATCATTCTGTTTTTTGTGCTATAGGAATGTGCTTCAAAAACTTACTGTAATGTAATCAGGAGATAAAGTTATCACAAACTAATTTGCTAGCTTTGTAGGATAAGTGAGGAGTGACATACCAGATATTCTATTATTTCTAATGTGTATTTTCATATTACTTAATCAAATTTTAAGAAGATATAAAAACTTAAATATAATCTCTTTATTGACCTTGGGTTTCTGGCTAGTTACTGAGCTAAATTGATCTGCCAGTACATATTTTCAGACCACATCAACCAGTTAATATGTTTTTTGTTTTTAAGATATATGCTTCCAATAATTTAGATCAATTCCTGCCAACTTCTCCAAGCAAAGTAAAAGTGTCTAATTTTCACTTTTGACACTTTTTAAAAACTGGTAAGTACCTTAATTTTCTTGTGTGTATATATATATCATTACAACAAATGTCATCACAAAATCACAAAAAAGCATTTGGAATTATAAGAAAAAAAAAGAGAAGAAACATTTTAAATGTTGGTGTATCTCTATTTATTTTAATCAATATTTAAGTAATCACATAATGTATTTTCACAGCTTTTGTAACTGTAATAATATGAAAACTATACTAATGTAAGCTGCTAATTTTTCTTAAAAAGTAAAATATTGTAGACTATGTACATTATAGCAATAGATTTTATTGACAATAGAAATGAACCATGTCTCCAAATAGCTCCTCTCCCTCTTTCTCTCTGTCTCTTTCTCCTTCTTTTTAAGGGCAATTTCTGGGTGGTCAATCAATTGCTCATAATTTGTTACTCTCATGAGTGAAAATGTAATCATGACTATTCAAAATGTATCGTAATGTTGATTATATTAATCCTACGAGTTTGATCTTGAAAATTTCATTCTTTGTAGAGAAGTTGTATGACTATGCCCATCTTTATATGTAGCACTTTTAATTTAAATGCTATTTCAAAAAGAACATACTCAGTTTTAGCCTGGACCACTCATTTAAAGGAATTGGAAGACATATTTTAGATAAGCAAATACCTGGAAAACTGGAACAAATGCTTTCAGATTAGACATGTAGCCCTAAATTCATTTTGCTTTGTATTAAATATAATAAAACATCAATAATTTTTATATGAATTTAAGTATATTTATAAGAACAAAAAAATACATATGGCCATATATTAGTATATGTACTTTATCATCTCAACCAATTACTCATGCTTCCTTCAAGAGAGGAAATACAATATGTTTAAGAGGTTTGTTCAGGTATAGCCAACTCTAATGTTTTAAGGGGGAAATTATGGAAAGAAATGTTAAAATTAAGAAAAATTTTACATTTATTAAATATTCTGAGAATTAGATGAAGGCCTTTATTTGAATTACTTCCTTTAGTAGGTATCCCTTCTATGGGAGTTTATATTGAGAATTACTGCTCTAATATATAATAAAAATCATCTAGGTCTGTTGCTGAATAGATTTTTTTAACCATTTTTAATTTCATCATCAATCGTCTGATGAGGCCAAATTCCTCTTTGATTCTTGGGTGTCCCTCGTTATTAAGCTTCCATTCTGACACAGACAGAATAACTCCTGAATCCGGGCAAGCTCCTTAGTCAGAAAGAGTGAATTGCTTAACACAAATTCGTCAAGATATTTTAAAATCAGAATCAATACAAGAAAATAAAACAAACTAAAACATATGTATCACTACTGAGAATTCAATAGCATTGAGTCTTCATTTTTTCATGAAAGACTTCATTTTTTCATGAGTCCTCATTTTTCATGAGGATCTGTAGTTATCCCTTCACAAAACTGTTTTACAATAAAATCTCAGTATTCTTTACTTTCCAAAACCTTTTGTAATCCCACATCTCATAGGGGTCAACTATTAATAAAACTTAGTTATGTGACATCCAAAGAGTAGCATATTGATTTAGCACTAATGTAGTCAAACAAATAGTGGGTTATTACTAAAAGAAAAGGGGTTCAGACAAACTGACCTGTCTGTTAAGTAAGTGAGAATTAATTTGGAGTGGGAATATTCACTTCAAATTGATCATCAAAAAAAGAAAAGGAAAAAAAAAAAAGAAGAAGAAGAAAAGAAATAAAGAAAAGGAAAATAAGGAAGAAAAAAAATCACCTAAAGTAAGAGGTCACTGTGGACTAACCCTAGAAAGTTATCACTGTGTCAATTGACAGGGCTTCTTTTTGTATCCCTATGACTGAGCATCTAGTTTGGTTATACGATAACATAAATGGGTTCTGAATCTTGGATTGAATATCCATACAGGTTATTATAATTCATTTATAGACTACATTCTAATTTCAGCCAAAATATATTTCTAAGCTTAAACATGAATTGTGCCTGTAAAACTGAATTTTAACCAAGTCTGAAACCTCACAGAAGTGTATGGGTCAATAAGAGAAGAAAGTGTGGTATCAGTATATAGTTATTCTTTCCATTAAAGAAGGAAAACCAAAACAAATAAATGTGAAACAAACAAAAAACTCTCACTACTTGTACTATAGATAACATTAGGAAATATCTCTCCTACGTGAATTTGCTTGCGCAAGATGTCGTCTCCCATGCCTTTCAGTTCTTTGTGGGTATTTAACCGGCACCCTACACCTGTGTGAACAGAATTGAGACCTTCACCATCCTTCATCCACAAGATACTTATCTTATAGGCCTGGCTCTATGGGACAATTGGTAGAAACAAAAAGTATCCATAAAGTTTTTCTTCATCTACGTATCTCCTGATGATTTGCCCATTAGTAGGATTTAAAAAATGTTTGCTGAATATGGTTGATGAATTACGTAACTGTTAAAAGTTTTGGCTCATGATAGACCTTTAAAAATTCTATATTTTGGTGAAAAGCAAATAACATGCACCAGTTACCCATGTCCTCACCTTCTTGAAAAGGATTACATAAATGGATTGGATGTAGCATGCAGGCAGGATTACTGATATGTTCTACAGATCATGTCAACACTGTTGAGCTGATCAGCTGGTTATTCATACCCCTAATTTTGCTGAGGTGGCAGTTTATCAGGAATTATGTAAAGTTTATGCTCTCTGTTCTAAACAGGGGGAAATGGCTAGCAAACTGATTTACCTCTGGAGTTTTTGATCTAGGGATAGGCAGAGTGAGTGTAATTCCATTTGTTAGTATCTGTCTTTCATTACTCATGGCTTATGAGAAAGAAAGAAAATTGCATTCAAAGAGCATTCTTTTATTTCCAAGAGGAAAAATAATTTAACCACAAAGATGACAGTTACAATTCTTTACCTTTAAGGGGCAACCTTTGCAGGATGACTCTCTCATTCTAAAAGTGAAGGCATTGCTTTTTTCTTTTGTACTCTATTAAGAATCATGCATGAAACCACTCAGAGTAGATGGGGACTAAGGGTCAATAGAACAGTTAGAAAGGTGACAAATAGCAATTCATTTCAGTGTTTGTTTTCTAGACGATGGCTGCCTTTTTCTCACAGTGTCCCATGTTTCTGGGGTGCTACACAATGAGTTCTATGTCCTTTTAAATAGGGGCAGAGCTGCCACAGTGTAAACTAATAAATAGTACAATTGAAGTTTTCTTGGTCTTGAAATACAATGAATTCCTCTCAGTTACTTTATTCTTTCTCACAATTATCTTTTCTATAGAGAAAAAAGAAGGTATTTTTTGACTTTATTCTGACATTTATGGATTAATTTTTTTAAACCAGTGCTGCTTTTCTATGTCTTTCAGGAAGTGCAAATTTGGAACACACTTGTATTATGTTTGCTGAATAAGATTCAAAACCTCATGCCTTAAGAAAATTCTAAAGCTAGCCCTTGATTTAGTAATCAGATTATTTCTGGGGCATTACCTTCACATTTTACTTTTATTTATTTTTTAAAGGGACAATTGAGTGAAAAAGAAATGGAGAGTTGTCAACCTGATTATACTCTAGAGATTTCTGTAAGATTAACCCAATCAGGATGCCAAATGTACCTCAAAAATGAAAAAGAATTCTATCTGATCAATACACTAATTTCAGTTGTCCTTACAATTAATATCTATCAGTCCTTTCAAACAGATATTTAGAGCTCTATATTGATTGCTATGATTCTCTGAAAACCACAAGGGAATAACAGCATGCCAATGTGCATTAATTGCACTCAAATTGACATATTTTAAACATCAGAATTTCTAAGATAGTGACAAATAATAGAATGCCAAATCCAAGAGAAAGATATTATTATTTAATCAGAGAATACTTCTTCCAAAAAATGTTAACCTTTTTTTTTTCCTAATCAAATTCTCATGTATTTTCTAGCTCCTTTTCTCAAATAGCCCTATTATAACACCTGCTGGGTTTAGGACAAGTATAGTTCTCAATACATTGATTTAAGATGCCTCCCCTTGCTTGCTTTACATCCTTTCTTACCCAACTTACATTCTATGTTCTATCATTACAATCCGGGGATGGTCTTTCTTTCCATAATACCCTTCAGTAGATTGCTTAATAGTTTACAATATTTGCTAACTCTCCTAGGATAATGGTTATATTTTGTCTTGTTTGTCCTTGTTGTCTTTTGGCCAAGGAATGGAAACTAAAGTAGTGTGTGTAATTATTTATTTATGTACAGCATTATACTCACTTTTCCTCAGCCATGAACCCGGCAATGTCATAGACAGAGATTACTCCATCATCTGAGTGAAGACACTGAGAAACACAGCCACCTCGGACCCACAGTGAACAAGTAAACTGTTTTGTTGCAGGTTCCTGAGCATAGAGGAGCTGTTGGCTACTGAAGCATCACTTAGCCTATGCTTACTGCTGTATAAATTGATAACAGGAGAGGAAAGCTCTTGTGCTATAGCCAAATACCTAAAAGCTATTCTATTGCTCTCAGGACATGGTAGCAAAGTTAAGGAAACACTTATTCAAGAAATAAAAATGATTATGAAATAGTAAAAATGATAAAATTGTCACCTTGGAAGATATGATCCTGGTCTTTGAAATAAGCTGATTCTGGGAGATAGAATTGTATTAGCATGCTTTGGTTGCTATGAACTATATTTGACAAGTGACTACAAGAAAGAGATGACTTAAGAAAAAACAAACAAACCAAAAAGGGCTGAGTGCAAAAAAGAGAAAAAGGAACTAGAAAGTGTCCAGAAACTTAAGAGCTTCTAATAATGAAGCTGCAATAGGGTGCCAACTTCCACCAATACAAGTAAGTAAAAGCTAAGGAGGCCTTTGGAAATCAAAATGTACTCATGACTAAGTGAAAAGAGAGAGAAATATTACAAAAAGAATTGCGTGTGTGACTGTTGGTGAACAGAATTGTCTAGTACATAAGAGTTGAGACATAACAAGTTTTTGAAAAAGAGTCACAACTTAAAGAAACACTGATTAAATATTAGAGGTTGAAAATGACCATTGGGTTTTCTGACCTTCTAAATGCAAGAAGCAGGATGAGAGAGCTTTTCAGCCAGCAATAAGTATGCACTCTCCAAAGAAAAGTAGAATGGGGAGAGATTTTTCAGACAGCAAAATCAGCTATTTAAGGATACTCCCAAAGCCCCCTCATAATTCTGCTCAGCAGAATGTCAGAGCTACTACAGGGCATTGACACTGCATGCCTCCACTCCCCCTCTCCAGATGAGGGTGTTTACTGCAGTTATTATGTTCTTGTTTCAACAATGCATATGAGGGGACTAGATGACTTTTGGAGCCAAAAGAAACATATCTGGGTCTAATGTAGATACCATCCTAAGATCCTGGATTTGAATCTGGCACTGTAATTGGATTGGATAGTTGTGGTTTCTTCTTGAGATGGGGTAAGTAAATAATTTTTATTGAAAAGGAAGATTGGGTTTAAACACATGTTCTGTCATGTACTGTAATTATTTATATATTCCTGTCACATTGGCATTATATTTGGCCATTTGACTTGTGGTGCTCCAACCTGTGAGTTTATATGATGCTCCATCCTGTGAGATTATATTTATCTTTACCCTTGTTGTCAGGCTTAATCAGGTGACTTGCTTTGGCAAATACCATGAGAACAGAAGCCACTTCTGAATGGAAGCTTTAAGAGTACACATCACATAGTCTGTTTTTACTTCTGTCACAACACTAGAAGATGCTCCATCAGCCTGATATTAGAGTATCTACCAGCTATTATTGTAAGCCACATGGTGTCATGTCATCTGCAAACAGTGACAGTTTTACTTCTTTTCCAAGTTGAATTCCTTTTACTT
Organism: Balaenoptera borealis; assembly: GCF_965194805.1. Classification (NCBI taxonomy): domain Eukaryota; kingdom Metazoa; phylum Chordata; class Mammalia; order Artiodactyla; family Balaenopteridae; genus Balaenoptera; species Balaenoptera borealis. The sequence continues at coordinate 36,508,101 of NC_138875.1, forward strand.
CTTTTTCTTCTCTGACTTCTGTGGTTAAAACTTCCAAAACTATGTTAAATAATAGTGGTGACAGTGGTGAACTTGTCTTGTTCCTGATCTTAGAGGAAATGGTTTCACTTTTTCACCATCAAGAACGATGTTGGCTGTGAGTTTGTCATATATGACCTTTTTTAAGTTGAGGGAAATTCCCTCCATGCTTACTTTCTGGAGAGTTTTTATTATAAATTGGTGTTGAATTTTGTTGAAAGCTTTTTCTGCATCTATTGAGATTATCATATGTTTTTTTTATCCTTCTAATTCGTTATATGGTGTATCAAATTGATTGATTTGTGTATATTGAAGAATCCTCACATTCCTGGGATAAACCCCACTTGAGCATGGTGTATGATCATTTTAATGTGCTGTTGGATCTGTTTGCTAATATTTTGTTGAGGATTTTTGCATCTATGTTCATCAGTGATATTGGCCTGTAGTTTTCTCTTTTTTGTGATATGTTTGTCTGGTTTTGGTATCTGGGTGATGGTGGCCTCATAGAATGAGTTTGGGAGTGTTCCTCCCTCTGCTATACTTTGGAAGAGTTTGAGAAGGATAGATGTTAGCTTTTCTCTAAATGTTTGATAGAATTCACCTGTAAAGCCATCTGGTCCTGGGCTTTTGTTTGTCAGAAGATTTTAAATCACAGTTTCAATTTCAGTGCTTGTGGTTGGTCTGTTTATATTTTATATTTCTTCCTGGTTCAGTGTAAAGTTGTGCTTTTCTAAGAATTTGTCCGTTGCCCATTTTATTGGCATATAGTTCCTTGTAGTAATCTCTCGTGATCTTTTGTATTTCTGCAGGGTCAGTTGTTATTTCTCCTTTTTCATTTTTAAGTCTGTTTATTTGAGTCTTCTCTGTTTTTCTTGATGAGTCTGGCTAATGGTTTGTCAATTTTGTTTATCTTCTCAAAGAAACTGCTTGTAGCTTTATTGATCTTTGTTATTGTTTCCTTCATTTCTTTTTCATTTATTTCTGATCTGATATTTATTATTTGTTTCCTTCTGCTAAATGTGGTATTTTTTTTTTTTTGTTCTTCTTTCTTTAATTTTTTTAGGTGTAAGGTTAGGTTGTTTATTTGAGATTTTTCTTGTTTCATGAGAAAGGATTTTATTGCTATAAACTTCCCTCTTAAAATTGCTTTGGCTTCATTCCATAGGATTTGGGTCATCGTGTTTTTATTGTCATTTGTTTCTGGGTATTTTTTGATTTCCCCTTTGATTTCTTCTGTGATCTCTTGTTATTTATCAGTGTATTGTTTAGCCTCCATGTGTTTGGATTTATTACAGTTTTTTTTTTTTTTTTCCGTAATTTATATCTAGTCTCATAGCATGGTGGTTGGAAAAGATACTTCGTACAATTTCAGTTTTCTTAAATTTACCAAGGCTTGATTTGTGACCCAAGATATGATCTATCCTGGAGAATGTTCCATGAGCACTTGAGAAAAATGTGTATTCTGTTGTTTTTGGGTGGAATGTCCTATAAATATCAATTAAGTCCATCTTGTTTAATGTATCATTTAAAGCTTGTGTTTCCTTATTTATTTTCATTTTGGATGATCTGTCCATTGGTGAAAGTGGGGTGTTAAAGTCTCCTATTATGATTTTGTTACTGTCAATTTCCCCTTTTATGTCTGTTAGTATTTGCCTTATGTATTGAGGTGTTCCTATGTTGGGTGCATAAATATTTACAATTGTTATACCTTTCTCTTGGAATGATCCCTTGATCATTATATAGTGTCCTTCTTTGTCTCTTGTAATAGTCTTTATTTTAAAGTCTATTTTGTCTGATATGAGAATTGCTACTCCAGCTTTCTTTTGGTTTCCAGTTTCATGGAATATCTTTTTCCATCCCCTCACTTTCAGTCTGTTTGTGTCTCTAGGTCTGAAGTGGGTCTCTTGTAGACAGCATATATATGGGTCTTGTTTTTGTATCCATTCAGCCAGTCTGTCTTTTGGTGGGAGCATTTAATCCATTTACATTTAAGGTAATTATCGATATGCATGTTCCTATTCCCATTTTCTTAAATGTTTTGGGTTTGTTATTGTAGGTGTTTTCCTTCTCTTGTGTTTCTTGCCTAGAGAAGTTCCTTTAGCATTTGTTGTAAAGCTGGTTTGATGGTGCTGAATTCTCTTAGATTTTGCTTGTCTGTAAAGGTTTTAATTTCTCCATCACATCTGAATGAGATCCTTGCCTGGTAGAGTAATCTTGGTTGTAGGTTCTTCCCTTTCATCACTTTCAATATGTCCTGCCAATCCCTTCTGGCTTCCAGTGTTTATGCTGAAAGATCAGCTGTTAACCTTATGGGGATTCCCTTGTATGTTTTTTGTTGTTTTTCCCTTGCTGCTTTTAATATTTTTTCCTTGTATTTAATTTTTTATAGTTTGATTAATATGTGTCTTGGCTAGTTTCTCCTTGGATTTATCCTGTAATGGATTCTCTGTGCTTCCTGGACTTGATTGGCTATTTCTTTTCCTATGTTAGGGAAGTTTTCAACCATAATCTCTTCAAATATTTTCTCATACCAGTTCTTTTTCTCTTCTTCTGGGAGCCCTATAATTCAAATGTTGGTGCATTTAATGTTGTCCCAGAATTCTCTGAGACTGTCCTCAATTCTTTTCATTCTGTTTTCTTTATTCTGATCTGTGGTAGTTATTTTCACTCTTTTGTCTTTCAGGTCACTTATCCATTCTTCTGCCTCCATTATTCTGCTATTGATTCCTTCTAGATAATTTTTAATTTCATTTATTGTGTTGTTTGTCATTGTTTTTTTGCTCTTTAGTTTTTCTAGTTCCTTGTTAAATGTTTCTTGTATTTTCTCTGTTCTATTTCCAGTACTGTGGATCATCTTTACGTTATTACTCTGAATTCTTTTTCAGGTAGACTGCCTATTTCTTCTTCATTTGTTTGGTCTGGTGGGTTTTTACCTTGCTCCTTTATCTGCTGTGTATTTCTCTGTCTTCTCATTTTGTTTAACTTTCTGTGTTTGGGGTCTCCTTTTCACAGGCTGCCTGTTCATAGCTCCTGTTTATTTTGGTGTCTGCCCCCAGTGGGTGAGGTTGGTTTAGTGTCTTGTGTAGGCTTCCTGGAGGAGGGGACTGCTGCCTGTGTTCTTGTGGGTGGAGCTGGATCTTGTCTGTCTGATGGTGTGTTTTGGGGTGTCTGTGAACTTGTTATGATTTTAGGCAGACTCTCTGTTAATGGGTGGGAATTTTTCTTGTCTTACTAGTTGTTTGGCATGGGCATCCAGCTCTGGAGCTTGTTGGCCATTGGGTGCAGCTGAGTCTTAATGTCGAGATGGAGAGTTCTGGGAGAGCTCTTGCAGATTGATATTAAGTGGGTCTGGGAAGTCTCTGGTGGTCCAAGGTCCTGAACTTGGCTCTCCCACTTTAGAGGCTCAGTCCTGACACAAGGTTGGAGCACCCAAACCCTGTCAGCCACATGGCTCAGAAGAAAAGTGAGAAAAACATAAATAAAAAAAAAAATACTAAATAAAGAAAAAATTTTAACATAAAAAAATATAATTAAAAAAGCAACCAAAACAATAAACAAATCCGCCAATGATAAGAAGTGCTAAAAAGTAAACTAAGATAAACATAAATATCAGAAACAAATCAGTTGCAGACAGCAAACCTCAAGTGTACAGTTGCTCCTAAAGTCTACCGCCTCAATTTTGGGACGATTTGTTGTCTATTCAGGTATTCCACAGATGCCATTTACATCAAGTTGATTGTGCGGATTTAATCAGCTGCTCCTGAGGCTACATGGAGAAATTTCCCTTTCTCTTCTTTGTTTACACAGCTCCTGGCTTTCAGCTTTGGTTTTGCCCCACCTCTGTGTGTAGGTTGCCCTCAGGCATCTGTTACCTGCCAAGTAAGGAGGGGGTTAAAGCAGCGGCTGATTAAGGGGCTCTGGCTCACTCAGGCTGGTGGTAGGGAGGGGTATGTTAGTTATAATTGGAATGCGGGGTGAGCCTGCAGTGGCAGAGGCCAGCAGGCTGTTGCAACAGCCTGAGGCGTGCCCTGTGTTTTCCCAGGGAAGTTGTCCCGGATCTTTTGACCCTGGCAGTGGGGAGCTGCACAGGCTCCCAGGGGTGGGGTTGTGTGGATAGTGACCTGTGTTTGCACACAGGATTCTTGGTGGCAGTCACAGCAGCCTTAGCATTTCATGCCCATCTCTGGGGTCCTATCTGATAGCCACAGCTCGCACCCTTCTCTGGAGCTCGCTTAGGCAGTGCTCTGCCTACTTTGGGCACACGGGAATGGAATTCCCTCTCCTCTCACACACCAAAACAATGGTCTCTTGCCTCTTAGGCAGTTCCAGTCTTTTTCCTGGAGTCTCTCCTGGCTAGCTGTGACACACAAACACCCTCAGGCTGTGTTCACTCAGCCAACCCCAGTCCTCTCCCTGGGATCTGACCTCTGAAGCCTGAGCCTCAGCTCCCAGCCCCCATTCACCCCAGCAGGTGAGCAGACAAGCCTCTCTTGTCTGTGAAAGGGCTTCCTAGTGTGTGGAAACTTTTCCTCCTTCACAGCTCCCTCCCAGAGGTGTAGATCCTGTCCCTATTCTTTTGTCTCAGTTTTTTCTTTTTCCTTTTGCCCTACCCAGGTACATAGGGATTTTCTTGCCTTTTAGGAAGTCTGAGGTCTTCTGCCATCGTTCAGTATGTGTTCTGTAGTAGTTGTTCCACTTGGAGAAGTATTTTTGATGTATTTGTGGGGAGGAAGGTGATCTCCATGGCTTACTCCTCTGCCATCTTGAAGGTCCTCCCCTAATTTTTGTATATTTTAGAAACACCTTATCAGTTTCTTAGAAAAAAAAAAAAGGTTGCTGAGATTTTGTTTGGCATTGTGTTGAACCTATAGTTCAATTTGGGAAGACTGACATCAAAACAATATAGAGCCTTACAACCCATGAACAAGGTGCATCTCTCCAATAATTTTGGACTTTTCAAAGTTTTGTTAGTAAAGTTTTGAAGTTTTCCATGTATAGTTTTACACACATTTGATCAGATTTATTCCTAATATTTCATATGTTTAATGTTATTGTAATTGGTATTTTTATTTAAATTTGTTTCTTCATTGCTATCATGCATAAATAAAATTAAATGTATATTAATCTTAGTTCCTGTAATCTTTCTAACTGAAATTATTAGTTCTGGTAACTTTTATGTAGTAATATCAGATATTCTATGTAGATATGTAGCTTTCTGCAGATAAAGACATTTTTATTTCTTCCTTTCTAATCTGGATGTCTTTCATTTCTTTTTCTTTCCTTATTGCACGTGTTAGAATTTATACCACATGTTGAATATATGTGGTGAAAGCAGACATCTTTTTCTTTTTTTTTTTAAATTAGTCAATTCATTTTTTACTGAAGTATAGCTGATTTATAATTTTATACAGCAAAGTGATTCAGTCATATGTATGTATATATATATATATATATATATATATATATATATATATATATATACATTCTTTTTCAGATTCTTTTCCCTTAGAAGTTATTATAAAATATTGAGTTTAGTTCCCTGTGCTACACAGTAGGTCCTTGTATCTTTTTCTTGTTTTTGATCATCAGAGGAAACATTAGTCTTTAAAAAAATATTACTCTTTAAAGGACATATATGTCTTTAAACATTAAGTATAATGTTAGATATAGGTTTTCATTATCAAGTCAAAGATAGTTTCTTCAATACTTAGGAAACAGAGTTTTTATCATTAATGAATGTTGAATTATATGTTTTCTTTTTTCTTTTTGGTTTGTTAATTTCATTAATTATCTTGAATTACTTTTCAAGTGTTAAATTCTGAACCTCTGGAATAAAGCTCACTTGGTCATGTTATATTATCATTTTTATATATTTTTGGCTTAGATTTGCTAAAACTTTGTTTAGAAGTTTTTCATCTGTGTTCATGTGGGATGTTGCTCTGTACTTTATTTTACTTATAATGTATTTGTTTGTTTTTGCTACCAGGGTAATGCTAGTCTTATAGAATAAGTTGAGAATTATTCCCTTCTCTTTATTTTTCTGGTAGTTTGTGTAGAATTGATATTCTATCTTCCTTAAATGTTTGGTAGAGATTGCCAATAAAATCTAAGCTTAGAGTGTCTTTGTGGTATAGTTTTAAACTGTAAATTCAATTTATTTTATGGAAATAGAGGTATTCAGTTTTAGCTTCCTTTTTGTTTTTTGAGTTAGTTTGGTATTATACGTTTCTTAAGAAATGTTTTCAGTTCACCCACATTATTGAATATTGGCTTAAACTTGCTCATCATATTTTCTATTCTTTTAATAATGGTATAATGATTGTTTTATTTTTGTCTACAAAAAACACTAGAAAGATTACTGATGTTCCATCTCTCATCCCTGATATTGTTAATCTGTGTCTTTTCTAATTTTTTCCTGATTAGTCTGACTAGAGGTGTATCATTTTTATTGATTCTTTTCAAAGAATTGGCCTTTGGTTTCATTGATTTTCTCTATTGTTTTTCTGCTTTCTATTTTATATTTCAGTTCTGATTTTTATTATTTCCTTTGCTCTGTTTATTTTTAATTTGTTTTCCTTTTTTTTTGTTTGTTTGTTTCTTAAGGGGTAAGCTTATTAATTTGAGAAAATGATTTTGCTCTAATATACTCTTTTTGTGCTATACATTTTCACCCTTTTTAAAAGATATATTTGCTGACTATAGAATTCTAGGTTGAGAGTGTTTCTTCTAGTACTTTAAAGATGCTTTCCCTGTTTTCTCAACTGCTTTTTTTCTGAAGAGAAATATTTGTCATCCTTTTACTCTTTCCTCTTGAAATAAGTGACATTTTTTAGGTGCTTTTTAAGACTTGTTCTTTATAAGTGGTTTTGAACAATTTGATTATCATATTCCTTAATGTAATTTTTTTCATATATCTTTTGCTTGGGGTTCATTGAACTTCTTCAATTTGTGGCTTTATATTTTTCAACAAATTGGGGGAAATTCTGGCCATTATTTCTTCAAATATTTTTCTAAATCCCCTCCTTTTCTCTTCTTAGGGGACTCCAATTACATATATTAGGCTACTTGAATATGTCCTAGAGTTCAGTTATTTTTTTTCTGTTTTTGATTATTTTTCATCTCTGTTTTATTTGTGATTATTTCTAATGCAGTATATTTAATCACCTTAAGTAGTTTTATCTCTGTTCTTCTTGCCAATTCCTACTCACCTTTCTAAGATCAGGGCTAATTTTCAGAGGAGAAGCATCTGACCCCCTGATTTCAATTGCTTTCCTCAGTTATAATATCATTTCAATTTCTATGTTTATAATGTAATAATTATCAAAGTTGTAATAAATGTTGTTTCTTTACAAACAAATCTTCAAAATATAAGAGTTCAAAAGGTAGAGATACTTCCTAATTAGACTGATTCTGTTTCTTGGGTGGAACTCTTTTTAATGTTCTTCATGTCTCTTATGTCTGTACTCTGGGAGATAAATCATTCTTCATTAATTCCCATAATCATATCAGAGGTAGGAATTTTGCAAAAAGTCCTCCTTGGATCTCCACAGAACTTTCACACTCCAAAAGTTTGATGGTCTAAAGTTTGTTGTTGTTATTTATTTTTTGTTTGCTTTTTCCTAATGGATAAAAATATTTTTTCATCTCCAGTCTAGGTTTGTTGCTTCTTTGTTAATATAATTCACTCAAAAATTTGGTAGGTTTCTGATCTATTTGCTTTTAGAGACTTTCATGTACCATTACATGTTGGAAAATCATTCTCTATAAGAATGTCATGATTCTACACATCTTGCCACCAGAGTCATGGACTGCCTTTGCTCCTGGCCTGTCTCTTCAAGGATGTTTGCATAGCAAAGAGCCTTGGCAGTTGGAGATAGTGTATAGATCTGAACCAAAGAACAGGCTTATTTATAGCCTTAAAGATAGAATATCTCTTTCCAGGCACAGGTCTGGCATGCTTATTACCCATTATAAAATATTTGGATTCCCAAAGCTTGGGATTCCTGTATTGTAACGCAACCCACTTTGCATCCAGATGTCTTTACATTGCCTTGTGGTAAGTGAGACACAGGGAATTGGTGTAAAAAAAAAAAAAAAAAAAAGCTAAATCTTTAGCTATAGCTATTGCTATAAGTAAACATTTCTTTGCCTTTGACTCAGAATTCTTGCATCTTCTGCTAGCATCCACGAAACTGTGACCAACCTGTCAACTTCTAAGTAAGATAAAACTTCAGACCCTTCAGTTGTAGACAATATTTCTGCCCATGTTTTTCTCTAACACATTTCTCGTGCTTGATTAATTTATTTGCTTCCTCATTCCCTTACCACTGTCTCAGTTTAATTTTGACATAAACTATCTGAAATAAAAGGCTTATTATGAAAATAATACTCTTATTTCATATTTGATCCAGAGCTGAGTCTTTTACTTCAGCTTAAAAGTCTTACGGTACACTGTTCACTTTCAATCTTCCTTCTTTCTCTTCAGAGTCCAGAAGTTGTTGGCTTTTCCAACACTTTAAGGAGGGTAATATCTGTATTCCTTTCTAATTCTGTTGGAAAATCAGTGAATTTTTGCCTGAACTCATCTTTATCATAACATCTTATTGGAGGCAGGGAATAATTGTTATGCCACACTAGCTCTCAGGCTCTTTTTAACAGCTTGCCTTACACCTGCAGTCTCAATACACACATGATCTTCCTTCCAAGTTATTTCAAAGAGAGGTTTACCAAATATTTTGCCACTGCACAGAATGGATCTCCATCTTTTTAGCTTGTGAAACATGTTTTATCACTGCTCAGTACTCAAGTGCTCAGCTACTAAGCCTGTGTCACACATCTTACTATTCTTATTTTTATATTATGGCAGCCACTGACTTGAAGGTACAAACTTCTGTACTTTGCTAGGTAATATACTGATTATTGAATATTACCTACAGAATCAATCTAACTCAAAATTATAATTGTTTATATTAATACATAATTTCCAGTAATATGAAGTCCAAAGTAGATGTTCTTATCTGCAAGTGTCTTTTCTCCAGGCAGTAATTTAAAGACACAGGGTCATTTCATTTTGTGACCATCTATCTTCTACACATTATTCCAAAATCACTATATCATTTTTGTCAATATGGTAAATATTGAAAGATCATGAAAAATCACAATTATGTGCACAATTTTATGCATGGGAAAGTTCTTTGGGCCAGGAATGGAAGTTGTGTATATTGCTTTCATTTATATTATACTGGCCACCTAACTGCAAGGTAGTATGGACATGATCTAGCTGGTGGTCTAGTAAGAATAGAAAATTGCTTGATGAACAGTTTGCCAGTCTCTGCAATAACATATTTATATGTTTATAGGTATGATTGTTAAATGTTAGTCTCCATCACTAGATTATAAGCTCCATGAAAACAAATTTTATGTATATTTATTTTGTAATTATGCTCAGTACTTTGTGTACAATACAACATTTGTTAAAGAAATGAGTGAAAGGATTAAGGAGATTTAATATGACTACACAATTTTAGTGATTAAATAGAAGCCACAGTATAATTTACTTTTTCAATCCATATAGTTCTAAAGTTTAGAAAAGATTCTAAAACCCAGATCTGCAGGCTACTTCTTCAATGTTTTAGGTAATTTTATAAATATTCATCAAGAAGTTTCAGCAGCTAAAATTATAAATACATTCAGATGTACATCGGTATTTAGACATACAGCAACTTGAAAATAGTTAACATGTTAAGAAAACACTCACTAGTTCTATTTAGAGAGGATTCAGTCTTCATCCTGGATAGATTATGCCTCAGATTCAGTTTCTCTAATATGTATGAGGACGTGTTTTGCCCAAATACTTCAATGGCAGTCAGGAAAAGTCAGTTTACACACAATTTTCTTTCCCAGCTGGACCACCTGTTCAGCTCAAACATGACGACCATTTTAAATTTTTTTCTATCGCAAACTTTTTCCTTTAACCTCAGGCTGGCTTTACATATAAATGTAGGTTATATTTTCCTTCATAATATAATCCTATAATATATTCAAGGAGTTTTCCATAGACGGAGATAGTTTGTTTATTTTGGTCATTGAGCAAAATACTCCTTTAAAGACAGTGTCACCTCCTGGTCATTGTAGCCACAATAATTCCCTTGGTTTGAAAAACTGTGTGTGCTTGGTATGTTTTGAACATTAGCTAAGAGTAGTGATGTATTTCCACATTGGGAGAAGGATGATGGGAGTGCCTGGAAGATAGTTCAGACTGAAGATTGTGGAGCACTGTCTACATTTCTTTCTGACAAGGTTGACTTCAAGGGTGACACTAACAACTTTTTCTTGGTCTTATGACACATTTATATTAGAGTTTGCAATGTACACAGCCTCCATTTTTTTCTTCAATTCATTTCCAGATAAGATGCTTGATAGGTGTCGCCACAGTAACCTTTCAGAATTCATTTATTTAGATGAACCAAAATAATGAAATGCCAAATGAATTAAGAATGATATTTTTTTAATATCAACTGAAAACAATTTAAATGGTCCATATGCATAAGCTCTGTGGTATGAATGATCTTTTCATTTCATGCTTTAAAAAAATGAAGATTGTGTTAGTTACCGTTGCTGTGTTTGTGTGGAGGGAAGGAGAGGAAATAACTGCACACTGAGACTTTGAAGCTACCCTTTTCCCTACAAACCTACCATGGCCAGGAACACAATAAGAATACACAACTGGAAGGTTTATTTAAATTTCTAATCTTTAAAACTGTATTATTATAGAAAGTTATATTTTCTTTTGTTTTCTTTCCTTTTGAAAACTTTTAGCTTGGATTTCAGTAATATGTAAAGTAAAAACAAGGTCAACAATTTTAAATTGTCTTTTTGTGATTTTGCAGAAAACTAAGGTATCATTATTTGAATCTTTTCCTTTCAATTGGGTTCTGCTCCAGTTCTCTTTCCCTCATGAATTCTACCTGCCTAGGATAGAGAGTAACTCAGCGGCTTCCTGATATGAGATTTCTAGCAGAGGGTTCTCTTTGAAAGCTCTGAAAAATATATTTTGCATGCACCTCCCCTTGGTGAAGTCCCAGTGAGTGTATCAGGGATTTGAGCACATTGGCTAGTCCCCAAATTTATTCACATGTATGTGTCTTTAAAATCTCACATAGATATCCTTAGGTAGGAACTATGTAATATCTTTCTTTCAAATAAATCTCTTTCTAATAGTGGTTAATATAATGTTTCATGCATGACCAGCATTCAGTAAAAAGATATTGAATTGGATCAATTAAATAGAATTGCTATTTATGATCCTGGAATTGTCTGCCTTATTGACAAGAAGACACTAACATAAATGAAGCCTGATATTTGTTGAAAGGTTGCTGAATGCCATTTTGTCTAACTTTCTATTTATTCAAGATGGCTCCCAGCATTCTTTCGTGTTCAGTGGATAACTAACGTGGGACTACAACAGAGAAGCATGGGCAGATGAAATGCCATACTCATTATCATGTATAAATGTCAACAGAGTTCATGTTTAAAAAAACACCTTTTAATGTGAGAATAGGCATTGGGCCATGCTTCCTCATGTACCATCTGTCACATCACCTTTGAAGTCCTACTGAATCCTAGTCCTTTGAAGTCAGACACTCATCTTTCTACACAAAGGAAGCCGCTACATGCAGCAGCAGCAAAGAGATGAAAGACTGTGTGCCTCAGCTATGCTGAATATACTGTCGATGCTTTAATTTAAAGAGCTAATATTCACCTTTGACATAGAAAATTAGCCTTTGGCTACAGTTTTCTGGAAGTGTGTTTGGGAACACATAGATGCAACCATTACAAATACGTAATGGTTTTAACTGTAAATTTTTCTCCTAGATGTTTAATATAATACGATAGCAGCTATAATAAACAACATTAAGAAAAATCAGTAAAGTTGAAAAAGAGTCTCTCTTCCACCAAACCTTAGAAAAGTTCCTCTAAGTCTTCTTTTTGACTAGGCCTTATCCTTGGATCCTGTCTTCAGCCTGCTGAGTACAGTTTTAGCAAGGATCCTGCTAAGTCAGTTTAGCAGGAATCCCGTACCCTTGATATCTGATCAAATCCTCATCACCCACCCTGGATATCTGATAGCCCTGGGTTATCTTCAGCAAGAATCTTATTAAATTTGTTTAGCAAGAATTTCCCTACCCTTGATGTCTCCTCTTAGTAATTTTCCATACACTGACCACCTCATTTTGCTTGTTGGTTATAAATCCCACATGTCCTCGCTGTATTCAGAATTAAGCCCAGTTATACAGAGGTCTCTTTTTTTCCCTATTACAATAGTTTCTAAGAAAATCAGATGACTATAGACAGATACGGTGTACTCCTTGCAGGAGCTATACAAAATAGGATTAGGATCTCCTATAGCTATGTCTCTGATACTAAAATTACTTCAGTTTGTTAGGATGGAATTAGGTTTTCAAACAAAGAAATGTGTTCTATGTGTTTTATTTTTCTGTCAGAAGAAGTATTCACAATGACAATATATTTATTGGGTGTTTGCAATGCATTGTGCAATCTGCTAAGTCTGGGGGTAAGAAATTAAATACAAGAAAATCAAGTCCGCTATGAACACTTTGCCTGGTGATGAACCAAGTGAATAAACATATATTGTTAAATAACCTGTACAATGCAGAAGTGTATCAATGAGGTGCTACAGACATTAATATCACTTTTTAGAAGGGGTTGAAAGAAAGCATTCTGGAGGTGGTGGTATTTGAGTTGAGGTATCAGGTAAGTAGAATTAACTATGAAAAATGGAGTGATGAGTTAAGAAAAACAATAGGAAAAGGAGGAGGTGGAATTGAGGGTATTCTAGGTAAAGGAACAGTGAAAGAGAGCACAGGTATGTGATAGGTATATGCTGTTGGCTCTCAAGGTGTGATCTTTGAACAAACTTTTTATCAGAATAACCTGTGTTGATGAGAAATGCACATTTTCAAGTTGTCCTTAAAACTATTCAATGTGTCTCTCTCAGGGTACTCAAAAATCAGAATTCTAAAGGTACTGTCTGTTTTATTTGTATGCAAATTAAGTTTGAGTCTTTAGCTTAAGACACAGAAAGCACACACTTGCCCTCAATATAATTCAAAATAAACAAACATTTTCCCCAGTCATCACTAATTTGGCACACAAAACGACTCAGCATCTTCCAAGGACCAGGTGATTAAGACTATTTAGGGACTTTTTTTTATTTTAAGGAAGAATAATGAATCTGTATACGTGTACGGCAGAAACATGGAGGACTAAGAAATTTGAAGAAATATTCTGGAAAAATTACTGCAAACATAATTCAGAAAGTATTGCTGAGCTCACAAGAAAACAAAAGGAATCTCTAAGGAAAAATAAGTAAATTTAAAAACTAACTAGATAAATAAATGATAGTGACTTGAAGCAAGAAGGAATTGCACACAGAGGAGATGATATCCCTAGGGTAAGCGGCATCAGTTCTGGGAGTCACAGAAAAAGTGTATGGTTTCTGTGATGTTAAGGGGCTGAATTTGAAATGAAAAATTAATCTGGTTTACTCAAAGGGAATAAAAGTAATGGTAAGTACAGGGTCACACTCTTGCCCCCAACAGAACTCAAATCAAAACTTCTCCGGAGTAAAAGGTACAGAATTCCACAGATTAATTTTAAGAAAATATAATTCTCAACTCAAAATCACCAAACATACATGTCACCAGCAGTAAGAGTAATAACAATAACAAAAATAATAACAGAACCAATGTAAACTCTAAGGACTTTATGTATTAAAGATATTAGAATAGATTATGAATTAATTATGCACAGAATGTTTACAGAAAAATATGAAATAAAAAATTCCACCAATATGACATCTATTCAACATTGTGCTATTGTTGCAAGCCAAAATAACTCAGAAATACAGTGTTAAAATTAGAAACATATTTAATGAAACAAATCAGAGACAGTAGAGATTCAACAGGTTTAATCACATTATATAAAGGTCTATTACTGATGAGAGGCTCTCAAAGTCTATATTTAATTGAATTCAGAAAAGAGCTGTAAAGTATGTGCTTTGTGTAAAGCTTAATTCATGATTCTTAAGCACACTGGCATGTTTGATCTTCCCTCCATGGTCTGCTGAGACCTGGTCAACACAGATTTTCTGACAAATAATTTTTCTTAAAAACGAAGACCAAAAATAGCTTGTGTAACAAGGACAGACCTGAATGCTCTGACCAGATAATGATCTCCTATGGTTGGTGAAAATAAGTATCAAGGTGAAGCGGACACATTTATTTTCAAAGCAGGAGACTATTTTTCAATCACAATGTCCAATTTCATTTTTATTAATGTTATTAAGAGAAAACAACTTATGGCAAGAAATGAAAAGTAAACAAACAAAATTAATAAAAGCCCAGTGCTGTTGAGCTCTGCAGGCTGCTTCTGATTTAGGGGTTAAGTGTTCCTAGTTAATAATCACTATAGTTAGCAAAAGTAAAATTAGAGAGGTCTAGAGTTTGCATGAAATTTTGCATTTAGATTTGTTATAAACTTTGTGCTTCAATACTGCTTTACTTTAGGATTTATTTTAGTAGGTTTTAATGTCTCTCTTCTGCCATTGACTAATAATGGTGAAGTTTCACTTGTGCCTAATTAGAGAGACAAAATGAACTTGCCCATTGTGAAATAGGCAAATCATCCAAGGTGACTGGACAGTCAATCTAAAAATGTTTGTTTTAAACTTTATTTTGAGTTTGCTGTCCTTTGTTTTATCTCAAATACTGGGCAATTGCTCCAACTTTTCACTTCAGTGTTTGTGTAGATATAGCCCTTAGATAAAAGATGCCCAGAAATGCTGAGCAATTCTGAAATACAGGAACAAAAGAACAACACAATTCTTTCCCTAACACATGTAGATGTTGTACTGAAAGGCATTTTTATCTTAATAGCTATATTTCATTAATGTTTATCCATTGTTAGCACAGGCTGTAAAATTTGGAAATGAATTCTGAGGTTTCTAAGAATCTAAATCAAAATGCCACAGTTCTCAGTGGTTTATTGTGAGGTGCATGAAGCAAAAAACAGGAGATATTTTCAATCCTCTAAGAAGATTCCACATGTCATCAGGCTGTTTTTGAAAAGGTATAACTATCCAACTTTCACACTCCACCGTTAATTGCACAATTCTAAGAAACAGTTCATATTGAATCACTATATTGTTAACTTATGAATTTCTTTTCAGGTCTTTACATTCATTTTGTGCATCTTTCAAAAAGTGCTTAATTTGGCTTTCATTAATACATGGGACCTTCATATGCAGTGGTACTGGTGTTTAAACTTACCTAATGTTAATAACTCACTTTCACCGTATCTCACTCTTATCCCTTCTTTGGATTTATTTACCTTTGGCCATGTTCTCCCAATCCAGAAAGACCTCACTCCATCCTTCAAATCAAATTCATCCTCCAAAGTCAACTTGAGGTCCACCATCTCCATGTTATTCTCCTCATTGCTTTGACCTTGACATCTCTCCCCTGGTCTATGGTGTTGACTTCACATTGTCGGGCAGATGGTTGCTGTGTTTGTGCCTGATCCCACTAATTAAATTAGCACCTCCTCAAAAGTAGGAATTAGGTGAGTACTTGTTCTTTGGCCCTCGTAGCACGTAACACAGATATGGTCATATGTCATGATATACATAGTTGAAGAAGTGAACTGAATGAAATTGAGTGAAATATAATTGAATTGAATGGAGACATTTATTTTCCAGAATATTTGTAAGTTGTGTTTTCCAGATTTTAATTACTAGAGTAAGTGATTTTCCTACCAGTAGGCATTTTGTATGATTTTTTAATTGATTCTTTCACCATAGGATCAAAGTCCCTAGAGAAATCCATAGCCAGAAAATACAGCAAAATGAGAAAATATTTACATTGAGTGGAAAAGCTCCTTTAGTTCAAACATCTGTACATATGTGAGATTTAGAAGTCATCTAGCCATTTGTTTTTCTGAAACTTGCCTGAGATGACCTTTTATAGGATATTAGTTATTCAATGCCTACTTGATGACCCCCATCTCCCTAATATACAGCCTCTGATCTTTCAACCTTGAGTACTACTGAAAGCCAAAGGGGAGATTCCAGCTCTTGAAAGCTTTCAGTAGTTGATTTCTAATATTATGATCATAAGGTGCTTAATCAAGAGTCCTTTCATCTGAGGCTCTTTCAAAGGCAGTATACATTAATTACTAATTACAAACAGAACAGCCACCATGTCATGATGCATTATTTGTTTATCCTTTTCTTTCTCTGTCCATCTCTCTTCTTTTTATTGCTCCTACTTACTTTTTTCTTTCTATCTCTCCCTATATTTATGTTGAAAATCTGAAAGAAAAAAGAAAATATTTGTAATTCTATTCATGGACAGGGATGAGTAGAAGGGCCAGAGAAATATTAGGGTCCCCTTTCTCTGGAATCCTTATCTATGCCAGTCCTATGAACAGTTAAATTACCCTCTCAAGGTTTCAGGTTCTTCTGTAATTACAATTGAATTTCATGGTCTCATGTCATATTTATGCCCAGTGGTCCATGAGTCTAAGTTGCCATGTGTATAAGTATCCTCTAGGATAAGTCTTAAAGAAAGGTTTGCCCTTGGGAAAACCTGAAAGCTAGGTGGAATGTATTTTTAGGGCTACCTTTCCCATTTATTTTCCAGACTCTTGTTCTGAAATCATTGTTCTGGATGCAATTCTTGCTTGCTCTAATTCTGCCCAAGAGCCCATATATTACCATCAAAGCAGGACTCACTGTCTTTGAGCCACTTCCCATGTTTTCCTTCTTGAGTAACCTCCATCATAATTTCCCCATCTTTTATTTCTTGACATCAGGACAATTATAGAAACTTGCTAACCTAAAAATCTAATTTACAATAAAGTGATAAAACGCAAATTCCCATGGGAGAAGTTACAATGAAAGTATTACCAACCAGGCAGAGGGGAATCCCACAGACAACATGTTTTTCCCTAAGAACCCAAACCCAGCTGGTGAATTTTCAAGTATTGTGTCAGACCAGTAGGGGAGTTAGTTTTGCTAACAAGTGTCTTCCCCCGAGGCCGCTGACCTCTTCTTCTCCCAACAGATCAAATGGGTACATTTCTACTGTAGTCACTGCCTAAAGTGCTTTAGGATCTTTAATCCATGCAGGGAAGCCTGAAGGGCATCGTGCTCTCAGAAGCCTGAGAGCCTCTGAAGGGAGATATTGGAGTCAACTTTCCCCAGTTGAGAGATGTTCTTTTATCAGAGATATTTGTAGGGTAGTTAAGTGCATGAGCTTTGTAGACAGATTTGGGCACAAACCAAGCCGCAATGGCTCAAGGGGTCGTTTGAAGCTTTGAAAATTACCAAATCTTTATTAGTTCTTTTCTCATAATCAAAACAAACCCAAATAAAAATACTAATAAAAACAGTATGTTTGTTATGCAAATACAGTTTTATGACACATGTACCTTCCAGTACACCAACCAGATTAACTCTGTCCTAGATAAAATCATGGAGCCACTGTTGAAATCTATATTTTAATTGGCTGCAATGCCCCGATCCATTTATTTGGAAACTTGCCATTTCAGTGCTGTTAGGAAGATTGGCAAATAAGTACCAGGATCTACATCATTTGTTTGGAGGCTTTCTCTGGAGCAGAGAAAGGTTACTCTGACTATGGTTATGGGGAATTGCCACTCCTCCCAGCAGCCCTCAAGTAATAACTCAGGAGAATTGATGTATACACATTCCAGTTCACATCCACCTCGACTGGATAAGTCTGAGGAAAGTAGTCTTCTGTTTCCAAGAGTTCCCCCACAAGATAAAGTTCCAGTAAAGGATAGTGATGGCCTATTAGATAAGGCACTTACTACTGACCACCTTCCCTTAATCTTCTCAATTCCCTTCTCCTCTAATACTATTTCCTGCATTTCCCAGTTGACTACTTTTACTCAAATCTTTGACTAGGGTCTCTTTGTAAGGGAACACAAACTAAGACAGTCTGGATTTGTCAGTTATCTGGAGTGTGCCCTTGGGATTGTTACTTACTCTTAACCTCCATTTATTTATCTTTAAAATGGAAGCAACAATAATACCTGCTTCATAGATTATTTTGTGAGGACTTAGTAAAATAACACTTGTGAAGCATTTGGCAAAATGAATGGCAAATACATGCTGAGTTCAGTGAATATTAGATTGGATGGTAATTATTGTCATAATTTCTCTCATGATTCGAAATTGGGCAAAGTAATCTTACTAAGGCAATGCAGAAGTACCTTTAAAATATATGTATGTATGAAAATATGAACCATTGCTATACTGTCTATAGCCACAGGTTTTTGTAGGGTTTATTTATTACCTATATTATCCCTGCTCACTGTCTAATGGACATATTTAAGATGAGGATTTTCCTTTGTGCACCCAACTGTACTGATCAAGGTATCAACCTCTGGTTTCCTATGACCAAGGCTGAATAGGAAGCAACAAGTACTGCAATGTATCCCAAACTCTGAGCTGTAAATTTCCATATGCTTATGGAGGGAAATAGGGATGTCATGCTGGTCTTATCAAAGGTGAACAAAAAATATTTAACCACCTGTGAGTTCCTTTTGTGTACTGGCTAACTCTCCTAGATTCGTAGGTCAGGATATGTTCAAATTGATGACACCTCCTGGAGTTCAGGAAAATAAATGGAGAGCCTCATTTCTGGTAAATTTATCCTGCTGATCTGTCTATTGTAAAATGACATTCAATACAATATAGTAGCACAACAATGGAAATAGTATTGGATATTGAAAACTTTCAACAATTCTAAGATAGTGTAGATAGTCCAAAGGTATGAATATGTGTGTTTACCTGTGAAAAAGTCATAACATGTTTACAGAAATTAACTGGCCCATTCAAACCTCTGTTACAAACCTACTCTTGGTTGAAATACTGATTATTGTAATTGTGATTGTTGTTATAATTTGTTTGAATTATCCATGTAACTGTACCAATTTTCTAGAATATTCTTCTCATAGAGATGTGCCTATTAAAATGTCCAATCAGAATATATTTATAGTTGCATACAATTAAATTTATGTAACAGTCAATGGCACATTCCCTTGAGAAACCACAATGGTAAAAAAATATTTACAAATAAATTTCATCTAAAAATGCTGAACATTTATTAAGAGACAAGTTTTAAAACTAACAAGGTATATCATTTTGAATCAAATTTAATTTAGTTGGTCAGTTTTTTTGTGAATATGATTTTTAAAAACATTTGTAAAAAATAAACTGAAGATATATAACTTTAGTTTTGTAACAAAAGCAAATCTTCCCCAATTGTTTTCTAGAGGGCAGCACTCATCTGTATTGATGTATCTGGTACCCTCCCCACACCATATCATAAGCTGATTGTTTTATACTCTCACACTGTCGAGAGAATTGACCTATTATTCTTTAATAAGAAATACTGGAGAAATAATGTGTGTGCACACATACAATTCCTGTGGAGCATGGTACAAGGAGAGATGTGTGTAGGTCTGTTTGACAGAAATGGACAGAGATAAATTAGATAATTTTTTGTACCATGATATATACACACAATGAAACACAAAAAGAAGGTTGTAGTCAAGTAGTGATGATGTGCGGCTTATAGCTAATCTAGATGGACCAATGAAAAATCTAAGAGAGAAATGAGGTCAGCTTCCAATTGGAAATGCACTTTCACCTCTAACTTCCAGGTCACTAAAACAAAAGGGGTGATTTCATTTGAAAGATATAAAAGTGTCGATTCTCCTCATCACTACATATGGGGCATTATCCATTGTGGGTGGGTAGATAGGAATTCATTGGAATTATATGTATAAAGAATGAATGTGAGGTGGAATTTTTGTATGTCTGCAAAGCAGCGTGCTTTTTGGTTTACGTTGTCTGCATTATTGTGTTTTCATTTGCATGAGTCGGCTGATGTGTGTGAGTGTGTTTTATGGGGATGAGGGCAACAGAGTCGTTACAAAAGAAACACATATGTTTGTGGATGATTAGATGAATAATAGTTTTATTACTATCTGTTAGAGAGAGTTCTCTGCCTTGTCCCTCCAAGGTGTGAGTGGGAATTAAAGCAAGTTGGCAATTACAAAGCTCCCACTGCTGAATGTGAGAATAGGCACTGCAGTTATTGGCAGAGATTCCCCCCACCCTTTCCTTCTTTCTTGAGGCTTAAGACAAGTTTGGAGGCCAGTCATTTCTCCTCTGCACTCTACTGGCTGTTGCAGCCTGAAGCTAGCTTGTTATAACCTACTTAGGCAGTAGGGAACTGTCACTCACCTCTTCAGAATCAATGGTTGCAGGTGGAAGCTTGGATGCAGTGCCTTTTTCCCCTACAGTAACAAGCAGTTAATAGATTTTATTATAATTATTTTAACTGCACAAGCTCAGAAGGGAACTTAGATTAGGTGTGCAGGTTTGCTAGTCAAATTCACATAACTTGCACACAACAAAGGGCAGTGGAATATTTTGAAGGCATCATTCTCAGGCTGAGTAATATGAATAACGATACAAATAATAAATTAATTCCATGGGGAATTTGTTTGCATGAACCTGAAATGTCAGTTCATCAGAATTTTGCTAAAGGAAAGAAATATTCACCAAGTTGTCATCAAGGGAGTGACGTTTTGTTGATATATATATACACAGGACTATGTCTCTATGGATATGTGCATACACATATATATAGTTGCTTTCATATAGTTAAGTTTTTTCTTACTTCTTTCAGGGAGCACAGAATATTTAAATATTTTCAAAAACTGAGGGTCAAATTTCAACTCAAAGGAAGAAAACTCACATAATCTGTTTCTCTCTGTTACACTTATCAGTTATAGTTACTGATCAGGAACTTGCCTTAATCCAGAGACTATTCTGTTGGGGGAGGCAAGAGTGGACTTTTTGCCATAATTTTAAGTCTGTATTTACCTGTAACTGCCTATTGCAGTTTCGTAATCACATTTCATCTCCTTTGCTTTTCCATTTTTATTCTAGGAATTAAGGAGAACTCAGAAAAAATAATGAAATGAAAATCAGTAATAGAAAGGAAAGGATCCATTGAAGGACTAATGTGATAGATAATTTTAGGGTTACTAGGAAGTCCTCCTTATTAAAAAATATGATTTCATGGTCTTTAACCTTGAAATTGCACCAGTAGTTACTTCATTCTTATAAGTAAGAAAGGTGACACATTCTTCTACTACTGGCCAGTTTTGTAGACACCATTCCCTTCTCTTTTCTTCTGAAAGTCTGCCTCCCAAGATGGAGGCTGAAAATGCCAAATACTCATGTTCCCAGCCCTTTCTTTCTGTAGTAGTGACCATATGAACCAATTCTAGTCAACAAGACATGGAGCAAAGTCTACTGGAAGTTTCTTGGAAAAGCTTACCTCCATTGAAAACACAAAAAACTCTCACCCATGCCCCTTTCTTTGGACATTTTCACACAGCCACGATGAGGGTTGCTGTAGAAGCTGTCTAGTGACCAAGAGAAGTTATCACTCAATTATGAGGACAAAATGGGAAGATGGAACAAGATCCTAACAAAGATATTGGTGAACCAGTAAGCAAACTCTGGAACCATCTATATACAGGGCAATTTTTGTGGAAAAACATTCCAGAAAGCCTTTCCAGACGTTCTTTCTCAAAATTAAAGTTAGAACAATAAGAATTATGATGTTTAGTAGATATCAGTCAAAAATATAACAGTATATGCTCTTGATAACAATGTCATTTAATTAAAAATTAATTGAATTTATACAAATCAATGAATCTCTGTATATTATATTAAATTGTAGTTTTGTCTGGCTTTATATACAATGTAATATGTCATTCTCTCCCACTTTTTCTGGACCTATGTGATGCAGGCTATTTTATGATCAGAATGTTTGAAAAAATATTGGGAAAGATAAATCAAGTTGTGTATCAGCAAATGTATATTTATTATTATAAAGTCATTAAATATTAACTATTATGTGATTCCCCAGCCCTTATATTCCTTTCGTATCTGAGAAAGAGAAAGGAGTGTTGACTAAAGGAACCTACTTTGATTTGACTGGCAAATATAAGGTGACTCTTTTCCCTTTCCTTACACAACCTGACAACTCAATTAGTTTCTTTCTAAAAGTGAAAAAAGAAACAGGGTATGGGCAGATTAGGATAATAATATGGTTGAGAGGTAAAATTTCTCTTAGAAATATTAATTTTATTCTTCCTTTTAAGAAAGTATGTGTTATATTAAAAATGAATAATTTACTTTTTAAACATCAATAGATACTTTCTTATTGAGAGTATGAACTTGATTTTTTAAATGTAGTTTTGGTTCTATAACAAATTACATTAAATAATTTAAATTTTATATTAATAGAAGAAAGTTATAAAAAAACATTTTTCTTGACAAACAGAGCCCAGGTTATATGTGACAGCATTTGGGTGTCAGAATCCCTAGTGCGATTGGATCTCTGATCCACCTCTATGTGGTCATACCCTCTTCTTCAGTTATACTTCCTCTCACGCAGGTGACATACTGTCTGGAGAGAAGGGTCAGAGCAATAGTCCAAAGCATATGCTTTCTGATTTATCCCTAATAAAGGAGGGCTCTTAAGCTGATATTACCAGGTGTCATGCATTTATTCACACCTTAGCTATTCTCCAGGATGGATCCAATCAATGGCGGATGTTTTCTTTATCTCCTGAGAGGGCAATAATTTCCCAGTCAGAAATCCATCACTCACATGCAGGCATACTCACTCACTCATTTATTAAATGATTCAACAGACACAACCTTTGTTATCCAAAAGTGTATTGCCTAAAATGAGAAACTGGCATTTGAAATAAACACCCTGAGAGTGGCACAGGTTGAAGAAAAGTAAAAAAAGATATGAGAAATTATACCGGACCAGGCCTTGCTAATTGACTTTGCAGTCATTTTCTTACAGATTTAGAAACTTCTCCCGTTGTAAAGTTGAATGGCTCTGAATGACAGCCAAAAGAGAGTACAGAAAGCTCTAATGGCTTCTTATATATCAGTGGTTTTCAAATTTTAACATGCATCAGAATCTCTGGAGCTTATACACAGATTCCCACTCCCAGAATTTAGTAGGTCTAGAATAGGGTCTGAGAGTTTCTTTTCTAACATGTTTCCCAGCTGCTGCTGCTGGTTTGGATAACATAATTTGAGAAGCACATTCATGCTATTGCTTATTGTGGTTTTTCTGATGATATTTAGGATATTGGGGACACATGGACAGTCATGCAGGGGAATGAGACCTAGGAAAGATTTCTTTGCAGGCCACTCTATCCAGGCTGAACCAGTGCACTCCTTCTGTTTTTGCGAAACTTTCCAGGTAATAGGTTGGGTTACAAGTAACCCAGTGAGACAGTGAAATGGGGAAGAAAATTGTTAATGGGATTAATTGGTTGGTGGTATCCCTAAAAAGAGAGCCATCCTAATATGTCAAAGTGTACTATATTTCAGAACTAACAAACACTCCATTGTCTGAATTTCCCACGTTATTATGCTCTCGGGGGGAGAATCATCCACTCTTATGTTACCTAGTTTCAATGTAGGAAAAACAGAAAATGGCTTATATTTCTTTCCTTCCAGTATCTGTACCTCTTTAATGTACACGTTGCTCTTCTATGTATCCTATACCATTTCATGTAGATTCCTTATTACAAAGATGAAGACTTACCTTTGTTCATTTTTTTTTTTTTTTTGAGGTGAGAGCGCACCACATGGCATGCAGGATCTTAGTTCCCCAACCAGGGATCGAACCTGTGCCCCTGCAGTGGAAACACGGAGTCTTAACCACTGGATCACCAGGGAATTCCCTGTTAATTTTCATTTAATCCACTTGTGTTTCTGTTTCTTCCTCTGTAAAGTGAATAATGACAGATTCCATCCTAAAGTACCCTTGTAAGGTTTAAAATTGCTTATATATGTTAAGCATTTAGATAATGAAGGACATATAGTGATCTATTGATTGTTAGCTAGAGCTATATATTTAGCTTTTAAAAAACATTCTAGAGTAAATATTTTAAACATAAAGAAAAGTTGAAAGAGCTTTACAGTGAATTCCTTATATCAACCATCAAGATTTTTGATTCATTTTAAAGTACATTTCAATTATCAATACACGTTCTCCAAGTATTTCATCATTCAAATGATTAATTATAGTTCAATTTTTTAATAGATTTTTCCTTTTGAGCTAAGACATCTAAAGAGATCTTAAGTATACATTGACTGGATTTGATGAATGGATACATCTTTGTAATCCATTCCCTTAACTTACGAAGACATGGAACATCAGCTACACTCCAGAAAGTACTCCCACACCCTCCTTAGTCAATCCCTGCCTCTATCCCAACCCTCCCAGGGTCCCCACCTCTAAACCAATGAGTTCTAGCTGTTCCACATCTTTGTCAGCACTCCCTGTTTACTATCTCTTTAATGTTTGTGCGTAAGTACTGGTGTCTCATTATGATTTTAATTTCTCTGATGACTAATTTGTGCTGAGAACTTTTCCATGTGCTTAAGAGCCATTTCCATATTTTTTCAAAGATTTTGCCGTCTAACAAATTAAGTTGTGTGTCTTTTAATTTGGGGTTGTAGAAGTTCTTTATCTCTTCTTGATACCAGTAGTTTGGCAGATACCTTTCTATTGAATATTTTACCCCACTTTGTGACTTGTTGATTCATTTTCTTAACAGTGTATTTTGATTAATAGTACTATAAGATTTGATGAAGCAAAAGTAATATATATATATATTTTTTTAATCTTATCGTTATTGGTATGTGTCCTGCTTGAGAAAACTTTGACTACTCCCAAGTCAGGAAATAGTCCCTTCTATTTTTGTCTAAAATCTTTGTGATTTTAGCTGTTGTGTTTAGCTCTAAAATCCATACTCAATTAATTATTATATATGGTATGAGATATAGATATATATTTTTTTCTCTATGTATCTATCTATCTATCTATATATATAGGTATAGATATATATTTTCTCTATATATTTTCTATTAAGAATATCTAGCTATACCAGCATCGTTTTTTGACAAAGATTTTCATTACTTACGGAAATGCTTTGGCTCCTCAATTGCAAAGCAGATGACCATATAAATGTGAACTTATTACTGGATTCTCTATTCAGTACTTTTATCTATTAGTCAATCTTTATTGCAATACCACACTTTCTTGAAGGCTGCTGCTTTATATGATGTACTGGAATCAGGTAGTGTAAGTTCTCTTTCTTTCTTTCTTTCTTTCTTTCTTTCTAGATTGCTTTGGGAACTCTTGGTTCCTTTCCTTTCCATGTCAATTTTGGAATAAGTTTGTAAATTTTTATGTTCCTATTAGAATATTTATCAGAATTGTGTTAAATCTACATTCAAATAGGACAGCATTTTTATCTGAACAATATTGAGTCTTCTGTTCCTTGACTATAATGTGTCTTACCATTTATTCAGTCCTTCATAATTTATTTAACAATATATTGTAGCTCTCAGTAGAAAGGTTTTGTACATCTTTTGTTAAATTTATACATACACAATTAAAGTATTTTGATGCTATTATAAATGGAATAATTTTATAAGTTTATTTTTTATGTTTTTAACACTAATTTAAAAATCTTCATTTGCTTTTTGTATATTAAGCTTATATTGTATAATGTTGATACATCCATTTATTAGTTCTAATAATTGTTTTGTAGATTTTCCTTGGATTATCTGCACCAATAAGCATGTTATATGCAAATAGAAATGATTTTAATTCTTCCTTTTAAATATTTATGCTTTTTATATATTTTTCTTATCTTATTGCAACAGCTAATACCTCCACTGCAACAAAGAATAGAAGGATTGAGAAGACATGTACTTGCCTTTTTCCCAGACTATAGGAGAAAAACATTCAATATTTTAAGGTAAGGTGTGATATTAGCTGTAGATTTTTTAATATGTTTTTCATTAGGTAGAGGTAGTTCCATTCTATTCTTAGTTTACTCAGAATTTTTATCATGAACTGGTGTTAAATTTTATCAAAATTTGATGATGAAATTTCTAGAACTTTTTAATCCCTTTGTCCAAGGCTGAATTCCACACCTTTCTGCCTTACATCTCATACTCACACATTTTCAAAAATGCAGCTCTTATTTGTTTTCCTATTGAAGACAGTTATCAGGCTTGCAGTAAAATCAGAAATGGAAGAGGAGACATTATCACTGAAGCTACATAATTTTCTAAAATATCATAAGACTATTATTAACAATAATATACCAACAAACTGGACAATCAAAAAGAAATAGATGTCTAGAAACATACAATCTGCCAAGACTGACTCAAGAAGAAATAAAAAAAAAACATGAACAGACCAATATCAAATAAAGATATTGGATCAGTAATCAAAAATGTTTCAAAAAGAAAAGTCCAGGGCCAGATGGCTTCACTGATGAATTCTGCCAAACATTTAAAAAGGAATTATTCATACCAAACTTTCTTCTTTTTAAAAAAAATTTATTTATTTTATTTATTTATTTTTGGCTGCATTGGGTCTTCGTTGCTGTGCGTGGGCTTTCCCTAGTTGCAGTGAGCAGAGGTTACTCTTCACTGTGCTGCACAGACTTCTCATTGAGGAGGCTTCTCTTGTTATGGAGCACAAACTCTAGTTGCACAGCCTTCAGTAGTTGTGGCATGTGGGCTCAGTAGTTGTGGCTCACCAACAGGCTCAGTAGTTGTGGTGCACAGGCTTAGTTGCTCCACAGCATGTGGGATCTTCCCGGACCAGGGATCAGACCCACGTCCGCTGCATTGGCAGGCGGATTCTTAACCACTGTGCCACCAAGGAAGTCCCATACCAAACCTTCTTAAACTCTTCCAAAAAACAGAAGAAGAGGGAATGCTTCCAAACTTATTTTATGAGGCCAGCATAAACCTGATACCAAAGAAAGATAAAGACACCATGAAAAAAGAAAACTATAGGCCAATGCCCCTGATGAACATGGATGCATTCTCAACAAAATATTAGCAAACCAAATTCAACAGCACATTAAAGGATCATACACCATGATGAAGTGAGATTTATCCCTAGGGAAGCAAGAATGCTTCATCATCAGCAAACCAATATAATGCACACTTTAACAGAATGAAGGATAAAAATCACATGATCATCTCAATAGATGCATTAAAAACATTTGGTAACATTCAACACCCTTTCATGATAAAAACTCTAACAAATTAGGTATAGAAGGAACTTACCTCAACAAAATAAAGTCCACGTATGAAAAGACCACAGTAAACATCATATTTAATTATGAAAAACTGAAAATATTTCCTCTAATATCTGGAACAAGGCAAGGATGCCCACTCTCACTGCTTCTGTTCACATAGGTCATATTCTAGACATCCTAACCAGAATAATTAGGTAAAAAAAAGGAAAGGGCATCCAAATCAGAAAGGAAGATGTAATCCCACTACTGGACATATACCCTGAGAAAACCATAATTTAAAAAGAGACATGTACCACAATGTTCATTACAGCACTATTTACAATAGCCAGGACATGGAAGCAACCTAAGTGTTCATTGACAGATGAATGGATAAAGAAGATGTGACACATATATACAAAGGAAGATTAGCCATAAAAAGAAATGAAATTGAGATATTTGTAGTGAGGTGGATGGACCTAGAGTCTGTCATGCAGAGTGAAGTAAGTCAGAAAGAGAAAAACAAATACCATATGCTTATACATATATATGAAATTAAAAAAAAAAAAAAGGTTCTCATGAACCTAGAGGCAGGATGGGAATAAAGATGCAGATGTAGAGAATGGACTTGAGGATACAGGGTGGGGGGAAAGGAAAGCTGCTATGAAGTGAGAGAGTGGCATGGACATATATACACTACCAAATGTAATATAGATAGCTAGTGGGAAGCAGCTGCATAGCAGAGGGAGATCACCTCAGTGCTTTGTGACCACCTAGAGGGGTGGGATAAGGAGGGTGGGAGGGAGACGCAAGAGAGAGGAGATAAGGTGATATATATGTATAGCTGATTCACTTTGTTATAAAGTAGAAACTAATACACCATTGTAAAGCAATTATACTCCAATAAAGATGTAAAAAACATAAAATAAAATAAAATAAATAAAAAGTCAAAAAAAAGAAGTAAAATTATATGTTTGCAGATGACATGGTCTTACATGTAAAAAACCCTAAGGACTCTACACAAACATAACAATAACAACAACAACAACAAAACTGTTAGAACTAATAAATACATTCAGTAACATTGAAAGATACAAAATAAAAATACAAAAGTAAGTGCATTTTTGTACACTAACAATGGACTATCTGTAAAGTAAATTAGGAAAACAATCTCATTTACAGTAGCATCAAAAGGAATAAAACATTTAGAAACAAACTTAGTCAAGCAAGTAAAAAACTTGTACATTGAAAACTATACAACACTGATAAGTGAAGCAGATACAAATAAATGGAAATCCATCCCATGTTCATGGATTAGAAGAATTAACATTGTTAAAATATCCTTACTACCTAAAGCAATTTACAGATTCAATTGAATTCCTAACAAAATTGCATAGGAAATTTGTACAAAAATTAGGAAAAACAATAAGATTCATATGAAACCCCAAATTCATATGAAAAAGACCCCAAATAGTCAACATAATCTTGAAAAAGAAAAACATTCTGAAGCTATCTTACTTCCTGATTTCAAAATTTTTACAAAGCTACAGTAATCAAAACAGTAAGGTATTGGCTTAAGGACAGACATAGGCACCAATGGAATAGAATAGAGAACACAGAAATAAAGTCACGCACGTACAGTCAACTGATCTTCAACAAGCATGCCAAGAATACACGATGGGAAATGACCACCTCTTCAATAAATAGTGTTGGGAAAATAGCACAGTCACATGCAAAAGAAAGAAAAAAAATCTTATCTTACACCATACAAGAAAGTTAACTCAAAATGGATTCATGTCTTAAGTATGAAATTTGAAACTGTAAAATTTCTAGAAGAAAATATCAGAAAAGCTTCTTGATAATGTCCTTGGCAATGATTTTTGAACTAAACTAAACAACTTCTGGACAGCAAAGGAAAAATCAACAAAATGAAAATACAACCTACAGAATGTGAGAAAATATTTGCAAAACATATATTTGATAAAAGGTCAATGTCCAAAATATATAAAGAACTCATATAATTCAATAGCAAAAAAACCCCAAAATGAAACAAACCAAAAAAGCACTGATTAAAAATGGGTCAAGGGAACAAACAGAGATTTCTCAAAAGAAGACATACAAATGTCCAGCAGGTACATGAAAAGGTGCTCAATTTCACTAGTCATCAGGGAAATGCAAATCAAACTCACAATGAGATACCACCTCCCCACATCTGTTAGAATGGCTATTCTAAAAAAATAAAGTTAAAAAAAATAAACATTGGCAAATACGTAGGGAAAAGGACACCTTGCACATTATTTGTGGGGTTGTAATTTGGTGTCTTCATTTTGGAAAACAGTATGTAAGCCCCTTAGAATATTAAAAATAGAGGTACCATATGATCCAGCAATTCTACTTCTGAGTATAGATCCAAAGGAATTAATATCAGGATCTCAAAGAGATATGCACATTCTCATGTTCATTGCAGCATTATTCACAATAACCAGAACATGGAAACAACTTAAATATTTAGTGGAAGAATGAATAAAAAATATACATACAATGAAATATTTTTCAATCTTAAAAAATAAGGAAATCCTGCCATTTTTAACAACATGGATGAAACTGGAGAAAATTTTGCTAAGAGAAATAAGCCAGACACATAAAGAAAAATACTACATGATATTATTTATATAAGGAATCTAAAATAGTCCAACTCAGAAGCAGAGAGTAGAATGGCGATTTCTGGAAGGATGGGAAGATGAGGAGGTATTAGTTAAAGGTTACAATATTTCAATTATATGAGATGAATAAAAACTATAGGTCTACTGTGCCGCAAAATGCTCATAGTTAACAAAATTGTACTGTATACTTAAAAGTTTGCTAAAAATATAGATCTTAAGTTAAGCATTCTTACCATCATCATGAATAAAGAGGGCAGTAGAAAACTTTTGAAGATAATGGATTTATACATGGCATAGATTGTGGTGATGGTTTAACAGATATATACTTACCTCCAAGCTCATCAGGTTGTACACATTAAATATGTACAGTATTTTGTATGTCAATCATACCTCAACAAAGTAATCAAAAAAAAAAAAAAAAACTAAGGGGAAAAAGGATGAACTTGGATATCTAGAGTTCCTTAATGATAAAGGATTTTATGTAAGAAAGGATAAATCACCCCCCCACATTTGGTACTTCCTTAATAGGAATCAATAACCCCCATCCCCTCTAACCAAGTAGGAGCTGTTGCTGATTTACACAGACATGCAAAATGACCTTTCTTTTTATTAAATTATCATAACAATGGTTAGAATTATGAAATAATATGAAATTAACACTGACACCTAATGTATTTAAATTTTGATTGTGGAGGATAATGCCTTCTTTTCAATAAGTATTTAACTGACTTCTGACTACAACCATTAATTCCTTCATGCATTTCTGTATAACGTATTTTCAGATCTTTTATTCCTATACTTTGCATACAGATAATGTTTTTACCTTCTCCTCTTGCTCCAGACCAAGTCTCATATTTCCCTGGGATTGGAATTGATCTAAGTGAGAAGGTTAACCATCTGAATGATTATTTTTTGGATTGCATTTTTCCCAAAATGGAAGAGACTTGTGTTTGAATGATCTTATGTTAAGCTAAGCTGAGATTCAGTTCATATCTATATTTACAGAGTTGAGATGTTAAAAGTAAATATCTATTTTTTGAGATGTTTAAAATGTTGTATTTCACCATTAGCATATTCCAGGACAAAATTTCTTAAAGTAAATTTGTATTTTAAATTGTTGCATATTTTCTCTACTTTGCATGAGCAGATGTTTTGGCTGACATTAGGATATTTTCCAAATGCATAAAGTTCTCTTTCTTCCTATGCACATTGTAGAACTGTATTTTTGGCTTTATGGTTCATTGGGGCCATGTAACTAGCTCTGGTCATTGAGTAGTAAAGGCCAGATAACTCAATTATACATCTGAGACCCTACAGAGTTTCCACTCATTCACTATGTCACAGGGATAGCAATGTTTTAAATAGTGGCTTCTCCATCAGACTACTTCCAAGTGGGAATGCCACTCAGCACAGCTTCTAACCAACCTGAGTAATATGAATAATAAGTAAAAACATTATATCTGTGTTTTTAGTCACTGAGGTTTGTGTTGTTTGCTGGTATGTAATGATGTAGATGGTTCTGATTAATACAAATGTAAGCTTAGCTAATAGCCTATAACTGAGAGAGAACAAATTTATATATCTATATGTATATCCATAAGCATAGATATACAGATGTATATATATATATATATATATATATATATATATATATATATATATATATACACGTTTTAGAATTTGCCATGTCTACACAGACTAAATTAAATACATCTTTACAAAACTTTATTCTAATTATGATAACATTCAACAATTTTTAAAACCTACTGTAGAGACATTATGTTAGAATTTTGAAACAGAGTAATGAACAAGAAACAGGCATGGTCTCTGACCCTAGAGAAATTATAGTCTGACTGGGGAAATAGACATTAAATGACAGTATATAAAATCCTAATTTCTATGTCCCTTTATATGTGGGCTGTGTTCCAGTTGATTCAGACAAAGGAGAGGACATAAAGTCCACCCACATTTATTTTGTATTGATAGGGGCGTACCATGAGGCAGGAAATTTCATAGTCATGGAGAGATATATCACATGGTACAATATTTAAATAAGTAGGCAAAGTTCTAATGCTAGATGATGAGTCTATATTAAAGTTAAAACAGCGAGGGCAGGGATTATAGAAAGCCAACTCAGATGCCAAGGAGTGAGTCAAATTAACTGGGTTTCAACACAGGAAAGCAACTCCAGTGGAAACCTATGAGCTTCCTAGAAAATTCAGGTAAAAGCCAACACGGCAAAGGCTACAGAAGTCAAGAAGTGTCCAATGCTTAAGATCAAAGCTGATTCCACATTTAAGGAGGCAGGACTAATTCAGTTCACCATTATTTTTTACCATGCTTGCTAATATGCTGTCTGAAATTTGTTACAGGACAGGACAGTCTGAGCCTCCTTCAAGATGCATATGAAACTACACCTCAGCAAGGAGAGGTGCATCTTTATTCCTGTCCTGCCCCTACGTTCATCAGAAACTTTTTTTTTTTTTGATTCCATATATATGTGTTAGCATATGGTATTTCTTTTTCTCTTTCTGACTTACTTCACTCTGTATGACATACTCTATGTCTATCCACCTCACTACAAATAACTCAATTTCATTTGTTTTCATGGATGAGTAATACTGTATATATGTGCCGCTTCTTCTTTATCCATTCATCTGTCAATGGGCACTTAGGTTGTTTCCATGTCCTGGCTATTGTAAATAGTGCAGCAGTGAACATTGCAGTTCATGTCTCTTTTTGAATTATGGTTTTCTCACCGTATATGCCCAATAGTGGGATTGCTGGGTCATATGGTAGTTCTACTTTTAGGTTTTTAAGGAACTTCCATACTGTTCTCTAAAGTGGCTGTATTAATTTCCATTCCCACCAACAGTGCAAAAGTCTTCCCTTTTCTCCACACCTTCTCCAGCAGTTATTGTTTGTAGATTTTTTGATGATGGCCATTCTGACCGGTGTGAGGTAATGCCTCTTTGTGGTTTTGATTTGCATTTCTGTAATGATTAGTGATGTTGAGCATCCTTTCATGTGTTTGATGGCAATCTGTATATCTTCTTTGGAGAAATGTTTATTTAGGACTTCTCCCCATTTTTGGATTTGATTGTTTTCTTGATACTGAGCAGCATGAGCTGCTTGTATATTTTGGGGATTAATCCTTTGTCACTTGCTTCCTTTGCAAGTATTTTCTCCCATTCTGTGGGTTGTCTTTTTGGTTTATGGTTTCCTTTGTCATATAAAGCTTTGAAGTTTCATTAGGTCCCATTTGTTTATTTTTGTTTTTATTTCCATTTCTCTAGAAGGTGGGTCAAAAAGGATCTTGCTGTGATTTATGTCAAAGAGAGTTCTGCCTGTTTTTTCCTCTAAGAGTTTTATAGTGTCTGGCCTTACATTTAGGTCTTTAACCTATTTTGAGTTTATTTTTGTGTATGGTGTTAGGAAGTGCTTTAATTTCATTCTTTTACATGTAGCTGTCCAGTTTTCCCAACACAATTTATTGAAGAGGCTGTCTTTTCTCCATTGTATATTCTTGCCTCCTTTATCAAAGATAAGGTGACCATATGTGCATGGGTTTATCTTGGGCTTTCTATCCTGTTCCATTGATCAATATTTCTGTTTTTGAGCCAGTACCATACTGTCTTGATTACTGTAGCTTTGTTGTATAGACTGAAACCATGAAGCTTGATTTCTCCAGCTCTGTTTTTCTTTCTTGAGTGTGCTTTGGCTATTCGGGGTATTTTGTGTTTCCATACAAATTGTGAATTTTTTTGTTCTAGTTCTGTGAAAAATTCTTTGTAGTTTGAAGGGATTGCATTCAATCTGTAGATTGCTTTGGGCAGTATAGTCATTTTCACAATGTTGATTCTTCCAAGCAAAGGACATGGTATATCTCTCCAACTGTTTGTATCGCCCTTAATTTCTTTCATCAGTGTCTTATAGTTTTCTGAGTACAGGTCTTTTGTCACCTTAGGTAGGTTTATTCCTAGTTATTTTATTCTTTTTGTTACAGTGGTAATTGGGAGTGTTTCCTTAATTTCTCTTTCAGATTTTTCATCATTAGTGTATAGGAATGCAAGAGATTTCTGTGCATTAATTTTGTATCTTGCTACTTTACCAAATGCATTGATTAGCTCTAATAGTTTTCTGGTAGCGTCTTTAGGATTCTCTCTCTGGAAGGCCTCTTGCTAATTGATATTACATGGGGCTGGGACGTCTCCGGTGGTCCAATGTCCAGACTTTGGCTCTCCCACCTCAGAGACTCAGGTCTAACACCCAGACAGAGCACCAAGACCCAGTCAGCCACATGCTGTGACAAGTTTCATGAGCCATTAGAAGGGATTTTCTATCCTCTTCAGTATCTTGCTAGTCCTCCCTTTGGCACTCTGTGGCACAATCTGGAGCTACCTACGTTTTTTTTAGTTTATCTCTGTAACCGACTCTCTGTAATGACTATCTGAGCTTTAGTTACCTTTCATAAAAAATATAGGAGATAATATTTTGGCTAGAGATTGTTATAAAAATTAAATATATATAATAATTTATGGGAGGTATATGTGCAAAATTTTAAAGTAATTTCTAAATATTTGTTATAATGATAATGTATAAATATGAGGAATTCTATCATAAGACCTAAGGGAAAATGAAGAGATATTTTCAGTATCACTGTTAGTAATATTTTTTAAATGATTAGAATGATTGCAGCACTGAATGTTAAAAAAAGAATTAAGAGCTAACCAAGTTACACTAACAAATTTATGAAAACTCTTTGTCTTTTATTTATATTGTTATCAATCTATTGATCTGGTGAGTGCCTTAGCCATAGCAAATCTTGGTTTTAATAAAGATTTGCTATGATTTCTCATAGTTTTATGCATAAGATTTTAGAAATATTGACATACATACATTTTGCTTCTTTATAAGTAGCTAAATAATTACTTACAAACAACACTGATTATATATGCTGTTGTGGGGGCATTATTAGGATACAAAAATCACTTGGAGAGCATGCTAAATATAAAAGAAATATGTGTGAGAAGAAACAGACATGATCAAGACAATGTGTAAATATAAATATCTGGCACCCTCACCTGTATTAGTCAGCTTACTGTTATGACTGTGTGATTTCAAAGGTTTTTGGAGATAGAGGGGTTCCAGATCCAGCATAAAAGCCATATGGGATCATTAAAATGATCCAATTTTTTGGCACCACTTCTAGAGTTTCCATTTCAGTAGATCTTGTTAGAGGAAAAAAAATATTTGATTTGAACAATGCTGCAGGTTATTTTGATATGTAATGATGTTTGGGAACTAGTAAAATCATGTAATTCCTTTAGTTTGCATTTGCAGAAAAGTAAAATTAGTTGTCAACAGACAACATTTAACTACAACTGAGCTGGCAGTCAAGATCATGTCTTTTTCTTGCTGTATAAGAAATTACACCAAATTATACACTTGTTTTCTGATCCTCTGTTACTAATTAAGTAACATATGCATAGTCAAATTTCATAAGGTTTGATTTAAGGCGCTGGAGAAGGTCTCCAATTTTACTATCCAACAATAGGAAATTTCCCTACTATGATTTCAACAATAAAGCTTAATTATATGAAGCTTTTTAAGACATCCAAAATTCACTAATCCAATCAAAATATATCTGTGGGGTTGATGAGGATGTCACGTCTTATATCTTTATTAGATAAAAGTTTTAATTATCTGATAATACTTTAGTTATCAGCAGTGCTGTTCTGGCAAATGTTAAACATGTGGTTTGGCTCCTCTCCCTTCAAAAAACCCAGACCTTGTGTGTGTGTGTGTGTGTGTGTACACATATATATTTATCTTAAAAATTTTAAAAGTAAAAATAAATATGTATGGCATGTAAGTTACAAATTATAACAAAATATGTACTAATTATTGCAGATTCCATATAGGCAACTGATACTCTTAGAATGGTGTGTGATTGTGGTGTTGATTTTGCTTATCTTTTTAGCTGAGGTCAATCTATGGTTACAAATGATTAATGAATACAGTTTGGACTGTTGGTTGATACTTTGTGTCTGTTTACAAGTAACAATAAACAAAAATAATGAAGACATACAGAAACTTCACCTTCAGAAATGGCATTCTTTACTTAATTTGGATAATAGTTTCAATACTGGAAAAATATTTCCTCAGTTTTTGTAGTATTCACAATGTAAAGGCTACTGTCACGACACATGTCAAAGTTTAATCTGTGTTAATAACGCTTGCTCCATCACTTTTTTAATTAGAGATTATCCGTCAACAAGCAATAAATCAAGCCCTAATTTGTAGTGTTTGCTGGTTTCTATGAATTTCAAACTATGGGTATGATGCAACTGAATGTGGGGTTGGGAAGAGGTGAGCAGTGGCACACCGTTATATGGCTTTTCCACTGTAGAGACAAAATAAACATAACTATCTTCAAAATCATAAATAGTAACATGCAATAAAATATTCAGGAAGATATGTGGTGTGTATCTTTTGTTTGTTTTTAATGTAATATATTTAAGAAAAAACAAGACCCATATATATGCTGTCTACAAGAGACCCACTTCAGACCTAGAGACACATACAGACTGAAAGTGAGGGGATGGAAAAAGATAGTCCATGCAAATGGAAATCAAAAGAAAGCTGGAGTAGCAATTCTCATATCAGACAAAATAGACTTTAAAATAAAGACTGTTACAAGAGACAAAGAAGGACACTATATAATGATCAAGGGATCGATCCAAGAGGAAGGTATAACAATTGTAAATATCTATGCACCCAACATAGGAGCACCTCAATACATAAGGCAAATACTAATAGCCATAAAAAGGGAAATCGACAGTAACACAATCATAGTAGGGGACTTTAACACCCCACTTTCACCAATGGACAGATCATCCAAAATGAAAATAAATAAGGAAACACAAGCTTTAAATGATACATTAAACAAGATGGACTTAATTGATATTTATAGGACATTCCACCCAAAAACAACAGAATACACATTTTTCTCAAGTGCTCATGGAACATTCTCCAGGATAGATCATATCTTGGGTCACAAATCAAGCCTTGGTAAATTTAAGAAAATTGAAATCGTATCAAGTATCTTTTCTGACCACAACGCTATGAGACTAGATATCAATTACAGGAAAAGATCTGTAAAAAATACAAACACATGGAGGCTACACAATACACTACTTAATAACGAAGTGATCACTGAAGAAATCAAAGGGGAAATCAAAAAATACCTAGAAACAAATGACAATGGAGACACGACAACCCAAAACCTATGGGATGCAACAAAAGCAGTGCTAAGAGGGAAGTTTATAGCAATACAAGCCTACCTCAAGAAACAGGAAACATCTCGAATAAACAACTTAACCTTGCACCTGAAGCAACTAGAGAAAGAAGAACAAAAAATCCCCAAAGCTAGCAGGAGGAAAGAAATCATAAAGATCAGATCAGAAATAAATGAAAAAGAAATGAAGGAGACAATAGCAAAAATCAATGAAACTAAAAGCTGGTTGTTTAAGAAAATAAACAAAATTGATAAACCATTAGCCAGACTCATCAAGAGAAAAAGGGAGAAGACTCAAATCAATAGAATTAGAAATGAAAAAGGAGAAGTAACCACTGACACTGCAGAAATACAAACGATCATGAGAGATTACTACAAGCAACTCTATGCCAATAAAATGGACAACCTGGAAGAAATGGACAGATTCTTAGAAATGCTCAACCTGCCGAGACTGAACCAGGAAGAAATAGAAAATATGAACAGACCAATCACAAGCACTGAAATTGAAACTGTGATTAAAAACCTTCCAACAAACAAAAGCCCAGGACCAGATGGCTTCACAGGCGAATTCTATCAAACATTTAGAGAAGCGCTAACACCTATCCTTCTCAAAATCTTCCACAATATTACAGAGGGAGGAACACTCCCCAACTCATTCTACGAGGCCACCATCACCCTGATACCAAAACCAGACAAAGATGTCACAAAGAAAGAAAACTACAGGCCAATATCACTGATGAACATAGATGCAAAAATCCTCAACAAAATACAAGCAAACAGAATCCAACAGCACATTAAAAGGATCATATACCATGATCAAGTGGGGTTTATCCCAGGAATGCAAGGATTCTTCAATATACGCAAATCAATCAATGTGATACACCATATTAACAAATGAAGGAGAAAAACCATATGATCATCTCAATAGATGCAGAGAAAGCTTTTGACAAAATTCAACACCCATTTATGATAAAAGCCCTGCAGAAAGTACGCATAGAGGGAACTTTCCTCAACATAATAAAGACCATATATGGCAAACCCACAGCCAACATTGTCCTCAATGGTGAAAAACTGAAACCATTTCCACTAAGATCAGGAACAAGACAAGGTTGCCCACTCTCACCACTATTATTCAACATAGTTTTGGAAGTGTTAGCCACAGCAATCAGAGAAGAAAAAGAAATAAAAGGAATCCAAATCGGAAAATAATGCAATTTAGTTTTTAAGAATAGATGCCTTTAATGACTGGCTTTCAATATTCCAGAAAATTTTAAAATTGGTGCTTATGAGACAGTATATCCCATACACCACTGGTTCATTTAATAATTTGGTTGAAAATATAAATAAATGGAGCACACTAATAAGAAAAATGAATCCCACTATGGGAGAAAAGTGATGCTCCAGTTAAAAGCTGCATACTTTAAGATGATGCAATGCAAATTTGGAAGTAAAATTTCAGCATAAGAATTCATCTTTGAGGGCTCTTTCATATTTCTTTTTTAAGTGAGCTCACTTGACTGGATTTAGGAAATCATATTTC
Source organism: Balaenoptera borealis (assembly GCF_965194805.1). Lineage (NCBI taxonomy): Eukaryota > Metazoa > Chordata > Mammalia > Artiodactyla > Balaenopteridae > Balaenoptera > Balaenoptera borealis. Next base: position 36,546,895 of record NC_138875.1, read on the forward strand.
CTTCTGGAAGAATGGTTTCACAGCAACTCATGGAGTCTGAAAAACAATTTGTAAGAAAGTTGGCGATAAACATGATACAAATAATGCCTGACAACCATGACAGTATTAATAGATTGACCACTATTCTTGCAACCCCATGTATTGTTCTGTTGTTGAGATCCTATTCCAGTTTGAGAATAACTTACATTTTTTGATGTTTGATTATAGATGTACTTTACCAACACCCTCCATTCCCATGTTTTTCTGCCTTGGCTAACTCTTGATGAAAATGGGCACAACTTATGAGATGACTTTTCTTATAAGTGTTATGAAACATCAAAAGAGTTCTTGAGAGTTTATACTCTGTAAATAGTATATTAAAAATAATTAGAATATAAAGGAAAGATATATGTTTCTAAAGTTTCCTGTTAGTTTTTTTTGTTTTTTTGTCTCTACATCAGAAAATTGTTTTAGCCTATAAAATTCATTTAGTAACTATCTACACAGTTCAAGAAAGTTCACAGTGAAGGCAAACATTTAATCGAGTTATGAAGAATGAATTCCTCAAATATGGAGCAACTTTAGGTAGAATACCCATGGTAAAGTTAATGATAGTTTGTTTGTTTGTTTGTTTGTTTTTTCCCTACTCCAGCCAGAGGTATCTGTTTATTTACTCAGGAGTCTGAGCTGTACATTGTCAGAAACATACAGTGGCCTTTGCAGGTTAGTAAAGATGACCCAAGAGAAGGGAAAATCATATTTCCTGCCATAGAGGAGCTAATATTCAAGTTAGGGAACTCAACTAATTCATAAGAAACCACTGGAAAGATTTTAGAACAAGGTATAACCATAAGCTAAATTAAATGCTTGAAGATAAAAATTATATGATATGAATGATATAGCTTGAAATATATGAGAGTGTTATATAGATCTTCATAAAGAGAGAAAATGTGTATGTGAGTGAATGAGTGTGTGTGTAAGAATTCATAGGTAAAAATTCATAGGGGGGAATTAAATCCTAAGACATGTTCTCTGCCTTTTGGGACTTTACTATCTCATTGGAGAAACATTAAAATAAAACACATGCATGTTTACAATGAGGTATCACCTCACACCAGTCAGAATGGCCATCATCAAAAAATCTATGAACAATAAATGCTGGAGAGGGTGTGGAGAAAAGGGAACCCTCTTGAACTGTTGGTGGGAATGTAAATTGATACAGCCACTGTGGAGGACAGTATGGAGGTTCTTTAAAAAACTAAAAATAGAACTACCATACGACCCAGAAATCCCACTACTGGGAATATACCCTGAGAAAACCATCATTCAAAAAGAGTCATTTACCACAATGTTCATTGCAGCTCTATTTACAATAGCCAGGACATGGAAGCAACCTAAGTGTCCATCGACAGATGAATGGATAAAGAAGATGTGGCACATATATACAGTGGAATATTACTCAGCCATAAAAATAAATGAAATGGAGTTATTTTTAGTGAGGTGGATGGACCTAGAGTCTGTCATACAAAGTGAAGTAAGTCAGAAATAGAAAAACAAATACCGTATGCTAACACATATATATGGAATCTAAAAAATAAAAATGAAGAACCTAGAGGCAGGACAGGAATAATGATGCAGACGCAGAGAATGGACCTGAGGACACAGGGAAGGGGAAAGGTAAGCTGGGACGAGGTGAGAGAGTGGCATGGACATATATACACTACCAAATGTAATATAGATAGCTAGTGGGAAGCAGTCACATAGCACAGGGAGATCAGCTCGGTCCTTTGTGACCACCTAGATGAGTGGGATAGGGAGGGTGTGAGGGAGATGCAAAAGGGAGGAAATATGGGGATATATGTATATGTATAGCTGATTCACTTTGTTATAAAGAAGAAACTAACACAACATTGTAAAGCAATTATACTCCAATAAAGATGTTAAAAAAAAAAAAAACTTAAAAAAAATAAATAAATAAAACACATGCCAAAAAGACTTAAGCAGCAGTAGAAACTGATGTCCCTAACTCCTATACTAGGAGGCATTACTTAGGTGTATATTAGGAAGGGAGGGCATCGTGGACTGCAATCATCTGGAAAGGCCTGGCAGAGAAGTAAAGATTCAGTTCAAAATTGCAAGCTGGTTAGTATTTTTTCTCTGCTCAATAGGACAAAAAAAAGAAACAGCAGGAACAATGAACAAGGAAGTCAAGAACATAGAATTTCAATTAGGAGTGGGATCTGAGCAGTAATGACGAGCAGCTGAATGGACAGATCAATTGTGGATTTAAGAGTTAATGCTAAAAGGGCAGCAGAGAGCTATACTGCAGTGGATTTTGGAAGCTTGACTAAGAAGTTGGGGCTTCATCCTCAAGGGAAAAGAGTGGCCAGATTTAGTCATTTCTTCTGGAGAGGGCTTCAGGATTAACAATGTTGTGTTAACAGTGTCAATATTTTTTTTTGACATGTCCTAGCGTGCCAGTGTTTCTTCTGAACTGACCAAGACATCTGGTGCACTCAATAGCTCTCTTCAGCTATCCTTTTGCAGCAGTATCTGGTTGGCTGAAACCTTTTTATGGCTGTACCACCAAGTAGCGCTTGCCCAGGTTGAGGACTAGAATGAGGCAAGTAAGGCGTTTACTCAAAAACAAAATTTAGGGGGCACGAAAAAATTTAGTAATCAAGATAAATATTTATTTCAGTGTAATATTTTAAAAAGTAAAAATCAATGCAAAGTTCCATATGAAAAAATATCAAAAAAATAAATAAAGACAGGATCAATATTCATCAAATTATTTGCATGTCCTATCTCATTTGCTCCTGTCAAGATATGAGGAACACAAGACAGTAATTGTTACTCACATGTGATCGCCATGGACAGTTGAAACTCAGATATTCACTCATTTGCTTGAAACATAAAGAACTGCAAATCTAGATAATCCTATGCCAAAAGAGTATAGTTCCCACTCCAGCTGACTGTCATGTCTTTTTATGGATGCTCTCCAAATAGATTTGGGGAAGGGGGAATTCAGAGAGCTCAGAACATTCATGATGTTCACTAACTTAAGCCTAGGAGGCTTGCTTTGTATCATGTTGATTCCATGATACATTCTTCCACCTGAGTATTTCTGTTAAGACTTGGGGGAAAAAACAAAGCATGGGAAGAAGTAAACAAAATCATCCTCAAAGAAGAAAATTAAAGAAGTTTTCACTTAAAAAGAGACTGAGAACAAACTGTGAAGTTTAAATTAAAGAGTGTAAATTACATGCTAATTACATGCAAATAGCGTATGGTCCCACTACTTCATACACCTGCCTATGAGCAACAGGGATTAAAACTAGCTGAATCCATTGCATTTTGCCATAGTCCCTGAATTAAATTTACTAGTAAAACCAACTCACATACATTTTTATTTATTATTTAGCCAATGAGGTTGGTTCCAATGTCACTAATTAGCAGTTTTAATATTTCTGAACCCCCATTATATTTGGGTCCAGGGTTCTCATCCACACCTTGTGTTCCCATCTGCATTTGCTTTAATTTGCCGCTTTGACATTCGTAGTGACCCCATCTGCACAATGGTCTCTGTGAGCTCAGAACCTGGTCAATGGCATTAGGTGGATGAATGATGGGTCTGAAGATGGTAAAGAGGCCTGTAGGCAGCAGCATCAGTGTAGAAGAGGCCAAGGCCTGAAGCCAGAGCTGATATTTATTCTACTGGCCCTAGGAGCTGGGACTGAAATGCTAGGTGCACGGCAGGTGGACTGATGAGATGGCTGGGCAGCAGCAGTTTGGAGTTGGCAAAGTTCTGCTCACATTTTGAGTGCAGTGGCCTTATTAGCATGGTTGAAGCAGTGGCTTAATCCAATGAAGTTTCCTGACAAATACATTGTCCCACTTTCAAAACTCAGATAAAATCTCAACAGGAAAACAAGCCTTCTGCATGTGAAAAGGTATTGCTCTTGGACTAAGCACTTTGCTTCTAGTGGAAGAGGGAAGGAAGGAGAGAGCATTACCCATCCCACCAGGGTAACAATAAACCTCTGTTTATCTCAGCTATCCAACCCACAAAATGGAAATAATGGTCTTGCCTATACCATAGATATGTTATGAAATTTAAATGAAATAATGTTCATGACACAGATTTTAAAAGAATAAAGCCTCATGTCTTAGAAGTTGTATTAAAAAAAATAGTGTTTGTTTTGAATATGCTAGAATGTGTCTTTTACATTTCTCCTGAGAAGGGATTTACAAGTGATCTGACTTACCATTAATCTTGCACCATTTGTTTTTGCCCGCAAATTCCAGCTAAGGTTTGATTTTGCCTATTCCCTAATCATATCTTTTGTATGTTTTCCTGTTTCTATGCTGCAATTCATGCTATTTTTTCTGCTTGAAAAGTTTCTTGCCTTGTATTTGTCTGTCAGAATTTTACTCATTTCTTCAAGTCCCACCTTAAATTTAATTTTCTCTATGAAAAATTTGTCTCCTTGTTGCTACATGAAACTTTGAAAACACAGTCTTTGAATTTCTTTATGTTACAACATACCTGCTCCTTATGATACAGTCATTTATGTCCTTGAATTATTCCCTCTCACAGATTTTAATGTTCTTTCCCGCAAGTTCCCTATGAGGTCTAGGGAAGGCTTTCCCCCATAACTCTTCAATAGATTTTGCCAGTATGAACCAAAGACTCATCCTGCACTCCTCCTCTACAAATTTCCTTTGACAAAATGTATCTAAGAAAATCCAAGTATGTCTTCACTGTTCTTAAATAGCAGGAATTTCACTTTTTGCTTTATTTTTGTGAGTGGAGGTAGGAATATAACTGGAGTCATTTCTGAAACAGAAATTTTAGGAAGTCTTTCCCTGACTATGAGAAAACAGGCAGAAAGAGCCTTGTAGAGGGCTTTCCATGTGACCTTAGGACCCATACTGAGGCAGGCAGGATATAAGATGCAAAAACATATTCATATGAATCACTGGCAAGAAAAATTATTCAAATCTCAAAATATAATAAATAACAGTGATGTATGTGAAACCCCCTAGCATATTTCTGGTACCCAGTAGGTGTTCAGTATATGCTAAAGACAACAGAATTGAGAATAGCAAACATACCTTTCATTAACAGTGCTAAATAGGGAAACAGGAAAAATGAAGGACGAAGAACACCTCAACTGATTACTCCTCCCTGTATCAGACCCAGGACACACTTATCCTGCACCAAGGGAGTTGGTGAGACGAGTACATATGTGCAGAAGGTCATCATGCCTCTCATTAACAAGTTGACCATATCAGAGTGGATCATGTCAGCTTGGTTTGGTTTGCCCAAGGGGAAGACATGCTGTCAGAATCCTTTACCATCTTAAGTCTAGTGAGAAGATAGGAGAATGCAGTTGCAACATTAATTCCATTTATCTTAGGTCAGTGGTTAGATGTGACTCATCTTCAGACCTTAGGTAAAATAATCAATGCACATTTTCAGATTGTAGCTCACTCAGTTCCAGTGCATTCCTAATGAGATGCTAGGAGCCTGGTTTCTGGTGTTGTGTGGCACTTACAAGGCATGTGACTAAGCCACTTAACTCCCTTATACCTTAAGACTAGGGTGACTATTTGCACCTTATTGCTTGTCATAGTGCTTGTTTATGCCTGCTGTCAATGTCTAATTATTAATAGCATCCCTTTTCATTCTCAAAAGTATCCATATTTTGATAATAAATTGTATGGTCACTACTTTTCAAGTACGGATCATGAACAAATAATCTATGAAGTCTTTTGCTTCCATAAATTTCTATAATTTTAACTAACTGAAGAAAACATATCTGAAATGAGACACAATTAAATATATACTATATATTTGAATATCACACTGAACCAACATTTTTATATTTCATATGCAATAAATTCACAACCCCAAACACGTTTGCAGAATTAGGTTCAACTCAGAGAGCTCATTGCTCTACTGCCCCTCCAATGCTCTACCAATGCTCTTTGATAGATAGATAAGATTAAGCAGAGCAACCTCCCAGAATGATGTAGAGCCTTATTTTTCTTTTTTCTTTTTATTTGTTCTTGTCTTTTCTAGGCTATAACGAAGTGGAGCGCTCTTTCTTCTGAAAGTCTTGTCTTTGAGAGTTCATTGGGCTTCAGTCTTCTTGAAGTAATGTTTCTCAACAAGCAAAATTTATTAACTGCAAGAAATGTAAATTTAGTTTGTGGATAAGAGTGAGAACGTTAAAATAAGAAGGGTTGCCATGGATAGAGGCAGGGTGACAAATGCTACTGAATGAAGGAGAGATAAATGTTAGAATATGAGAAAAATGAGAGAGTGCATTCAGATCTGCTAGGTTATATCCTTGACTATGAATATCTGTCAGATGTTGTGACAGCTATGTCTCATAGTATGACTTCTGGAAATAGGCTCTTGTATTTGTTTGAAAAGAAATTCATATGCTTAGTCAATGAACTGGAGGTAGATATATCAAGGAACATTTAAGAAAGAGAAAAGAAAGCTAAGGAAATGATAAGGGCAAACTGTGCATTCAACCCCTAGCTCCCACACACACACCCTGTAGCATGTTCTTTGAGCATATGTTTGGATGGATGATAGGCCTTAGTAATTTGAGAGGAAAAGTAATAGCAAAGACAATCCTGTGTGATGTCTTTAAAATTGCTTTGACTTTAGCCTGTGTCTATGTCTCTTACATTGCTCTGTTTAATGATGTTAAATAATCTCAAGTACACTTTGAAGTTGGGTAACTCACAAAGTTCTTCTTTCAAATAGCTTTGAAGTTAGATTCTGCAAAGCCTCAAATTGAAGTATAATTCAGGAATCTTGAATGTGGTATACATCTTCAGTCTCTGTGATATGGAAAGTGGTCAGACAGAGGCTGTATCTGAGAAGTCAAATGAGCAGTTGAAAAGTTTGCCTGGAGATGACCACTTTGAATATGTCAGACTAATCTTTTCCACATTTTGTTTATTACTAAAAGCAAAAAGTACTATTAATATATTTAAAAATAAGTGTTAATAATTGTCTCAGTTTTTTGAGGGTTATAAATGAAAATTACAATACATTTCCACTTTGGGCAGAATAAAACAAAACCTGGAAGAAAAAAATATACTGACAAGTAGTAAGTGAAATGGTGAGGGTTTAAATCAATGTGACTGTCCGTTCAAAATTTCAAGTTTCTAAGAAACAAGAATTAGGTAACACAGCATGCTGTGCCCAGCACAGCGTCATATAAACTCTAGCTCTTCCTATAGGCTTTCCGATTGGGAGACACAGGAAGTCACAGAAGCCATTCATCTTATAGCGGAAACTGCTGCGGGCAAGACTTCTGTGGACACTGCTTGGGAAAATCCAAAGAAATGAAAATGAGTTTCCAGACTTTTGTAAACCAGACAATGCACTAAGAAGGAGCACTAGACTTAAAGATAATTTGGCATACTCACTGAAATATAGGTACAGCGAGGAAACACATACAGTCATTAAATACATGAAAGAGGTACTCAAATACCTTGGTAATGAGAGTAATGCAAATAAAACACAAAGCAGAGTGATATTTAGTGCCATTTGACTGGCAAAAATTAATGTCTGTATTACCAAATGTTGAAAGATCAATAGGATCTTTTAAACAGTGCTGGTGGGAGTAAGAACTACTACAACTGCTTTGAAACACAGATTGATATTATCATGTAAAATTGAACACTCATGGAAAATATAACCCCAGCAATCTGACTCTTTCATACATAACCCAGGAGAAAATGCTTGCACATATGCATCAGAACATATACAACAGGATGTTAATAGCAGCACCATTTATAAAAGCAAAAACCCAGGGAAACACACACATACACACACACACACAAATTCTCATCAACAAGAGAATACAATTTGTAGTATAATAACACAGTGGAATAGTATACATTTGTGAAAATGAACTACAGTCACATGCCACAATTTAAGTAAGTCTACTTAATTTGGATAATGACTAAAAAAGTAAATTCATGAAAATTATATATTATAAAGTTAAGAAAATAGCTAATACTATCACATACACAGTCTGGGATCTGGTATTTCACCACTTAAATGTTACCTTTGTGTGTCTTATGAAAGTTTCTACCTCCAAGAAGACTTTGTTCATGCGCACATGCCCCTGGGATGAAGAGCATCCATTACTTTTAGAAGGAAGTGGCATTAGACAGCCCAGAGAAAGCAAAGTCTGGCTGGAATAAGGCAGGTGATCATTTACAGAGGTGTCCAGGCCCCAGAACATTAGGGCATAGCCAATGAAAATAATGTTTGAAAGGCATCAAAGTCAACCTTTCTCTCCATTTTTATTCTCCAAAGAGCTGCACTAAACATGGCAGTTTTAAGAGGTGAATTTGGATATACTTCAGCAGTCCAATCTCTCCCCACCAGGATGGACCAGGCCATTTCCCTATTTTGGTGCTTAACCTAATTTGGAATCCTCCTTTGCAAAATGCCTTTACCACCTGCCTGAGGTGAAAGAAGCAAAGCTCACGCCAACTGATAGAAATGTTTTCTGCAAGGCTGAGTTAACAGGGCAACCTTACATTATCTTTTGCTGAATAAGGAAATTTCTTCCAACAGAGAAGGCTGAGAATGTACTTTTCTTTATTCTCTTAAATGAAACTCAGGTTTAGTGGAGAGCAGCCTAAGAAGTAGATTTCACATATTGGCAGTGATACTGATGTTCTATCTTGAGGAATGAAGGAATACCTGGGAAAGGAAAGTGCGTTTTCTCATAGACCATCACTAGAAAACAACACAAATTCCTCAGTGGCATATCTTCTCTGGATCAAATAATTTCCATGTGCTAACATCCATGTTATTGCTTCCCATTATTCAATAAGAAAGAAGCCTCCATAACTCTCCTGGACCATTGCAACAATCTTTAGTTTCCCATACATAAAACATAACCTTTACTCTTATCACCAAGTTCATTGTCTCCTCCATCATCTATATCATGTCCCTCTAAGGGCTCAAATACTTCCAGGGCCTCTCCATTACCTATAGGATAATGCTTGAAGTTAACTTGACATTGAAAGTCTTCCACATTCAGGCCCTGATTTATCTTTATAAACCAAAGCCCAGCTATTGTCATCACAAATGTTCTATGGCCAGGTCTCTGTGGCCCATCAATTCTATTGACTGCTACACCTTTGCCAATTCTACTGTGTTATCATGTAGTTCCCCCAACTGAATACAATATGTGTCCTTTCATAAAATCCTATCTACCCTTATGTCTTCCCCTTCCTCCCTAAAATCTTCCTGATTACTTCAGCATGTCCCACTTTTCCTCTCTCCACAACTTTTGCATCACTTTTGGCCAAGAGAACCCCACACTATGCATTATGTCATAATATTGATACATCTTGACTTATTGGGTGTGTCAAGTGTGCTCATTTCATCCATTTAATCAACTAATGTGACTATATTATTACTTTCTCAAGTTCAATTTCTGGGTCTTAGGCTTATTTCTCTCCTCCCACCAAACATCACTGCAATGGCCATGTTCATGCTGACATTTGAAAATTATTTTGCGTTAATTTAAACCATCAAGAAAAATAATTAAATGAAAATCATCTCCATTAGCAACACTATAAAATTCACATTGACTGCAAGAAAGATCAGTAATGGGTTCAATTAAAAAAAAATATCACTGATGTGCTCAGACTCTGAACAAGTAGCACAGAGGATGCTGTGGTGTGTTGAATAGTATCCTCAAAAAATCTGTATCTACTCAGAACCTCAGAATATGACCTTATTTGTAAATCGAGTCTTTGCAGTTGTAGTTAGTTAAGTTAAGATGAGCTCATACTGTCTTAGGATGGGCCCGAAATCCAATGACTGATGTCTTTATAAGGAGAGATGAAGACACACAGATACACGCAGGGAAGAAAGCCATGTGACAATGGAGGCAGAAACTGGAGTGATACAGCTACACGACAAGGAAGCCAAGGACCTGAGAGCCACCAGAAGCGAGGAAGAGGTGAGAAAGTACTTTTTGCTAAAGCCTTCAGAGGGGGCATGGCCCTACTGGCATCTTGATTTCAGACTTCTAGCCTCCAGAACTGTGAGAAAATAAATTTCTATGTTTAAAGCTATCCAGTTTGGGGTAATTTGTTACGGCCGCCCCAGGAAACTAATACAGATGTTGAGTGTTATATTAAGTGTCCTGATTGTGAGTGAGGCGTATCATTCAGAATAGAGATTTTAACATTAACTGAAAAACAGTTCTGTCAGAGAAAATCTTTTTCTAGAGAAAGCTTTAAAAATAGAGTAGCTTCTCATTTTTCTGGGATGGTTTTGATGTGATCCTACTTGAAAGGAGGTGAATGAACCAAGTGACCTTTGAAGATCTTCCTCAATCCTTTGATGCTAGGATTTTATGAACTCTGCTCACTTGATAATATGGAAGAGCTTTATTTATGCATTTATATTTCCAGAACAGTTCTCCATCTCAAAATTTCTCTTACAGGCAAATAGATGCCTTCGTGGCCTCCACTCCCCTCTTTCACCACATATACACTAAAGCACAGCCATGTCTTTGTTCATACTGAAGTATTTGTTTTTTACTAATAACCTTTGAAGGATGTCCCTATTAAGGGTCCACTATGCTGTTTTTGTTCACTCTTTTAGGTGACGTTGTTTGATAAAGGTTTTTTGTTTGTTTGTTTCTTTCTTTCTTTTCAGCCAGTGGGGTTTAACTATGCCATCAAAGTCGATATTGGCAGTCTTAGTCATTTTGGGTTGCTAGGACAAATTACCATAGACTGGGTGGCTATCACACACATGTATTTCTTACATCTCTGGAGACTGGGAGTCTGTGATCATGGTGCCAGCATGGTTGAGTTGTGGTGAGAACCAGCTTCCTGGTTTGTAGATGGCTGACAACAGAAAGAGTGGAAGCAAGCTCTCATATCTATTCTTATAAGGGAAATAAATCCATTCATGAAGGTTTCACCCTCATGACCTCATTAACTCCCAAAGGCCCCATCTCCTAAAGCTATCACATTGGGGTTAAAATTTTAACATATAGCTTTTGTAGGGATCCAAACATTAAGTCCATAACAGTGGTATTTCTTAAAATTTCTGTATTAGTCATAATTGGGTAATTTCAGTGGCTTAAAACAAAATGTTCCCTCTCACTTGCCTAAACGTCCATCTTGGGTCAATGGGAGGCTTCACTCCACATCCTACTCATTCAAAAATGCATATCAGGGACTTCCCTCGTGGTCCAGTGGTTAAGACTCTGTGCTTCCACTGCAGTGGGCACAGGTTCCATCCCTGGTCAGGGAACTAAGATCCTGCATGCCATTCAGGCAAAAACCAAACAAACAAACAAAAAAAACAGGCAGGTCTATGGAGCTCCAACAGCATCTGGAACACTTTGGAAGTGCAAAGGAAATGTGGGGAACCATGTACTAGTTGTAAGTCTTCCACTTCAATATGCCACATATATCCTACCATCATATCTCATTGGCCAGAGAAAGTAATATGTCTATACACAATTTCAAAGGGGCAAGGAAGTGCAGTCCTACTATGTCTTCAGAAGGAGAAGAGCTATAAAGTTACAACATAAACTATGACCAGCATTCCAGGCCACAATTCAGATTATTTGTTATTTGACTTTATATCTAGCATAATAGGTACTCATTATAGCATCTTCCAAGTCTTAAAGGGATTTCTGTTTCAGCTAAGGATTCTCTTTGAGAAAGGAATCACAGATGCAGACGAGCATTCAAGCTGACCCTCTAAAGAGGACTAGGAGTCTCAGGATGGAAACTGGGATGCAGAATGTTCTGAGAAGATTAAGCAGAAAAAGTAGAGTTTCAAGGCCAAGCCATGCAAGTGCCTGAAAGGTTTGGGGCCAGGGAGAAGGATATAGGAAGTTCACGTGACTAGAATATCAGCATTAGGAATACTGGGGTGGTTAAAGTAATTATTTCTGTTCAGATCCTTAAGTCTGCATTTTTGCATAGAGTTCCACATCCCAGGCTTATGTGACTGGGATCCTGAGTTTGCACCTGTAATCTCACTATTAGATCTACTCCCGCTTGAACTTACCTATAAACTATTTCATCCCACAGGACATAAATGAAGATAAAGAGAGTGAGGCATGTAGGTTGTGAAATTTAAAGAGACACCCCCTTTCAAACACTAACCTTGCAACGGCACAAACCAGAGAATCATCAAGGCCAGGATGCAATTTTTTTTTTTTAAAGTTTGAAATATTTAAAGCATAAAATAGAAATTCATAATTTTTGAGTTTCCTTTTTATATAGACAAAATCTATCAGGGAATTCCTGCTAGCCATGGACCCATTTCTTGTGTGTTGGTTTTTCTCCATTTACACCCACCTCCACCCCTCAACACACACACACACACACACACACACACACACTTCTCTATACCCATCTGCCCCACCATGTGCTCCTATAATGTATCCCTTCTTCCAATTTCCAGCTCCTAATGGGCACCACTAGCACTATAGCCTCCCTGAAGTCCTTTGGCCCTAAGGAAGGGCTGCTAGTCTCCATGTGCAATTGTTGCAAGAGATTGTTGTAGTTCTCTAAGTGGAGCCTTCCTATCTTCTTTCTGTTCCCCTAAACCTGCCTATACCTCTATAAAAATTCCCTTCATTAGTTACATTTAAACCTGTAAATTCTGTTTCCTCATAAGACTCTGACTAATAAAATCTATTTAATCCCAAGCTTTCCCCATAGCACAAAATTAATGAATCTGCATATTTTCCACACGTGAAAGGTAAGGAAAAGGACAGATTCCTGTTATACTTCTCCAGCCTGATTCATGCTGATTTGCCTGAGGCAAGTTTCCAGGTAGATCATATTAGTATCATCAATTATTACGATGTTTTCCTGATTTCTGTATTATGAAGAAGCATATTTTTCATCTCACTCTTTAAAATAGCATACAAACCCAAGATTTAAAATAATAAAAAGAAAATTAAGAAGCTCACGCTTTCCTCAATACCATCCAGAAGTTTCTCATGAGAGAGAGAAAGGCTGTTTGAACGGTGATGAGAAGGCACCAAAAAGTTTATAAAGGAAACAAATTCCCCTTGGGCAGTAATCAGTGGTCAGACAGTATCTGACAAGCACAGCAGAATTTTAGCTATTGCTCTAGGGCTGTTCTTAGTTCTGGTCAATTCCTTTGCTAACTGGGATATGAAAGGAGTCCAAGTGAAAATAGTCCAGAGGAAAAAAATAAGCAAGATAATGTAAAACAAACTCATTATATCTGGAATATTAAGGTTTTTCCCTAGAAGATTTTCTTCTTTTTGCCCTAGAGCACTTGAAAGTTCTGAAGATCCATTTAATGTAAAGGCAAAATAATATAAGTCAAAATAATATTTTACATAATGCTTATTTTAGGTTTAAAAGCTTGCTACAATGAAACTGGAACTATAGTGAACTTAAAACAGCAAAGTAAACTGCAGATGCCCCATAAAAATATATAGGCAGTAGCCAACTGATGCAAGCAAATAAGCTTTATGGTACAGGACAACGGATTTGCATTAACACCTAAATTCTTTGCCTTGTTCTGATGTTCTCATGCAGTAGTAGCATCTCTTCCTAGACTTTTTTCTCAATAAGGAACAGCCGTTCTATTTCCTAACTAATTAGAATGGTTTATAATTAGATTTTGGCCTGTAGGAAGGGACTAATCTCTCTAAGAGGTGTGGGAGATTCGGCAGCTTCTGTTAGCAAGGGTATTCATGCCAACTTTTATTTATTTATTTTTATTGTGAGTTTCATTTAATAAGGAGGCTTCATTCCACAGATTTCCTTTTGATGTCAGGATTAAAGTAAATTTTAAAATTCTATCTCCTCTACACAGAAATCTTTAGGTTTGGAATAGCCATTGAACGCCGCAAGATTAAGAATCTGCTGATTCTCACATCTTTATCCAAAAGCAAGTAATTCGGGTTTCTCTTCCCCTCCCCACTAAACCCCCACCTCCTGCTTCCCATCTCAGTCTGTTCTTCAAATGCAGTGATGGTGCAAGACACTCAGCTAGATGCCATGGTGTATGAAAACAGATGGGTAGAATCTTTCTAGAAGTTTACAGGATTACTGAAAACTGTGTTATCAATAATAATGTCAGCTTGAAGTGGACATCAGGGTCACCATGCAAGGCATGCATGATTAGGTGACATATGAGCTCTACAAACATTAAGAAATATATTTTCAGAGGAAATTTTTCCAATCATGCGCCTGTCACCAGACAGAGCTATCATTTGGAGACGTCATTTGCCTCATTAATATAATAAATAACATCATTCTTGTCGTTTCTTCCTGGTCTAAAAGTTTGTGGTTCTGTGATTATTTTACACCAGGTGTATTGGAGATGAAGTGGATTCTAGAATTCTTACTGGGCGATAAGGCCACACTCTCCATAAAGAGGTTGAAGTAAGGGAGGTTAGCTTTTAACATAGAAACCACAGTCTAGCACATGAGTCACCTCACCTCTCTCTCCTTCCGGAGTTTATAAAGTATATAAGCATAATTCTTTGTGAGACCTTTTCTTACTTTGCATTTTAAAAATATGAAATTAACAGTTTTAGGTAACTCATGTATTACTGAAATTGTATAAGGTAGAAATGAAAGTTGTAGATCCCATGGTTTTTCATATTGCAATTCCTCTGGACTCAATCCCTTCCCCCAGGATGGCAGGAAGAGGGTATAAGCTCTCATACTCACCTCTCATACCCAGCCTACAGTGGCTTAAATCATCCCTCATGACGCAGAGCTTCATTCTGCAGCTGTGACTAGACGTAGACTCAGAAATGAAGTGAGATGGAGATGAAGAATGAGGATAGCAGAGGATGGATGGTCAGATTTCAAAACAATAATATCTCAACAATTTTGTCCCTCAAGTTGCTCGATGTCCTTGTCCCTCCTACTGTGTATTCCTACATATTTTATCCATCCTTAAAATTCCAGTACAAATTCTTCCTTTTTGAAGCCATTTAGGGAGACCCAGTTCACTGGGACATAATATTCCTGGCTCCTAAGTAGGCAGACATGGTCTCTCCCATGTGTAAAGTGGCTAAAAACATATGCTTCTCAATCAGACCTCCTGGATTCACACCCTAGCAAGCCTGTTCACTAGCTATGTTACTTTAGACAGGTTACTGACAGAGACTATGCCTCAGTTTCTCCATTTGTAAAATAGAACAATAATATACCTGCCTTATAAAGTTGTGGTGAAAATTGATGTAATACTTATAACTCATGCCAAATAGCACTGGGCTCATAGTAAACATTAAACATCCAGTGATGTCACCTATTTTCATGTGACACCTAATAATATTCCAAGGTGTATGTCCTTTTACATAGTTTGACTGTAAACTCCTTGAAATTCGTTTTTATTTCCATCTTCCTGGCACCCAGCAGAACATCTTGCAGATCAGATATTAAGCAAGTATTATCCAGCCTATGCTTGGCAGGAATGATTCATAGAAATATGACCTAAGGAGTGGCCAAAGAAGGCAGCTTTTATACTTTTTTGACAAAGAAACAATACATTTGAGAGGAATTGAAAGGACAAAGGAACTTAGGTTTGGGTGTTTAATTAATAAGAAATTTAAGGAAAGTTTGGGCTTGGGTAGTAAATTAGTAAAGAAGTAACATGATTTCTTTATACAGGTTTTTCATTCCTGAATTCCCTATGATAAGGATGTCTTTTTACCTCCCAGTACAGGGAGTGTACCTTTCACGTGGGAGAATTATTTCCTGTTTTCAGGGAAACGGGGGAGGGTTAAAGTGTCCTTCTTGCATCAGCCATTTCTTAAGTACCTTTAATTCAAAATAATCAATATTCCACTGAGGCATATTTTGGGGCAGCATGTCCTGGAACCCAATAATATAATGAACAGGGTTAGAATCAGACCATTCAGAAGAGTGTGATATAGACAATGTATATTTTTCCATTATAATATAATCTTTTTTCTACAGTCTCTTATCTTTTGATAAAAAATGATCTCAAATAAGTCTCTTGATTATGAAATAAGGCTGATCTCATTAGATTTGGCCTGATTATTGACTATTGACATAGGTACATTGAAAGTGTTACTATACCACATGGACATTTTTTTACATTTGCTTTTCTAGAAATGTTCGTGAAGGATCTCAGACTGGATTTTTTTTTTTTTTTTTTTTATTGAAGTACAGTTGATTTACAATGTTGTGTTAGTTGTTTCAGGTGTATAGTAAAGTGATTCAGTTTTGTATATATATATATACATATATATACGTATTATATATATACGTATATATATGTATTCTTTTCTCAGCTTCTTTTCCATTACAGGATATTACAAGATATTGAATACAATTCCCTGTGCTATGCAGTAAGTCTTGTTTTCTATCTATTTTATATATAGTAGTGTGTACCTGTTAATCCCAAACTCCTAAATTATCCCTCCCCCCCTTTTCCTCTTTGGTAACCATAAGTTTGTTTTCTATGTCTGTGAGTCAGACTGGATTTTTAAAAGACTTTTATGGCTAGAAAGCCAAGCCAAGAAACCCTCTACCAGATTTCACTTAGAGTACCTATAAGTTGAGTAAATGCATCACTTTGTCATGTACCATAATATTCTAGGATTCCTGGGCCTGCCTGAAAGTGACCTTGCATACCCACTTTTAAGGATGAGAACTCTAAAAACCAGGTACCAAGCCACTTTTCCCAAGAGAGATTCATAAGCATTGATTCAATAAAGTCAAACTTAATTACTTAGAAGTGGCTGGTCAGAGCTGATTAAATGAGGATGGAGTCAAGATGGCTGTGTGGGAAGATGCAGAGTTTGCATGTCCCCACAACTAGGGTGCCTGCCAGATGGTGGTGGGGGACCTTGATGCCCAAGGAGATGGAAGGAACACCCAAGCAAACAGGTAGGATGTGGGGGGACTGAGTTGGGGGGAGGAGTGGAGGCCAGACAGGACTGGCACCTCTGAGGGGTGGCTGAGACAGGGGAGGGTTTCCCATGCCTGGAGGTACCCTTGGGAGCTCAGATCAGAGTGGAGGATTCCAAGCCTTTCTCTTACCCAATCAGCCCAGGGAAGTCAGCCCAGATCTCAGGCAGGGTCCTATGCCCTCCAAGGACCCCTCCGGGCCACTTTGGTCCTGGGAGCATAGGAGGGAGGCCAAGAGATAGCAGTAGAGGCAGGCAGGAGGGGACCTCCAGGACTGGAGGAGCAGGAGAGGACCAGGGGACGTTTGCCCTGCCCACTTGAGCCCAGAAAACCTGCTGAGTGACCAGGCCAGGTACCCTGACTTCTGAGAACAGAAGCAGGAGGCAGGCCTGTGCCCCTCTGGTTTCATTGAGCTTAAGCCCCACCCCCCACACCACCCAGGGCCTTTTCCAGGCCTGTGGGTCCTAATCATAGGCCCCACTCACCACCCAAACCCTGCCCCTGTTGAGGTCCCACCCTCCACAACCAAGGCCTTTTCCACATTTTTTTTTTTTTTCTCTCCTCTTTTTTATCACTGTGGTTCTGTTTTACCTTCTGGTTGTTGTTTCAGTTATATTTTCATTTTTATATTCTTTCTAACATATCTGTTAGTTTCCTAGTCTAATTTTATTTTTTAATTTGTTATTGTTTGTTTGTTTGTTAGTTTGTTTGTTTTGCTGCCTCTCATGGCTTACAAGATCTTGCTTCATGAGCCTGGGGTCAGGCCGCATCTCCTGCAGTGGGAACTCGGAGTCTAAACCACTAGACAAACAGAGAAACTCAGACTCCAGAGAATATTCATCGGAGTGAGGTCTCCCAGAGGTCCTCGTCTCGGCACCAAGACCCAGCTCCACCCAACAGTCTACAAACTCCATTGTTGGAAGCCTCAGGCCAAACAACCAGTAAGACAGGAACACAATACCACTCATCAAAAAAAAAATGAGATGGCAAAAAAATGTCATGGATAAAGGAGCAAGTTAAAAACCTACAACACCAAATAAGTGAAGAGGAAAAAGGCAATCTACCTGAAAAAGAATTCAGAGAGGGCAGACAGCAGAAGCAAGAAGAACTACAATCCTGCAGCCTGTGGAACAAAAAACACATTCACAGAAAGATAGACAACATGAAAAGGCAGAGAGCTATGTACCAGAGGAAGAAACAAGATAAAACCCCAGAAAAACAACTAAATTAAGTGGAGATAGGCAACCTTCCAGAAAAACAATTCAGAATAATGATAGTGAAGATGATCCAGGACCTCGGAAAAAGAAGGGAGGCAAAGATCGAGAAGATACAAGAAATGTTTAACAAAGACCTAGAAGAATTAAAGAACAAACACCTAGAAGAATTCAAGAACAAACAAACAGAGATAAACAATACAATAACTGAAATGAAAAATACGCTAGAAGGAATCAATAGCAGAATAAATGAGGCAGAAGAACGGATAAGTGACCTGGAAGACAGAATAGTGGAATTCATTGCCATGGAAAAGAATAAAGAAAAAAGAATGAAAAGAAATAAAGACAGCCTAAGAGACCTCTGGGACAACATTAAACGCAACAACATTCACATTATAGGGGTCCCAGAAGGAGAAGAGAGACAGAAAGGACCCAAGAAAATATTTATAGAGATTATAGTCAAAAACTTCACTAACATGGGAAAGGAGCTAGACACCCAAGTCCAGGCAACGCAGAGAGTCCCAGGCAAGATAAACCCAAGGAGAAACATGCCAAGACACATAGTAATCAAATTGACAAAAATTAAGACAAAGAAAAATTATTGAAAGCAAGAAGGGAAAAACGACAAATAACATACAAGGGAAATCCCATAAGGTTAACAGGTGATTTCTCAGCAGAAACTCTACAAACCAGAAGGGAGTGCATGACATAATTAAAGTGATGAAAGGGAAGAACCTACAACCAAGATTACTCTACCCGGCAAGGATTTCATTCAGATTCGACAGAGAAATCAAAAGCTTTACAGACAAGCAAAAGCTAAGAGAATTTAGCACAACCAAACCAGCTCTACAAGAAATGCTAAAGGTACTGCTCTAGTGGGAAACACAAAGGAAGAAAAGACCCTACAAAAACAAACCAATAACAATTAAGAAAATGGTAATAGGAACATACATATAGATAATTACCTGAAACGTGAATGGATTAAATGCTCCAACCAAAACACACAGGCTTGCTGAATGGGTACAAAAAAAAGACCCATATATATGCTGTCTACAAGAGACCCACTTCAGACCTAGGGAATATACAGACTGAAAGGGGGGAGCTGGAAAAAGAAATTCCATTCAAATGGAAATCAAAAGAAAGCTGGAGTAGCAATGGTCATATCAGGTAAAATAGACTTTAAAATAAAGAATGTTACAAAAACAAGGAAGGAAACTACATAATGATCAAGGGATCAATCCAAGAAGAAGATAAAACAATTATAAATATATATGCACTCAAAATAGGAGCACAACAATACATAAGGAAACTGCTAACAGCTCTAAAAGGAAATCAACAGTAACACAATAATAATGGGAGACTTTAACACCTCAGTTACACCAATGAACAGATCATCCAAAGAGAAAATTAATAAGGAAACATAAGCTTTAAATGCCACAATAGACCAGATAGATTTAATTGATATTTATAGGACATTCCATCCAAAAACAGCAGAATACACTTCCTTCTCAACTGCACATGGAATAATCTCCAGGATAGATCACATCTTGGGCCACGAAACAAGGCTCAGTAAATTGAAGAAAACTGAAGTCATATCAAGCATCTTTTCTGACCACAACACTATGAGATTAGAAATCAATTACAGGGAAAAAAAATGTAAAAAACCGAAAACACATGCAGGCTAGATCACTGAAGAAAATCGAAAAAACCTAGAGAAAAATTACAACAAAAACACGATGATTCAAAACCTATGGGATGCAGCAGAAGCATATCTAAGAGGGAAGTTTATAGCAATACAAGCCTACCTCAAGAAACAAGAAAAATCACAAAATAAACAATCTAACTTTACACGTAAATGAACTAAAGAAGAGCAAACAAAAAGCATAGTTAGTAGAAGGAAAGAAATAAAGATCAGAGCAGAAATAAATGAAATAGAAACAAAGAAAACAAGAGCAAAGATCAATAAAACTAAAAGCTGGTTCTTTGAGAAGATAAACAAAATTGATAAACCATTAGCCAGACTCATCAAGAAAAAGAGGGAGAGGACACAAATCATTAAAATTAGAAATGAAAAGGGGGAAGTTACAACAGACAGCACAGAAATACAAAGCATCTTAACAGACAAGCAACTTTATGCCAATAAAATGGACAACCTGGAAGAAATGGACAAATTCTTAGAAAGGTATAACCTTCCAAGATTGAACCAGGAAGACATAGAAAATATGAACAGACCAATCACAAGTAATGAAACTGCAACAAAAAATCTTCGAACAGGGGGGTCTGGGCAAGATGGCGGAAGAGTAAGATGTGGAGATGACCTTCCTTCCCACAGATAAATTAGAAATACATCTACACTTGGAACTGCTCCTACAGAACACCCACTGAACGCTGGCAGAAGACGTCAGACCTCCCAAAAGGCAAGAAACTCCTCACGTACTTGGGTAGGGCAAAAGAAAAAAGAAATAACAGAGACAAAAGAATAGGGACAGGACCTGCACCAGTGGGAGGGAGCTATGAAGGAGGAAAGGTTTCCACACAATAGGAAGCCCCTTCGCAGATGAAGACTGTGGGTGGCAGAGGGGGGGAAGCTTTGGAGCCATGGAGGAGAGCACAGCCACAGGGGTGCAGAGGGCAAAGCAGAGAGATTCCTGCACAAAGGATCGGTGCTGAGCAACACTGACCAGCCCAAGAGGCTTCTCTGCTCACCCGCCAGGGCGGGCGGGAGCTGGGAGCTGAGGATTGGGCTTCGGTCAGATTGCAGGGAGAGGACTGGGGTTGGCTAAGTGAACACAGCCTGAAGGGGTTAGCGCACCACAACTAGCCGGGATGAAGTCCAGGAAAAAGTCTGCAGCTGCCGAAGAGGCAAGAGACTTTTCCTTGGCTCTTTGTTTTGCGGTGTGCAAGGAGAGGGGATTCAGAGCGCCAGCTAAACGAGCTCCAGAGACTGGCATGAGCCGCGGCTATCAGCGCGGACACCAGAGAAGGGCATGAGACGCTAAGGCTGCTGCTGCCACCACCAAGAAGCCTGTGTGCGAACACAGGTCACTATCTACACCGCCCCTCCCAGGAGCCTGTGCAGCTCACCACTGCCAGCGTCCCATGATCCAGGGACAACTTCCCCAGGATGCGCAGCGAGACTCAAGGCTGCTGCAATGTCATGCCGCCCACTGCTGCTGCAGGCTCGCCCCACATCTGTACCCCTCCCTCCCCATGGCCTGAGTGAGCCAGAGTCCCCAAAGCAGCTGCTCTTTTAACCCCGTCCTGTGTGAGCGAACAACAGATGCCCTCAGGCGACCTACACGCAGAGGTGGGTCCAAATCCAAAGCTGAACCCTGGGAGCTGTACGAACAAAGAAGAGAAAGGGAAATTTCTCCCAGCAGCCTCAGAAGCAGCGGATTAAAGCTCCACAAACAACTTGATGTACCTGCATCTGCTGAATACCTGAATAGACAACGAATCATCCCAAATTCAGGAGGTGGACTTTGGGAGCAGGATATATTATTTTTTCCCCTTTTCCTTTTTTTGTAAGTGTATATGTGTATGCCTTTGGGTGAGATTTTGTCGGTATAGCTTTGCTTTCACTATTTGTCCTAGGGTTCAGTCCATCCGTTTTTTTTGTTTTTTTTTTTTTTTTTTTACTTAAAAAAATTATTTTTCTTAATAAATTTTTCCTTAATAATTTTTTTCTTGTTTTTTATTTTAAAAAATTAAAAAACGTTTTCTTAATAAAATTTTCACTTAATAATTTTTTTCTTTTTATTATAAAAAATAAATTTATTTTTAAAAATTAAAAAAAAATTTTCTTAAAAAATTTGTTTTTAATAATTTTTTTCTTATTTTTTATTATAATAGCTTTATTTTACTTTATTTTATTTTATTTTATCCTCTTTCTTTCTTTCTTTCTATTTTTTCTCCCTTTTATTCTGAGCCGTGTGGATGAAAGGCTCTTGGTGCCCCAGCCAGGCATCAGGGCTGTGCCTCTGAGGTGGGAGACCCAAGTTCAGGACACTGGTCCACAAGAGTCTTCCCAGCTCCTCGTAATACCAAATCACGAAAATTTCTAAGGGATCTCCATCTCAACATCAAGACCCAGCTTCACTCAATGACCAGCAAGCTACAGTGCTGGACACCCTATGCCAAACAACTAGCAAGACAGGAACACAGCCCCACCCATTAGCAGAGAGGCTGCCTAAAATCATAATAAGACCACAGACATCCCAAAACACACCACCAGACGTGGACGTGACCACCAGAAAGACAAGATCCAGCCTCATCCACCAGAACACAGGCACTAGTCCCCTCCACCAGGAAGCCTACACAACCCACTGAACCAACCTTAGCCACTGAGGACAGATACCAAAAACAAAGGGAACTACGAACCTGCAGCCTGTGAAAAGGAAACCCCAAACACAGTAAGATAAGCAAAATGAGAAGACAGAAAAACACACGGCAGATGAAGGAGCAGGGTCAAAACACACCAGACCTAACAAATGAAGAGGAAATAGGCAGACTACCTGAAAAAGAATTCAGAATGATGATAGTAAAGATGATCCAAAATCTTGGAAATAGAATAGACAAAATGCAAGAAACATTTAACAAGGATGTAGAAGAACTAAAGAGGAAACACGCAATGATGAAAAACACAATAAATGAAATTAAAAGTACTCTAGAAGGGATCAATAGCAGAATAACTGAGGCAGAAGAACGGATAAGTGACCTGGAAGATAAAATGGTGGAAATAACAACTGCAGAGCAGAATAAAGAGAAAAGAATGAAAAGAACTAAGGACAGTCTCAGAGATATCTGGGACAACATTAAACACACCAACATTCGAATTATAGGGGTCCCAGAAGAAGAAGAGAAAAAGAAAGGGACTGAGAAAATATTTGAAGTGATTATAGTTGAAAATTTCCCTAATATGGGAAAGGAAATAGTTAATCAAGTCCTGGAAGCACAGAGAGTCCCATACAGCATAAATCCAAGGAGAAACAGGCCAAGACACATATTAATCAAACTATCAAAAATTAAATATAAGGAAAAAATATTAAAAGCAGCAAGGGAAAAACAACCAATAACACACAAGGGAATCCCCATAAGGCTAACAGCTGATCTTTCAGCAGAAACTCTGCAAGCCAGAAGGGAGTGGCAGGATATACTTAAAGTGATGAAGGAGAAAAACCTACAACCAAGATTACTCTACCCAGCAAGGATCTCATTCAGATTCGATGGAGAAATTAAAACCATTACAGACAAGCAAACGCTGAGAGAGTTCAGCGCCACCAAACCAGATTTACAACAAATGCTAAAGGAACTTCTCTAGGCAAGAAACACAAGAGAAGAAAAACACCTACAATAACAAACCCAAAACATTTTTAAAAATGGGAAAAGGAACATACATATCGATAATTACCTTAAATTTAAATGGATTAAATGCTCCCACCAAAAGACACAGACTGGCTAAATGGATACAAAAACAAGACCCATATATATGCTGTCTACAAGAGACCCACTTCAGACCTAGGGACACATACAGACTGAAAGGGAGGGGTTGGAAAAAGATATTCCATGTAAATGGAAATCAAAAGAAAGCTGGAGTAGCAATTCTCATATCAGACAAAATAGACTTTAAAATAAAGACTATTACAAGAGACAAAGAAGGACACTATATAATGATCAAGGGATCAATCCAAGAAGAAAGCACAACAATTGTAAATATTTATGCACCCAACATAGGAGCACTTTAATACATAAGGCAAATACTAACGGCCATAAAAGGGGAAATCGACAGTAACACAATCATAGTCGGGGACTTTAACACCCCACTTTCACCAATGGACAGATCATCCAAAACGAAAATAAATAAGGAAACACAAGCTTTAAATGATACATTGAACAAGATGGACTTAATTGATATTTATAGGACATTCCACCCAAAAACAACAGAATACACATTTTTATCAAGTGCTCACGGAATATTCTCCAGGATAGATCATATCCTTCGTCACAAATCAAGCTTTGGTAAATTTAAGAAAATTGAAATCATATCAAGTATGTTTTCCGACCACAACGCTATGAGACTAGATATCAATTACAGGGAAAGATCTGTAAAAAATACAAAAACATGGAGGCTACACAATACACTACTTAATAACGAAGTGATCACTGAAGAAATCAAAGGGGAAGTCAAAAAATACCTAGAAACAAATGGCAATGGAGACACGACAACCCAAAATCTATGGGATGCAGCCAAAGCAGTTCTAAAAGGGAAGTTTATAGCAATACAAGCCTACATCAAGAAACAGGAAACATCTCGAATAAACAACCTAACTTGAACCTAAAGCAATTAGAGAAAGAAGAACAAAAAAAACCCAAAGCTAGCAGAAGGAAAGAAATCATAAAGATCAGATCAGAAATAAATGAAAAAGTAATGAAGGAGACAATAGCAAAGATCAATAAAACTAAAAGCTGGTTCTTTGAGAAGATAAACAAAATTGATAAACCATTAGCCAGACTCATCAAGAGAAAAAAGGAGAAGACTCAAATCACTAGAATTAGAAATGAAAAAGGAGAAGTAACCACTGACACTGCAGAAATACAAAAGATCATGAGAGATTACTACAAGCAACTCTATGCCAATAAAATGGACAACCTGAAAGAAATGGATAAATTCTTAGAAATGCACAACCTGCTGAGACCGAACCAGGAAG
Organism: Balaenoptera borealis; assembly: GCF_965194805.1. Taxonomy (NCBI): domain Eukaryota; kingdom Metazoa; phylum Chordata; class Mammalia; order Artiodactyla; family Balaenopteridae; genus Balaenoptera; species Balaenoptera borealis. The sequence continues at coordinate 36,571,766 of NC_138875.1, forward strand.
AAATAGAAAATATGAACAGACCAATCACAAGCACTGAAATTGAAACTGTGATTAAAAACCTTCCAACAAACAAAAGCCCAGGACCCGATGGCTTCACAGGTGAATTCTATCAAACATTTAGAGAAGAGCTAACACCTATCATTCTCAAAATCTTCCAAAATATTGCAGAGGGAGGAACACTCCCCAACTTATTCTATGAGGCCACCATCACCCTGATACCAAAACCAGACAAAGATGTCACAAAGAATGAAAACTACAGGCCAATATCACTGATGAATATAGATGCAAAAATCCTCAACAAAATACAAGCAAACAGAATCCAAAAGCACATTAAAAGGATCATACATCATGATCAAGTGGGGTTTATTCCAGGAATGCAAGGATTCTTCAATATACGCAAATCAATCAACGTGATACATCATATTAACAAACCGAAGGAAAAAAACCATATGATTATCTCAATAGATGCAGAGAAAGCTTTCGACAAAATTCAACACCCATTTATGATAAAAGCCCTGCAGAAAGTAGGCATAGAGGGAACTTTCCTCAACATAATAAAGGCCATATATGACAAACCCACAGCCAACATTGTCCTCAATGGTGAAAAACTGAAACCATTTCCACTAAGATCAGGAACAAGACAAGATTGCCCACTCTCACCACTATTATTCAACATAGTTTTGGAAGTGTTAGCCACAGCAATCAGAGAAGAAAAAGAAATAAAGGGAATCCAAATCCGAAAAGAAGAAGTAAAGCTGTCACTGTTTGCAGATGACATGATACTATACATAGAGAATCCTAAAGATGCTACCAGAAAACTACTAGAGCTAATCAATGAATTTGGTAAAGTAGCAGGATACAAAATTAATGCACAGGAATCTCTTGCTTTCCTATATACTAATGATGAAAAATCTGAAAGTGAAATTAAGAAAACACTCCCGTTTACCATTGCAACAAAAAGAATAAAATATCTAGGAATAAACCTACCTAAGGAGACAAAAGACCTGTATGCAGAAAATTATAAGACACTGATGAAAGAAATTAAAGATGATACAAATAGATGGAGAGATATACCATGTTGTTGCATTGGAAGAATCAACATTGTGAAAATGACTCAACTACCCAAAGCTATCTACAGATTCAATGCAATCCCTATCAAACTACCAATGGCATTTTTCACAGAACTAGAACAAAAAATTTCACAATTTGTATGGAAACATAAAAGACCCAGAATAGCCAAAGCAATCTTGAGAAAGAAAAATGGAGCAGGAGGAATCAGGCTCCCTGACTTCAGACTATATTACAAAGCTACAGTAGTCAAGACAGTTTGGTACTGGCACAAAACCAGAAACATAGATCAATGGAACAGGATAGAAAGCCCAGAGATAAACCCACACACATATGGTCACCTTATCTTTTATAAAGGAGGCAAGCATATACAGTGGAGAAAAGACAGCCTCTTCAATAAGTGGTGTTGGGAAAACTGGACAGGTACATGTAAAAGTATGAAATTAGAACACTCCCTAACACCATACACAAAAATAAACTCATGATGGATTAAAGATCTAAATGTAAGTCCAGAGACAATCAAACTCTTAGAGGAAAACATAGGCAGAACACTCTATGACAAAATCTCAGCAAGATCCTTTTTGACCCAACTCCTAGAGAAATGGAAATAAAAACACAAATAAACAAATGGGACCTAATGAAACTTAAAAGCTTTTGCACAACAAAGGAAACCATAAACAATACCAAAAGACAACCCTCAGAATGGGAGAAAATATTTGCTAATGAAGCAACTGACAAAGGATTAATCTCCAAAATTACAAGCAGCTCAATATCAAAGAAACAAACAACCCAATCCAAAAATGGGCAGAAGACCTAAATAGACATTTCTCCATAGAAGATATACAGATTGCTCACAGACACATGAAAGAATACTCAGCATCATTACTCATTAGAGAAATGCAAATAAAAACTACAATGAGATATCATCTCACACCGGTCAGAATGGCCATCATCAGAAAATCTAGAAAGAGTAAATGCTGGAGATAGTGTGGAGAAAAGGGAACACTATTGCACTGTTGGTGGGAATGTAAACTGATACAGCCACTATGGAGAACAGTATGGAGGTTCCTTACAAAACTAAAAATAGAACTACCATACGACCCAGCAATCCCACTACTGGGCATATACCCTGAGAAAACCATAATTCAAAAAGAGTCATGTACCAAAATGTTCATTTCAACTCTATTTACAATAGCCAGGACACGGAAGCAATCTAAGTGTCCATCATCAGATGAATGGATAAAGAAAATGTGGCACATATACACAATGGACTATTATTCAGCCATAAACAGAAACGAAATGGAGGTATTTGTAGTGAGGTGGATGGAGTTAGAGTCTGTCATACAGAGTGAAGTAAGCCAGAAAGAGAAAAACAAATACAGTATGCTAACACATATAAATGGAATCTAAGGAAAAAGAGACAAACAAACAAACAAAAAAGGTCATGAAGAACCTAATGGCAAGACGGGAATAAAGACACACACCTACTAGAGAATGGACTTGAGGATATGGGGAGGGGGAGGGGTAAGATGTGACAGGGTGAGAGAGTGGCATGGATATATATACACTACCAAATGTAAAATAGATAGCTAGTGGGAAGCAGCCGCATAGCACAGGGAGATCAGCTCGGTGCTTTGTGACCACCTAGAAGGGTGGGACAGGGAGGGTGGGAGGGAGGGAGATGCAAGAGAGAAGAGATATGTGAACATATGTATATGTATAACTGATTCACTTTGTTATAAAGCAGAAACTAACATACCATTGTAAAGCAATTATACTCCAATAAAGATGTTAAAAAAAAAAAATCTTCAAACAAACAAAATTCCAGGACCAGATGGCTTCAAAGGCGAATTCTATCAAATATTTAGAGAGGAGCTAACACCCATGCTTCTCAAATTCTTCCAACAAATTGCAGAGGAAGGAACACTCCCAAAGCCATTCTAAGAGGCCACCATCACCCTGATACCAAAACAAGACAAAGATACAACAAAAAAAGAAAATTACAGACCAATATCACTGATAAATATAGATGCAAAAATCTTCAACAAAACATTAGCAAACAGAATCCAACAACACATTAAAAGGATCATACACCATGATCCAGTGGGATTTATCCCAGGGATGCAAGGATTCTTCAATATACACAAATCAATCAATGTGATACACCATACTGACAAATTGAAGTATAAAAACATATGATCATCTCAGTAGATGCAGAAAAAGATTTTTACAAAATTCAACACCCATTTATGTTAAACACTCTCCAGAAATGGGACATAGAGGGAACCTACCTCAACATAACAAAGGCCATATACAACAAACCCACAGCAAACACCATTCTCAATGGTGAAAACCTGAAAGCATTTTCTCTAAGATCAAGAACAAGACAAGGATGTCCACTCTCACCACTATTAATAAACATAGTTTTGGAAGTCCTAGCCATGGCAATCAGGGAAGAAAAAGAAATAAAAGGAATCCAAATTGGAAAAGAAGAAGTAAAACTGTCACTGTTTGCAGATGACAAGATACTATACATAGAAAATCTAAAGACGTCACCAGAAAACTACTAGAGCTAATCAATGAATTTGGTAAAGTTGCAGGATACAAAATTAGTGCACAGAAATCTCTTGCATTCCTATACACTAATGATAAAAAATCTGAAAGAGAAATTGAAGAAACAATCTCATTTACCATTGCAACAAAAAGAATAAAATACCTAGGAATAAACCTACCTAGGGAGACAAAGACCTGTATGCAGAAAACTATAAGACACTGATGACAGAAATTAAAGAAGATACAAACAGATGTAGAGATATACCATGTTCTTGGATTGGAAGAAACAATGCTGTGAAAATAACTATACTACACAAAGCAATCTAGAGTTTTAATGCAATCCCTATCAAGTTACCAATGGCAGTTTTTACAAAACTAGAACAAAAAAATCTTAAAATTTGTATGGAGACACAAAAGACCCCAAATAGCCAAAGCAGTCTTGAGGGAAAAACATGGAGTTGGAGGAATCAGACTCCCTGACTTCAGACTATACTACAAAGCTACAGTAATCAAGACAATATTGTAATGGTGCGAAAACAGAAATATAGATCAATGGAACAGGATAGAAAGCCCAGAGATAAACCCACGCACCTGTGGTCAACTAATCTATGACAAAGGAGGAATGGATATACAATGGAGAAAAGACAGTCTGTTCAATAAGTGGTGCTGGGAAAACTGGACAGCTGCATGTAAAAGAATGAAATTAGAACACTGCCTAATACCATACACAAAAATAAACTCAAAATGGATTAGAGACCTAAATGTAAGAGAAGACCCTATAAAACTCATAGAGGAAAACATAGGAAGAACACTCTTTGACATAAATCACAGGGAGAATTTTTTTGATACACCTCCTAGAGTAAAGAAAATAAAAAGAAAAATAAACAAATGGGACCTAATGAAACTTTAAAGCTTTTGCAAAGAAAAGGAAACTACAAACAAGATTAAAAGCCAACTTTTAGGATGGGAGAAAATATTTGCTAATGAATCAACAGACAAAGGATTAATCTCCAAAATATATAAAGAGCTCATGCAGCTCAATATTAAAAAAAGAAAAACTCAATCCGAAAATGGGCAGAAGACCTAAATAGGCATTCCTCCAGTGAAGACATACAAATGGCCAAGAAGCACATGAAAAGCTGCTCAACATCCTTAATTATTGGAGACATCCAAATCAAAACTACAATGAGGTATCACCTCACACCAGTTAGAATGGGCATCATCAGAAAATCTACAAATAACAAATGCTGAAGTGGCTATGGAGAAAAGGGAATCCCCTTGCACTGTTGGTGGGAATGTAAATTGATACAGCCAATATGGAGAACAGTATGGAGGTTCCTTAAAAAACTAAAAATAGTATTACCATATGACCCAGCAATCCCACTACTGGGCATATACATTCAAAAAGACACATGCACCCCAATGTTCATTGCAGCAGTATTGACAATAGCCATGTCATGGAAGCAACCTATATGCCCATCAACAGACGAATGGATAAAGAAGATGTGGTACACATATTCAATGGAATATTACTCAGCCATAAGAAGAACGAAATTGGGTCATTTGTAGAGATGTAGATGGATCTGGAGACTTTCATACAGTGTGACATAAGTATGAAAGAGAAAAACAAGTATTGTATATTAATGAATATGTGTGGAACCTAGAAAAATGGTACAGATGAACCGGTTTGCAGGGCAGAAATTGAGACACAGATATAGAGAACAAATGTATGGACACCAAGGGGGGAATGTGGCAGGGTGGTGGTGGTGTGATGACTTGGGAGGTTGGGATTGACATATATACACTAATATGTATAAAATGGATAACTAATATGAGCCTGCTGTTTAAAACAATAAAGAAAATTCCAAAAAAAAAAAAAAAGAATTCAGAGTAATAATAGTAAAAATGATCCAGAATCTTGGAAAGAGAATGGAGGTACAGACTGAGAAAATAAAAGAAATGTTTAACAAAGATCTAGAAGAACTAAAGAACAAACAGAGATGAACAACACAATAACTGAAATGAAAAATACACTAGAAGGAATCAATAACAGAATAACAGAGGCAGAACAAATAAGGGAGCTGGAAGACAAAATGGTGGAAATAACTGCTGAGGAGCAGAATAAAGAAAAAAGAATGAAAATAATTGAAGACAATCTCAGCGAACTCTGGGACAACACTAAACACACCAAAATTCGAATTATAGGGGTCCCAGAAGAAGAAGAGAAAAAGAAAGGGTCTGAGGAAATATTTGAAGATATAAGAGTGGAAAACTTCCCTAACATGGGAAAGGAAATAGTCACCCAAGTCCAGGAAGCACAGAGTCCGATACAGGATAAACACTAGGAGAAATACACCAAGACACGTATTAATCAAACTAACAAAAATTAAATTCAAAGAAAAAATATTAAAAGCAGCAAGGGAAAAACAAAAAAAAATGACGTACAAAGGAATCCCCATAAGTTTATCAGCTGATTTTTCAGCAGAAACTCTGCAGGCCATAAGGAAGGGACAGGATAATATTAAAGTAATGGAAGAGAAAAACCTACAACCAAGATTTCTCTACCCAGAAAGGATCTCATTCAGATTCAACAAAGAAATCAAAAACCTTCAGACTAGCAAAAGCTAAGAGAATTCAGCACCACAAAACCAGCTTTACAACAAATGTTAAAGAATCTTCTCCAGGTGGGAAACAAAAGAGAAGAAAAAGATGCACAAAAACAAACCCAAAACAATTAAGAATATGGTAATAAGAACATACATATTGATAGTAACCTTGAATGTAAGTGGACTATGTGCCCCAACCAAAAGACACAGTCTGGCTGAATGGATACAAGATCCATATATATGCTGTCTACAAGAGAACCACTTCAGACCTAGGGACACATACAGACTGAAAGGGAGGGGTTGGAGAAAGATATTCCATGCAAATGGAAATCAAAAGAAAGCTGGAGTAGTAATAGTCATATCAGATAAAATAGACTTTAAAATAAAGAATGTTACAAGGGGTAAGGAAGGACACTACATAATGATCAAGGGATCAATCCAATAAGAAGAAATAACAATTATAAATGTTTATGCATCCAACATAGGAGCACCTCAATACATAAGACAAATATTAACAAACATGAAAGTGGAAATTGACAGTAACACAATAATAGTAGGGGACTTTAACACCTCACCTACACCAATGGACAGATCATCCAAGCAGAAAATAAATAAGGATACACAAGCTTTAAATGACACAATAGACCAGATAAATTTAATTGATATTTACAGAACATTCCACCCAAAAGTGGCAAATACACTTTCTTCTCAAGTGCACACAGAACATTCTCCAGGACAGATCACATCTTAGGTCAGAAATCAAGCCTTGGAAAATTTAAGAAAATTGAAATTATATCAGGCATCTTTTCTGACCACAGATCTATGAGATTGGAAATCAATTACAGGAAAAAGACTGTAAAAACACAAACTCATGGAGGTTAAATAGTGCACCAGTAAATAACCAAGAGATCACTCAGTAAATCAGAGAAGAAATAAAAAATACATAGAAACAAATGACAATGAAAACACAATGACCCAAAACCTACAGGATGCAGCAAAAGCAGTTCTAGAGGGATGTTTATAGCAATTAAATCTCACCTCAAGAAACAAGAAAAATCTCAAATAAATAATCTAACCCTACACCTAAAGCAACTAGAGAAAGAAGAACAAAGAAAACCCAAAGTCACTAGAAGGAAAGAAATCATAAAAATCAGAGCAAAAATAATTGAAATAGAAACGAAGATAACAATAGCAAAGATCGATAAAACTAAAAGCTGGTCCTTTGAGAAGATACACAAAAATGATAAACCCTTAGCCAGACTCATCAAGAAAAAAAGGGAGAGGACACAAATCAATAAAATTAGAAGTGAAAAAGGAGAAATCACAAATGACACTGCAGAAATACAAAGGATTATGAGACTACTACAAACAACTATATGCCAATAACATGGACAACCATGAAGGAATGGACAAAACCTTGGAAAGGTACAATTTTGTGAGACTGAACCAGGAAGAATTAGAAAATATAAACAGACCTATCACAAGTAATGAAATTGAAACTGTAATTAAAATTTTTTCAACAAACAAAAGTCCAGGACCGGATGGCTTCACAGGTGAATTCTATCAAATATTTAGAGAACAGCCTACACCAATCCTTCTCAAACTCTTCCAAAAAATTACAGAGGGAGGAACACTCCCAAATTCATACTATGAAGCCACCATCAAACTGATACCAAAACCAAGAAAAGATATCACACACACACAAAAAATAGAGACCAATATCACTGATGAACATAGATGCAAAAATCCTCAACAAAATACTAGCAAACAGAATCCAACAACACATTAAAAGGATCATACACCATGATCCAGTGGGATTTATCCCAAGGATGCAAGGATTCCTCAATATATGCAAATCATCAGTGGGATACACCATATAAACAAATTAAGGAATAAAAATCATATTATCAATTCAATAGATGCGGGAAAACCTTTTCATAAAATTCAACACCCATTAATGATAATAACTCTCCAGAAAATGGTTATAGAGGGAACCTACCTCAACATTAGAAAGGCCATATATGAAAAACCCACAGCAAACATCATATTCAATGGTGAAAAACTGAAAGCATTTCCTCTAAGATCAGGAACAAGACAAGGTTATCTACTCTCACCACTCTTATTCAACATAGTTCTTGGAAGTCCTATCCACGGCAATCAGAGAAGAAAAAGAAATAAAAGGAATACAAGTTGGAAAAGAAGAAGTAAAACTGTCACTGTTTGCAGATGACATGATACTATACATAGAAAATCCTAGAGATGCCACCAGAAAACTACTAGAACTAATCAATGAATTTGGTAAATTTGCAGGATAAAAAATTAAGTCACAGAAATCCCTGGCATTCCTATACACTAATGATGAAAAATCAGAAAGAGAAATTAAGGAAACACTCCCATTTACCATTGCAACAAAAAGAATAAAATACCTAGGTATAAACCTACCTAGGGAGACAAAAGACCTGTATGCAGAAAACTATAAGACACTGATGAAAGAAATCAAAGATGACATAAACAGATGGAGAAATATACCATGTTCTTGGATTGGAAGAGTAAATATTGTGAAAATGACTATACTATCCAAAGCAATCTACAGATTCAATGCAATCCCTATCAAACTAGCAATGGCATTCTTCCCAGAATTAGAACAAAAAACTTTTACAATTCGTATGGAAACACAAAAGACCCTGAATAGCCAAAGCAATCTTGAGAAAGAAGAATGGAGCTGGAGAAATCAGGCTCCCTGACTTCAAACTATACTATAAAGCTGCAGTAATCAAGACAGTATGTTACTGGCACAAAAACAGAAATATTCATCAATGGTACAGGATAGAAAACCCAGAGATAAACCCATTCACATGTGGTCACCTAATTTATGACAAAGGAGGAAAGAACATACAATGGAGAAAAGACAGCCTCTTCAATAAGTGGTGCTGGGAAAACTGGACAGATACATGTAAAAGAATGAAATTAGAACACTCCTTAATACCATATACAAAAATAAACACAAAATGGATTAAAGACCTAAATGTAAGACCAGACACTATAAAACTCTTAGAGGAAAACATAGGAAAAACACTCTTTGACATAAACCACAGCAAGATCTTTTTGGACCCACCTCCTAGAATAACAGAAATAAAAACAAAAATAAACAAATGGGACCTAATGAAACTTAAAAGGTTTTGCAGAGCAAAGGAAACCATAAACAAGATGAAAAGACAACCCTCAGTATGGGAGAAAATATTTGCAAATGAAACAACAGGCAAAGGATTAATCTCCAAAATATACAAACAGCTCATGTAGCTCAATATCAAAAAACCCAAACAATCCAATTAAAAAATGGGTGGAAGACATAAATAGAACTTTCACCAAAGACATACAAATGGCCAAGAGGCACATGAAAAGATGCTCAACATCACTAATTATCAGAGAAATGCAAATCAAAACTACAATGAGGTATCAACTTACACCAGTCTGAATAGCCATTATCAAAAAATCTACAAACAAAAAATGCTGGAAAGGGTGTGGTGAAAAGGGAACCCTCCTGCACTGTTGGTGGGAATGTAAACTCATACAACCATTATGGAGAACAGTATGGAGCTTCCTTAAAAAACTAAAAGTAGAACTACCATATGACCCAGCAATCCCACTACTGGGCATATACCCTGAGAAAACTATAATTCAAAAAGAGTCATGTACCACAACGTTCATTGCAGCACTATTTACAATAGCTAGGACATGGAAGCAACCTACGTGTCCATCGACAGATGAATGGATAAAGAAGATGTGGCACATATATATGATGGAATATTACTCAGCCTTAAAAAGAAATGAAATTGAGTTATTTGTAGTGAGGTGGTTGGACCTAGAGTCTGTCATACAGAATGAAGTAAGTCAGAAAGAGAAAAACAAATACCATATGCTAACACATATATATGGAATCTAAAAAAAAAAAAAAAAAGGTACAGATGAACCAAATGGCAGGGCTGGAATAAAGATGTAGACATAGAGAATGGACTTGAGGACATGGAGGCTGGGAGGGGGAAGCTAGGGCGAAGTGAGAGTAGCATCGACATATACACACTACCAAATGTAAAATAGTCAGCTTGTGCAAAGCAGCCACATAGCACAGGGAGATCAGCTCAGTGCTTTGTGACCACCTAGAGTGGTGGGATAGGGAGGGTGGGAAGGAGGCTCAAGAGGTAGGGGATATGGTGATATATGTATGCATATGGCTGATTCATTTTGTTGTACAGCAGAAACTAACACAGTATTGTGAAGCAATTATACTCAAATAAAGATCTAATTTTAAAAAAAGAGCTGATTAAATGAGCAACATTCTCAAATATGACACTCTAGACAAAGACTTGGCCATGTAACCAATGTCTCAAATTATGTCCTGGAAAAAGATGGTAAATTCTTATTGAATCTATGCAAATAACCATACAGCCATGAAGTATGAATATTCAGTAAGTAATTCCATAGTCCATAGGGACCAGGCATGGAGACAAAGAATATGAAAACATTGCCTAATATCATAAGGCAAAGTAGAACCAGAACTCTGATAAATAGAAACATGTCTGGGAGAGCTAAGGCATTAACCATCTCTAGGTACATCCCACACAGGGTATAGTTTCCTTATATTAACAAAAATATACCCATGAAAATTTAATCTAGGTAAAAAGAGGCAACTCTTTAGATTTGACAACTCCTCACATAAATATTAATAGTAGCATATCAAATAAATCTAATTACTTCTGGCACCTGACTTTATAAGCTTCAACAAATCATTGTGATTTTTCAGGAACCCTCTGGGAAATCACAATGATATTTTTTTAGTGCAAAAAATGTCTTTTTAGTTTTATTTTATTTTATTTCATTTTACACTTAGGATTCAATTTTGGGAATGCCAAAAAATAAACAGTTTTCATGATATTTGAACACTTAAGATAGAAATACTTCTTTACTCATTTGAAAGTGATAATGAAACATTTAAAAAGAAACATAAAAAGTAACATGATTGGAAAGAACCTTAGCTCTTTCATTAGTAAAAAGCCTTTGTTGTTGTTATTGTTCTTGTTGTTATTTTAAACAATCAAGATTATAATAAAGTGAACACAAAGCGCAGAAAATTATTCTTATAAAACACAAAATCTGTATAGATTACACAGAATGACATACCTTAGGCCAAGGTCAACACACAGCAATTTAAGAACTCAAGCTCATCAAAACTGAGCAAACTTTGCTAAGATTTTATCATATTTCGTAGCTTTTTCACACTCATCATTGGCATACACTATTATCAAAAGCAAATAAAATTCCCTTTCTATGGATGTTTTACAAATTTCTATACCCATTGAGACTTTTGTCCTTCTCCACCCTCCTTTTTATTGTGGAACAGTTACTTCACTTAAGAACAGAACTATTATCTTGCTAAAGAAGAACACATCTTGTCACTTTACATAGAAAGTTGTCTGTTTCTGCCATTATTAATCCTAGTCCACTCTCATTTACTTACAGTAACTAGAACTTTTAACTAAAGTAACTTCCATTTCACTGAGAAAAATGGAGGTGGATGATTGTGAACTGTCAGACACCAGCAATTTACAGCAGAGTAGCAGAGACCACACACACACACACACGCACACACAACCTAACTTTCTGTAGCCACATATATGTCTCAGAGAGCAACCACTCAAAGTGGCAACGATAAACACAGTCATCAACAGATCCAAGGATTGAGCCTCTAGGTAACTAAAAATAAGAAGCAAAAGAACATAAACTTAAGACTCATGCTTAATAATCAATGTTCCAGTGTTCTGTCTTACTCAGAAATGATCTAAGTATCTAACAAATGTGCACTAATTAACTTGATCTAATATCAGTCCAAGGATTTAAGCCATCTGAAGATCTTGGAAATTTTCTTCAAGCTGACAACTACAAAGCATAATTACTGTTGGAATAAAATTAATTTAAAAAGAGATTCAAAACCCAGATTTACATTTTTCATAATCTTGAACATTATGTAGAAGTAATCCTAGTTTATTTGATCAGTAAATTGTATTACTTTAAGAAAAACATAAACACAAAGAAGAATGTACACTTGCATTATATTTAACACTGATAAATCAGAGAACATAGAGCTATTTTCATTCAGACAAAAATATTTAAGTAGTCTCATTTGCTAGACTTATCTAAATTATGTTCCCTTAAATTTTTAAAACATTTCTAAATTGTTTTTTGTAAAAATACATTTTTTTGCCCATTAAAGTTCTATTTCCTTGTTTTTTGGAAATGTTAGGAATATTCAGTTTATATAAGTGCTTATTTATCTCTATAAGCCAGCAAGAACAAGTTCCTTTAAGACATTTTATAGTCTAATTTATCAATATCATCTAAAAGTAGAAAAACATTACACATTTATACAATCAGAGATAAGGACCTGAGTTATAGACAATGGGACATACAGACAAATATAGAGCTTCAATTCTAAAATCAGCCAAGGATCAAGAGTAAATAAAGAGCCACAAAATCTTACCAGTCTACCATAGAGCCGACCTCCTTCCCAGCAGAATAAATATATATATATATATATATCATAGTTGATTCTAGCTCTAAACAGACGAACAGAAAAGATTTACAAACTAGATTCTCTGTCGTCTCTCATCTAACAGAGACTAGAAATCGCCAAATGGTCAGACCATGAAACCCAACTCCTAATCAGAAAAATTAGTAAAACATAGTCTCTGTTGTCTCTTACCCAACAGAAAATACATTTCTAAATGAAATTAATCCTTGTACACAGATCATCAAATAATCAGACTATAAAGCTAAATCCCCAAACATTGCTGCCAGCAACGGGGAATAACTTATTAGGAGAAAAAGAAAGAAAAGGAAAAACACAAACTTAATATGAGAGTAATATTAACATTAGAGAAACAGAGAGTCATCATTAAAGTTCTATTACATCTTTGAAGTCAACTCTGAGAACTAAGAAAAGATGTGCCTGGGAAGGAACTACCCACAAGGTGCCCTCCTCTGGGTGAGGAAGGTTACCTGGTTGTGGTAGGTGAATCCATTAGTCACCTCGGTGGAAGATCTCTGAAACTGTTAAAAAATAGTCTTCAGAAAATGATACAATTATGACTCTCTTGCAGATATAAAGAAAATGAACAATGTTAAAGATTTGATATTTCTCAAATGAGAGAATCAGGCAGATAATATCATTGTTCAAAGGAAAAGTAAAAAAAACAAAAAAAACAAAAAAAACAAAAACCTCCCACAAATTTACATGGAACAACAAATAGATGGAAACTGTTTTTTCCACAGTGGGGAAGGAAGTCAATGGAAACTCTACTGGAAAAGATAGTATGTCTATTTATCAGTTACTTACAATTTACAAAGAGGTGTAAAATAATGAACTGGGTTATAATCTGAGAGATCAGAAGGGCGTGTTTTAACCAATGCACAGTTTTACATTGAAGTATAAACCTACATGTGTTATTTTATTAGATCCTCAGCTACTCAGTGAAGTCTGAGGAACAGTCACCGTTATTTCCATTTTATAGATGATAGAACAGAATAAATAAGGTAAGAGCTCATAAGTATTAGGAAGACAATTTACATTCAGGTGTTCAAACACAAGGATCAATGCTTTTGTCCCTCTGTACTAGGCATATGTCTGTACTAAGCATTTTGGAGGATATAAGAGAAGTGAAAAATCCCAGCTGATGAACTTTGCAAGTTTAAATAATGCAAGTCAACAAACGTGTAAGAGAAAATATAATATAAATAAGTGTCAAATAGTGTTAAAGGGCTCAAAGAAAGGTATGATCTCTTAAAATCTAAATGTACCTTTTATCTAAGTACTGTAATTCAGGATAGTATGTTTAATTTATTTAATGCATTTACTTTCATAACAGAAATAGAATACCAGCACAATGAATGTATATATATATACCAACACAATGTGTGTGTGTGTGTGTGTGTCTCACTTTCAACATCAGCCTAATTTTTGTTTTTGGCCCTGGCGTTTATCTAGTCAAGTAAGAGGAGCATTTGACTGCAACTACCCCAGAAATATGGCTGCATAGTCAGTTATTTCCATGAACAGCACCAACTTCCTGTGTCTGACTAAAACACCTGTTTGCCCTTAAGTCAGTTCCTTCTATTCTAGGACACACAGTAATAGGGGCTGTTTGACCAAGAGGTCATTGAACTTCGTATCAGCCAGAAAACAATCCTTGAAGAGGAAGAAACTGTAATCTGGAGAAAGACTTTTAAAACAGGGATTGTGCTGTATGGTAAGGTCAACTTGAATTGGCAACAAGCTAACGCTGTCTCTAGCTGTCCTTCTGTAAAAATGAAATCTATGTTTCTTTGTTCTATAAGCAAGATTGTTTTCCATGCTCCTTTTAGGTTTTTGTATTCAAGTGTTCAGAGGTTATCATCACAAAGATAGAAAATAAAGGAAGTAAACTGGGAGAGAACTGCAAATTACATTTAAAGAAGCCCCAGAGTAGAGAAGACATAAGCTGTGGGGAGAGTGAGTGAGAATATGGTCCAGTAAAAGTTAAGGTGAACATGTTCAAGACCAAGTGAGGTCTTATACATTGGGAACAGTAGTTGGTTTATCTCTTTACATTTCTCATCTCTAATTCCTTTGTCTTCCTTTCATTGTCTGCACTTTCCCTTATGGTTTCCACCTGGCTGTCAGTATCTACTGGGGCTAAGTGCTTCCTTGTTTCTAGTTCAGAAAAAAAATTGTGAAGTTCACTTCACAGTTAAAGCAGCTTAGATCATGAGCACCCCACTGCACCATTTGTCATGGTCACTGTGATGGGATATCTTGATACATTAAGCTAATAATGGTCAACTCTGGAGTTAGTAGTTGGGTAAGTCCCAACCAAACTTCCAGTTCAAAAATAAAGTGAGGATGGCTTTCCATAGAGACTATCAGTCTTATATCCTGGGTGAAGAAATATTGGATGTTGGGCAGATAAGAACCATCCACAACCTGTAACTTGGTTTTAGAGACCCATGGCAGAGTAGAATACTCTCTCAGCATCAAAAGCTATGAGCATTAGTCCTGTTACTATTTCTCAGGACCTTTATCAAATCATTCAATCTATTTCACCATCTGTCAAAAAAAGTAAAGTTTACCTCATATGGGAGGAAATAAATAATTGGAAAACTATTTTTTATAAAGTGTGTATTCCTATGCAAATTATTTATTCTGTGATTGCTCTCTTTCTTTGTCTCTCTTTTCTCAGTCTTAAGTAAGAAGACTATGACTTGTATTAGCATTGACAGATTTAGCAAATAAAAATAAAATTAAATATTTTGCCTGTCAACTCTACTTGTATGCATGACTCTTAAAATATGTAAGAGAAGATCTAAGTGGCTTGAAATGACCCTGCCACCTGAGATAGAGAATCTCCACCCTTCCTGACTCTTCTGCCAATAAAACCCAGGCTTTTCTTCTGGAAGTATCTCAGACATTTACAGGAGTCAAGTGTGTGTTCAAGCTTTGACCATTTTGATCATTTACTAAGAAAGCATTTAGTATGTTATTACAATCTATTAGGTGCTTTTTGACTAGAGAACACTTAGTTAAGAGACAGTCTCTTCAATTGCCTCAAAATAGACAATTAGCTGAATTTATAGGTTGCCATGATGCAGGCTCTCTTTTTGTTTGCTTATATATTCTTATCTCTAACAGTCCTGATAATACTTGAAAATCAATCATATGAATCACCAAATGAATCTGATTGCTCAGACTGACCACTAGCTTACCGTAGAGCTCTGCAGTGATGACACTTCGTGGCAAGAAGAATGATTCTGTCCTTTTCAAAGTTACTTCCTTCGTTGCGGGGGAGGAATGAGCTGCAGTGGATCAGTTGGAAACTACACTGATTGTGTCTTATTTAGAAGCAACTGCACCTCCTTAAGCACCTCCTTCAGATGGTGAGGGTGACTCACACTGTAAAGAAGAGAACATCTTGTAAGGTACTGAAGCTGCATCAGGGAAAATGTTAGTTAAATATTAGAAGTAACTTTGATAGGTCAGAAAAGCTAAGCTCTGATAGGTCAGGAAAGGAGTTGCCAAGGCAAGCAGTGCAGAGCCTAGAGAAACCTCTCTTTGCAGCTGCCTGATTCTTAGATCTGGTCTGCCAGGATATTCTGTCCTAAGAAGATGACTCAGTCTTGAATAGTCTTGGAGAGTGCCAGCTCACAGATTGCACCTTCTCAGACCAAGGGGTCAACAAGCTTCAATTAAAGACTATCAGCTTCAAGACTTTGGCATACTAGCTGATGCATAAAGAAAAAAAGTTTTTCTATCATTCAAACCCCAGATTATATATATTTCTGATTTATTCTCTTCCTTAAAACAATTGTGTAGTAATGGAGACAGAACTGTGGAGGGCTATATATACAAAATTACAATTAGTCACTGGAGCAGAAAAATATTGAGCTGGACAGAGTTTTTTTATATTTTAACATCTTTATTGGAGAATAATTGCTTTACAGTGCTGTGTTAGTTTCACTGTAAAACAAAATTAATCAGCTATACGTATACATATATACCCATAACCCCTCCATATTGTGTCTCCCTCCCACGGTCCCTATCCCACCCTGCTAAGTGGTTACAAAGCACCGAGCTGATCTCCCTGTGCTAAGTGGCTGTGTCCCACTAGCTATCTATTTTACATTTGGTAGTGTATTATGTCCATGCCACTCCATCACTTCATCCCACCTTACCTTTCCCCCTCCCTGTGTCTTCAAGTCTGTTCTCTGCCTCTGCGTCTTTATTCCTGTCCTGCCCCTAGGTTCTTCATTTTTATTTTTTACATTACATATATACGTGTTAGCATATGGTATTTGTTTTTCTCTTTCTGACTTACTTCACTCTGTATGACAGACTCTAGTTCCATCCACCTCACTAAAAATAACTCAATTTCATTTCTTTTTATAGCTGAGTAATATTCCATTGTATACATGTACCACATCTTCTTTATCCATTCATCTGTCAATGGACACCTAGGATGCTTCCATGTCCCGGCTATTGTAAATAGAGCTACAATGAACATTGTGGTACATGACTCTTTGAATTATGGTTTTCTCAGGGTATATGCCCAGTAGTGGGATTGCTGGGTCATATTGTAGTTCTATTTTTAGTTTTGTAAGGAATCTCCATACTGTACTCCATAGTGGTTATAACAATTTACATTCCCACCAACAGTGCAAGAGGGTTCCCTTTTCTCCACACCCTCTACAGCATTTATTCTTTGTAGATTTTTTAATGATGGCCATTCTGACAGGTGTAAGGTGATACCTCATTGTAGTTTTGATTCGCATTTTTCTAATGATTAGGGATTTTGAGCATCCTTTCTTGTGTTTGTTGGAAATCTGTGTATCTTTTTTGGAGAAATGTCTATTTGGGTCTTCAGCCGATTTT